>NC_081198.1:35526636-35837470 GCF_902713425.1 Acipenser ruthenus | reverse complement strand
ATTACCTGTAAGATTTGTTATTATAAATATTATTATAATCCAAAAAAAGAATCAAAGAAAAGGGTTCAGAATTCAATGTGTTGGCCGTTGGATCCAGTTCTAGAAAGTTGAAAGTGTCAAGTGCAAGACATGTACGAAGTTAATGGGATCTACAGCCAACCTGCCTTCTCCAATAGCCGTGTGTGGTACAAACAGGCAGGGACCAGCCTGGTACAGTGAGGAGGGAAGGCAAACATTGACTGTGGAATCTACAGTATTGGGTGTTTTCAGCTGCTTGTCTCCTTTGGCAATGTGAACTGTAAGGGTTACGGTGTCTGCACATGTTGGATGCGTGGTTTAATCCAGCTGCTAGAACGTGGTCTCCCAGCACACTTCCTTTTCGTTGTCCGGACATTGTGCCCTGTGACAACAGAGACGTCCGTTCGTACCGGAGTGGGCTCTACACCAGCTCCTACAGTGCATTTCGGCTGATCTCCGGGGGGGGAGATAAAACAGAATTGTTCTGGAATTCTGAAAAACAAAGCATCAGCACAGCGACAGATGGAAATACAATCTCACTTTTAATCCTCTAGGGGGGATTTATTGACCCTCTTTTTAAAATCCCATCATAGAATAAGACATACGACGATACTGTAGTGCAGGGTTACAGGTTATTTAGACCCTCCACTTTTGAGACTGTGTGCTGCTGGCTGTCTTCTTAGCTGCTGTCTACAAAAACGGGTGAAATTCCTCACTGCTTAAAAGCAGGCTATACACTTCACTTGATACACAGGTATTGTGTGTATACAGTCCCCCTTTGCAACAGGGATATTAAGAAGTGGTGTAAGGAATATGTACTAAGGGTTCTGTAGATCCTTATCATAAATGATGTGTGTTTCGTATGAAATGGACCGTGGCATTTTCTTTTAATTTCTTAATCTGAGCAGGTCTATCGAGGGTGAAAAAAAAGACCCAACGACATGGTTAATTTAGTTTAATGGAGTGAGGGAGTGTGGAATTGAGTGAACGATGTAAGCATCCAAATTACATATGCTTTGGGTAATCAGTAGATTTCAGCAGCAATTAGTCTCATCGTTCACCCTTCCTCGATCTGTTCTGTTCCCATAGTTTAATCCCCACGCCCGAGGTTTGAAATATTAAACTAAGGATGCACTCTGCTGTAATCAAATTTAAAAACCTCTTCACCTACCAGCTGAAAATCCGGCAGAAAAGGAAATATAGATTGTGATTTTCAGAGATGGCCATGTTCATAAGTTTTTTTTCAGCAGTCGTCCAACAATTGTTTAGCAACTTTCATTCTTTTGACACCAAAGGGGTTTTAGCATCGCTTATTAAATATTCTGCAATGGTAAAACTTATATGAACATATAGCCCAGAGTCCTGTGTGTTTTATATATGAAACGAGGCCAGTAAAAATTAATGTTGACTTTCTAAAAACTGATCTATATTTAACATCCAGAGTCCAATAAGCTGATGTTAAGCTCTAGCAGTCTGGCGCGTAGTGATTTTCAATGCATTGTTAGTGTTCTGCCTTCTGTTTTGTTTAATATTCTGTTCATGTTGCAATGGTTAAAAGGAATTTGGTCGTTTTTATTTTTCTCTCTTTGTACAAACCTGTATAAAAAACTTTCTCAAACGGTTGAAAGTCATTTAGAAAGCAGTGCTTTAGAATGAAAGTATGTGTTCTACCTGTCACGCCTGGGACGTGTCAAATAAATTGGTTTGCTAAAGGCTGGAAAGGTCGTTCCAGACTTTATTCTCTGCAGTTTTTCCATTACAAGAAAAATCAACATCAAGTGATTGGATATGAAGCGTTGGAAAGTAGCAGTCATTTTCCAGTCTTGTTTTTAATGGGCTACTATATGTTTATCTTGGTGAAGGGTAGGTTTGTGAAAGCTGTTCTATAACTTGGCACTATTGTATTTGCTGACATGTACAATGAATTGTGTTGCCAGTAGAGTGATGTTCACGTTACAGTGTGCAGGAGACAGTAAAGGGTTGTTGGGTTGTTTTCATTTATATTACTAGATGCCTCTTCATGTGACTTGCAATAGTAGCAGCTGATCTGTACTGATTAGCAGTGATCTTGGGCTACCTCATGCTACCTTTTAAGGTAGTCCAAGGTTAGTGCTAATCGAGGTCTGCGAAACCTAGCTGTAAATGCTACCTTTTAAGGTAGTCGGAAGTTTGCAAAAACTGTTGTAAGAGCTTTGGTAAACAAATGTTGTCTGGAATTCAAACTGTGTTGGTAATTAACATTTGAAGGTGTTTAAGCAATATGTATTGTGTGTGATGGGTTGTGACTCCTTCTTAAACTTCATTCACTGTAATGTGTCTATTAACAGATATTTCTAAGAGGAGCCTCTGCATTGCAACATCAGGGACAATTGCAGCAAAAGGTAGGCTAGTATATTACGTTTAGAACACTCCCCTTTCTGTAAAGAGATGAATGCAGTTACTGAACCCTATCCTTTTAAATGTAGATGGCTGGTTTCATAGCCCCTGCACTAATCTGGAACTACCTAATTTTACCTTAGGTAATGTAATCCAAGGCTTGGCTAGCGTTAATCAGGGTCTGTGAAACCAGCCAATAAACTTAAACTAGTCCCAGTTTTTTTTTAGTTAAAATCAAGCAAGCAAAGTTCCATCATTCAAGCTCATGTACTTTGTCTTTCTAGTGTAGGTTTCCTCTGTACAAGAGAGGCTGTGTCCACAGCACCAATAGTCTCCCTTAATTGCTTGCAGATAATGCTGCAGTAAAGATTTCCAGACCTTTAAATCATTTCCTACTAAAACACCTGCAATAGGATTTTCATTTTATCCTTAATGATTTCCTTTAAAAGCCAGAAAATTTGATTTATTTTCCAGTCTATATCCATAGTTAATTGTACTGGACCTAAGTTGACTTAGTACTGTACAATATTGCATTAAATGGATTTGGTATGCCCCTGGAATACATGGTAGTAGTAGTTCTTTTTTTGTTTTTTTCTCTTCGTTTCTGTAGTAGGAATGATGTTGGAGATGTGCATGGATTTCTATATTGGGAGGACTCAGTTTTATATCATAGGCATAACATTCGCAACACACTGGGTCACATTATGGAATAGAGTGTCTTGTGCACACTTTGGGTACTTCTGCTGTCGTTCTTCCTCTGAAGAATTGTTTGTGGCTGTTCTGAATTTGTCAGTTGATTGTGTAACAATGCTTAAAAGGTGAAACTCTATAACCACGACTGCACATGAGCCCGGCTCATTTGCATTGAGGCGGAGACGCTCACTGGCAATGTGCAGGCTGCCGGTTCATGCCCAGCCTCCTCTTTGTTACAGTTGCTTCAAGTACACGATGACACTTGTTGCTAAATAATCAGATGCCAAGGTTTTAAAATAACGTTTTCTTACATTCGGCATATCCACATTCTTACCAGTCCCCTGTCATTTTTCTGTTGGGTTCGTATTCCAGACTTCAAATTCCCTTTGACTCGGGTGAAGCCAGTTGTTCATCAACACCGATGAAGACTTTAGCCAAAAAATGTTTGTGTACTTGAATAATTTTCTTTATCCTCAGGTTTTTTAATTAAGCTTGACATTTGAAGTTGGGTGGACGAATTATATCCTTTCATCTCAGTTCATTAACCTCATTACTTACTAAAATTTGTTTCCATCAAAACCTTTGCTATTGTACACTATTACTCCAAAAAAAAAATAGTTTAATTTATTTTCTTAATCTTTGTGCCATAGTTGCTGTAGTGTTAAAATGATTTATGTTTTAAATTGGACTGAGCAAAAAAAAAAAAACAGACCCAGGCACACACATTTAGTCTTCACAGGGTTTTACCAAATGTTCTATTGCAATCATAAGTTCAAATAACGAAATGTGTTATATTGCAAATATATAATGTGTGGTTATATTTCATGCAGAATGAATTTAGAAGTAGAGCAAAGGCATTAGGGTTATGAATCCCAGATATGGTGTGTGTGTGTGATATTAGAAACGGTTTGTGTAAGCTGTTCTATTACAGATGCCTATGTACTGATTGATCAAGCTAATCAGATCATTCAAGTCAGAGTAAGATAACTGTTTAGATCCATAAGGAAGTTAAATACAATTCACAATCAGACGAGACCTGCTACAATGCTATCGATGGTTAGCATTTCTTTACCATTGATTTTATTATTATGTATGTTTTTAATTCAAACTTATTTTCTGTGCTGCTGCTGTAGAACATGTATAAAGGAAAGATAAAGAGAATGTCTGTGTTACACAGTATGTATATCTCTGAAGGCTGCTATGTATAGTTCCGATCCCTTATTGAGATTTTATGTCAGCAGACTGAGCCTAGCTCATTTTTAAGTACATGCCTTTGTAAAACAAAAGGTGAAAATGCATGTGGACAGTGTGTGGTTTCTTTGTTACCTATAGCCCTCCCACTAAGCACAACACTTTACTTTGCCCACCCCCCTCCTTGAAACTTAAGCCTCCACCCTTGTGCACGGTGCATGGAAGCACAGTATTACACAGCTGCTAGCTGATGTTCTAAAGGGAGTCTTGCTTAGGGAGATTCTTTCATAGGTGGTAGAGATGGTGATGTTATTAAATGTTAGTGAACACTCTCTACTGTTCCTGCCTCATTCTACAGTTAATTATTGCATTTTTAGCCATGGAAATTACTTGGACCCATTTTGTACATTATTCCACTGATCAGTTGCGGGAACGCTACCAAAGTAATTTGTCTGCTTGTTACTCGTTTGGAGAAGACCTGTATTCTATCTTCTGAGCGTCATATTGTGTAAACAAGGCTAGAAATACTAAAAGAAACGCAAATTAAATGACAGATGTTTCGACAAAGTCTTTTTCAATGTAATTTTTCAAAACATCCGTCATTTAATTTTAGTTTCTGTGTCTATAAAAATGAAGCACTGTTGAGTGTTTAACTGTTATGGATAAATCTGTCACTTTCAACCAATCCTTTTGTTGCTGAGGACAGGGTGGGTAGGGAGTGAAATGACTTTGGTAGCATTTCCCATCTGATTTGCACATATAAATATCCAAACAATTGTAATTGTATTTAAAAATGACATTCCCAACAATGCACAGCACACGGGGTACAGTCAGCAGTGTTCACTAATGTTGTTTTAATGTATGCTGCCACCTTTTGGCAATCTGCAAGAATTATGGGGTACAGTTTATTTTTTTTAACAATAGGTTGGTCAAATTGTTAATTTGTTGTGTGCAAGTTATAGGTGTATGTATCATTGGAATGCTTTACTGTATTTACAGCATGGGATAAGAATCCTTGTATTTGGAGGGGGGAGGGGGGAAGACGGGGTAGTTAATTGCTGCTATCAACCTGACAATCAACTATTTGGCCAACTCTTCTCACATCTGCCAATACTACTGTTGAGTGGGAATTAAAAATAAATACATAAATCAAAAGTTCTATAAACTTTACAAAATCTATGCAACAAATCAGGTGTAATTGTGTTATTTGAAACATGCTAGCTTTGATCACTTTGGCTGTTCTGTTTGTTATATGAGTGTAAACAACCCTCTAGCAGCAACAACACTCTCGCACGTCTCTCTTTGTTTTTTCTGTTTTCGTTTTCCTGACTGACATTCCTGCTCAGGTGAGGGCGACACCAAAGGTCACTTCCAGTGTTACAGGTAATAGGACGCACATGGAAAAACTAAGTGTGGTCAGGTGGGATCTTATTAAGTGTAACACAGGAAGTGAATTTGCAGAAGTACTTCTATTGGATTTAGTGGTGTGGCAAGATAAAAGTACTTCACCTGAGACAAAGAAAAAAAAAATCAGAGGCACGTGTGACAGTGTTGTTGTTTTAATGTGTGTTTTTTTTTTTAAGCCTTGATTCTGACACCTGAAATAACAGATAGTGAGACATCATTTACACACACTGTTACACACTGAGGCAGTCCTCTGTCTGAGTGTGTCTGATTTAGGGACTACATTTCCAGCACTGCAGTTCTGTATCAGTATTAGAAATGACCTACAAAACCTGAAAGCATTGTTTTTCCACAGAAGTGAGGTATCTCTGCCACTGCACAGACATACAGAATTGCTTTAAGTGTACAGTATGTGGGACCAGTGCAAAGACTTTCTTGTGACGACAATGTTTATTGTGAAAATATATTAAAAGATGCTGGGTATCCATTCAGGGGTCATTCAATTCATGCATGTAAGCCATTCTCTTTACAGCTGTTCTTGCCAATGGGTAAAGCTGTTGACATAAAGATGTGAACTGTCGTACCATTGATGATGTAAATATCTGTCTGAAATTAAAAAAAGGAGTATTTTAAATCCTTGTAAATAAAGATGTACAAAACAAATCGATCAGTCTGCAATGCAGAGAGAGAAAGATCTGTCTGTAATGTGTTGAATAAATATCGTGCTGTTTCTGGACAACTAACTGTGTCTGCATTTTTCTTTTTTTCTTATTATTTGTTTATTTAGCAGACGCCTTTATCCAAAGCGATTTACAGAGACTAGGGTGTGTGAACTATGCATCAGCTGCAGAGTCACTTACAATTACGTCTCACCCGAAAGACGGAGCACAAGGAGGTTAAGTGACTTGCTCGAGGTCACACAATGAGTCAGTGGCTGAGGTGGGATTTGAACCGGGGACCTCCTGGTTACAAGCCCTTTTCTTTAACCACTGGACCACACAGCCTCCTTATAGGTACTGTTTGGGTAACTAGAATTTTCAGTAAGTCAACAGGGCAACATTTTACAGAATTCTGTAATACTGTAAAAAATGTAGACAATCACAGCTGTTAGTAAGTAGCGGGGTCCTGAATGATATAGCGTTTCATGTCCCCACATGTTGCTACAACTGTTTAAATAACGTACGTGTGTTTGCCATCATTCTAAGTGGTTCTGGGTTATGTTGTTCCAATATTGATTAATTATGAATGTTCTCTAAATCTGCCATTGTCTGGAGAATCCCTAGTGCCAGGACTGAGCAGCCTTCCTCATTATATTCAAATTAGTGGACAATGTGACTTTTCAACTCTGTTTGCCCCAGCTACTCTGCAAATAGATAGACAGAGTTACTGAGTGCAATGAATCTCCTATTAACGGCTGATGAGTTAATAATACTAGTATCAGCATAAGACACTCTCTTTAGTTGAATGGCAAGGCTTTGATCTCTTTGATCCATATGCTGTAGTTTGTGGTCCTCGTCCTGCCCTTGCCTTTCCATTCAATTCAATGGGCTGAGATGCCAATTGATTACAACTGTCACATGATTTCAATGGAATGACGTCATGTAAAGCTACTTACTCTGCAGTCCCTGTCTGGCACGGTCATTTTAATGTCATACCATTGCAAAGAACTGTTACCTTAAAAAGTGGGGCATACTGAATCGTCAAAAACTAGTAAAAAAGTGAAATGACTCAAAATTGTATGCGCTTCGTCTTTTCCTCAATATAGTGTGACAGGCAGATTTTGCTGAGGTGAGTCACCTTGCTTAAGCATCAGAACCGTTAACGGTATGTGGCTGCAGGAAATAGGATTCAGACCGGCGAAGCGGAACATTGTGAGAATCATTTATTTAATGCAATATCAAAACCTCACTAAAATATGTAAAAATAATGTGTGTGTGTGTGTGTGTTTTTTTTTTTGTTATTTTTTTTTTGTATATTTACTGTTTATAATTAATTGTATTTACTGTATAGAGTTGTATTGTTATTTTTTAAGATTTACTTGAATTGGCGGTTTTCCTTATACAATGCTACATTCTAATACAAATATTAGGATAAAAATACAATTAAATACGTTTTGCAGAAATATACTGTAATAAAACCATTGATATAAAATGGGCACAGTAACTTTTTAATGCAGTACGACTGCTTCCAAAACACGGTAATATTACAATATAATCAACTACAACTCCCATACTGCTACGAGACACTACAACAACCAACATACCAAGTGCTGTGCTTGGCACTCTGGGATTTGGAGTTTTTAACAAATTCTCTGTTTTGATTGGCTAGATAAAAAGCATTTGCCTTTACCCTTTGCCCCTGTTTAAATACCAACGGCTGGCGGGAGTTTTTCATGTGGGTAACGCATTAAATAATATTTACAATTTGTTTATGTTAATGGAAATGTTCGAGACTGAGTTTTCTTTACAATATACATTTCATATTACAGTTGCGGTGCGTGAAGACTTGTGAGGCGAAGCTGGTTTGTAATTTTAATATTTTTTAACTGATATTATGGCAATATGGCCACCATCAGTCCAAGTTTTTAGATCTTTTTTATCAGAATCCTTCATGTTTTTTTTTTCCTTCAAACATAACACTTTTTACACTTACGCGTTTTTAAAGTGTGTGTATATATTGATCATAAAAATGATCACGTTATTTGCCTGTCATACATGTTACGTTGTATATTGTGTCAACTATAAGTACATCAAAGCTCGTGTTTATTTTTCTTACATTTGTTTTCTCGCAATTTCACGAGACGCGCCTTTCACTATCGGATCAAGAGTTTCTGGCGTTGGCACACAAAAGTCGTTACCCATGCAGCAAACGCCATTTCTGTGTGTTTCTCGTATAATGTGTTACACACTACACTACAGTGTTACAAAAACAGCGTTGCATTGCTTTCCAGAGATATCTGACGCTAACCCTCTTTCTGTTCCAACATGACTCATGAGCATGTCTAGTACAAGGCTCACAGCGTATGTGTGCCAAACAGGTGTGAAAGACGATTTTGTTGTCCAGAATACAAATAATTGTGATGAATGTATACGGGACTGTAAACCACAGAAGGCTAAATTATAGGAAATGAATTTGGTGAACAAACATTCAAGAAGTATAGTATTCATAATTTAGTATAAACAACTACTTTTGGGACGTTGCGGCTTTAATCATATTAGTAATTTTATTACCCCGAAACTGAAGCACACCGCACCGCTTCAGCTTTGTTTTTTTTATATTGTGAAAAATCTTGTATACTTTTCTTGATAAACTAATACATAAATGCACAAATGAACCATTTCAATAAGCTTAAAGTAAATCACACGTCTGCATATTTACATAAACACAAATCCACAGAGCAATTCATAAATAAATAAACATTTAAATGTCAGCTGAAATACAAAAGCAAAGCAGATTTGTACTTCTGCATCATCAGGGGATACAGAATTTTATGGAGGTACAGAAATATGCGTAACACCAGTGTAAGGCCAGAAAGTGGTACATCATCAGAATGTGGTAGGCGTACCAAAACATGACCCGTGTAGCATCAGAAAATGGTACGCTGTCACTGACAACTGCACAAATCCCTACAAACAAGGCAAACTGCAGTTCACCTACAACATTGTATATGTTTACAATTTTAGAAAAACATTGTTGCTCATCAGTCACATAAATTAGCTAAATTGTGAAAAATAACTAAATGCTGTTTACCAAGTCATTGGAAATCGGGCCCATTGTGTGTTTTTATTTAACATGAAGTGTCTTCTCTTTTCACAGTAAGTAATGAGTTCACAGAAACAGCCAAAAGAGGGCCGGGTGTTGGAGGTTCGCTTTGTAGGAGATGAAGAGGTTTTGCAACACATTGTGGATAAACAAGAAGGTGCAGTACTGACCATAGTTAAACACTGCCAATGTCAAGTGACCAAGGCTACGAAATGTAACATTGAACTGAGTTGCGTGTGCTGTGAGTGTTCTAGTAAATGCAGCATGAAACTAAATGAGAAAACTACATGCTTGTTTTGTACGCTAGGCGTTAAGGTGGGAAAGAATGCCGTTCAGACTTTGGTATCCCTCAAGACTCCTCGGAAGAGTGAGCCCGAGGACTCTGAGGATGAAGACCATGAGGTTTGCAATGAACAGGACTATGTGGAGGCGCTGGGGACAGCAGCTCAGGGTAAATGACTTCATATGAAATAGGGCAATGCTGATGTAGTCGCAGGGGGACGAAAGCCATTACAATCTACTGCTCCCAGTATGTGCTTTGTACCCCATGATCAATTTGAATGTCTTTTTATTTAGTTTGTAGGTTGTATGAGATGTATACATATGTCCCCAAAAAACTGAGGACCAAAGTGCTGAGTATGAATACTGCTGTTAGGTGCATGGGGGGGTAAGGGTGTCTGCTCAGAAATAATAATGGCTTCTGATTATTTGTTTCATTCACTTGGTGGTTGTTCCTGAAGATGCCAGCTGTGGATCAGGGGGAGGGGATGTGTTCACATTCCAAGCTGTGAAGAGATCGAACAGGATGGCTCAGCTGGGTAAATTCTGCATGCTTTCAGGGGTGCTGTTGTGCGTTTCCGTTACTCTGTAGATTGCATATATGCAGTTTTTGAAAGCAAATGGTTGCTTTTATTATTGTAAACAGAATGAAACCCAATTTTAAAGAAAGTTCTCAGTTTGCATGGCTTGCTATCTGGTCGTCTGTTACTGTGTTATAGTATTAAATATGTTAGGCATCCTTGGGGTAACTTCAAAACACAGGTGCATTACCTATTGTAGCCCTGCTGTAGTAACCATGTAGTGATATTAACTACATGCACGTAGCATACAGCTCTATGATTGAGTACGGCACTACCTATAAAAACAATTTCTTTGTGTTATAAATAAATAATGTGAATTTTGAGTTCCACATTTTCATCTGACACATTTGTGGTTTGGAGGTACAGCCCTCTTTTTCTATTGCACTAGTTTAGTATAACTGTGGGGAGACAGTGATCTCTAGTGGTTGATTTATTTTTCAATTCCCAATATGATTTCTACTACAGTAAATTGTATTCATTTGAATGCTACTTTCTCCATTAAGTAAGCAATGATTTTACTGTACCTACTGGGCATTGATTACAATCTTCATATGACTTGGAGCCAGACTGCACTGTCAGATTGCCGTTGATTTTTAGGCTTACAAGATTTACAAATAATGTCGGATTCCAGATTCGACAGGTTCTGGTTTGTAGAGGGTTAAATTTAGTTTCATTCAGCCCCCAAAAATTATGAATTATACAGGCCTGTTTGTGGAGGGGCTGGATCAGACCAGTTTTACTAAAACTCATTTAAAAAACAAACAAAAAAACAGTACTTTTACGCATTTCAATTCATGTTTCCATAATATGTGACAGCGCCTTTCGGTGTTTCTTGTTTTACAGCCTCAGAATTGGCCAGAACCCCAGGGAAGAGTGTTAAATTCAGCACAGCCGATTCACCCTCTCAAGAAGTCACCAGTCCAACCAGAGCAAGCAACAGTATGTGTTTGAGACATCAACCCAATACAATATTCCAGGGTGTGGTTTCATACATGTGGTAGAGCTGTCTCCTTTATTAACTATACTGTCATTCTTTTGCAGGACAACCAACCCAATACAAGACCCCCTCAAAGGTGAGCAGAGATTTGACCAGGGTAACTCTTAAGAAAAGTGTGTTTACTTGACTTGGCTTCTTTTAAATTTTACCTTGGAATTGTGATAGAAAGCTTTGGATGAGGTTTTTGTCTAATGAAATGAAAACCGTTAACGCAGTTTCACAGATGTTTTGCTTTAATTTATGTGTTTATATTTTCTGTTTGTTTTTAGGGGAAAAAGAATCAGTTTGTGTCAACCACACCACACAGGTTGAGAAAAAGATTATCCGGTATGCTTATTTACTTTTTACTCGTGCTGGCACAAGCATGTTTTTTTGTGTGTGTGTTTTGAATGTTCTTTCAAAATTTCACATGTTCTTTCATTTTGAATTGACGTGGAAACAAAAGAATAATTTGTGCCATATGACAGTATAAACTTCTTGGGAGGAAAATAAAAGCAATACCCCACCAAATTACTGTAAAAAAGGAGAAAACAGTATAATTTCTTCTGTACAGAATAACGTATGTTCAAATATCATTTTTGCATTAATTTCCTTTGCATGATATCATTTCCTTTGTGTGATCTAAATTCTGTTATACAAACACATTTCAAGAACTTTGTGTCCCAGACATCCTTTTTTCCTCATTAGTTTTTCTGATCTGAAATATAATGTTACATATATTCTAATGTAGTGTGAGTGGGTGACCCTGAAAGACATGCAGCTGATTTTTTGTTTTATTAGTCCTTGGTACTTTTTTAAAATTCTTCTTTAGTATAAAGTCTAGCTGCTATCTTTCTGTAACCTTTAATCCACCTCTCTGTATGTATCAGTTTAAAAATAATTTTACTGAACGTTTTGCATTAGACTGCATAGTTCCATACCAAGAGCATGTGTTCTTTGTATGTTGCGGGGAAGAAGGTGTAACCTCTGTGCAGTAACTTGCAGGTGTTCAATGTGTTGTTCTCTAGCTCCTAATCTGAGGTCGGACAGTGACAGCGACTTCTCTCCTTCCAACTCTGAGGAGGAGCTGGAGGCTGAGGAGGAGGTCCTCAAGCCAGCTCCAGAGCCCAAGCCTGCGAGCAAGGCACCAGCTGCAGGGCTCTACAAGACACCAGCCAAGAAAACCAAGAAGGCTCCGGAAGTACGTTCTGAGGGCTTGGGTCGGGAGCATTAGTTTGGGTTGAACAGAAAATGTTAGTTAAAGTAAATGAACTGGCCCTGTGCTGAAAATTCAAATTAGTGGAAAACTCAGTTGACAATATCCCCTTCATAGAATATATAGTTTTGTTTTGTTTTTCTGTAGCATTGTACTGGAAACTTTTATAGGCAACTTGGCCTTGAACACGGGTTCAATTGGGGAACAAGAAGGTGATGTTTGAAGATGTCCTGTATGGATAATCCAGGTGATTTGTGTGGAATGTCTGTTCAAATAGGACACACAACAATAACAAAATCATCTTGGTTTCCATGGAGATCATCTTTCTTTAATTGTTAAAGTTTGGTTGCTTAGGCAAATACGTTGCTACAGAATACTCTTCCAGAAATGTAGGCCAAAAAAATATCTATACTAGCCTGGCCCACCCCTCCGAGTTGCACTCTTTTATTTAAATATGCATTTCTAAAATCTCAAGAACTATTTGGATGTCATAATGATGGCACTACTGATAAATGTGTCTTTTTATTTAGCCCAGCCTGGTAGAAGAGTATTTTGAAGCGCACAGCAGTTCAAAGGTGTTGACCTCAGACAGGACTCTCCAGAAACTGCAAACCCCACAACTGGACCAGGTCTGTGATCCTTGCATTTCCTTGTTCTGCTCTAGTTAGCTCAGCAGCTAGAAGTCAATACCACTATCAGTTTATGCTTTTTTTTTTTTTTTTTTTCTTCCTGGACATTTGATTTCTTTTGTTTGTTTCTCGGTAGGAGACGTTATGCAGGCTGCTTGATGGCACTTCTACGGCGTTTTCTGCAGAACTGAAACAGTTAAACAAAGAACATGAGAGGCTGTTTCACAAGTGGATGCTGCAGTTACAGTAAGTAGTACAGAATCGGTCAAAATCAACCTTTATGGGCAAAATTAGTCTTTACGCTAAAAGTAATAAAAGAACAAAGACACGTTCTTGAGGTTTGATTTCAGGCACTCACTGTTGGGGTCCTGAACACACACTGCAATAAATGCCTCTGTCCTTGGTGCTGAAGTCTTGCATCCACAAGCAGTTCTGGTCTAGCCTGATGCTGATTCAGGTTCTAATAATGATTACATTATTTATTCTGTGACAAGAGTGGTTGTTCTGTGATTATGGATTCTTTAGTTGGTTAGTCATACTCAGGGTTTGGTATCAGGACTTCCCTTGTTTAGATATATTATTGAAATGACCAGGTTCCAGGAGTTTGAACCATCAGTCCCCTGTTAAATCTGCTCTGAACTGACCGCGCTTATCACAGCATGATTGGTTCTTGCAGCTATAAGGTAGGAGCAATTGACGTCTCATCGAACCCCTGGGTCCTGATCAGGACTGGATGGCTAGTTTGAGTTTCAAGCCATGCTAACTAATCCTTATTACAAAAAATACTACATTTTGAACCTCACCTAAATCCCCTATTGAGGGAAACTTTAATGACCTTTCCCTGATGAAAATCTCTAATGTAATTCATTTTCATTTGAAAAGAGTGGGCTTCAATATAGTGCTGTTTGGGCTGGGCTCCAAGAGGACCTTGCTGGAGAAGTTCCGCACCAGCATGCTCTTGGGTTCCATTCATGTGGTCATCAATGGCTTCTTCCCCAGCATCACCATCAGATCGGTACGACCTGTCACGTGTGTGTTTTTTCTATTCTCATTAAACAGTTGTCCTATCTGTATTCACATAAAAAGTGTAAAAATATAAACTGCAGGCTGTCCGTGTGCTAAACATGTGTTACTGTGTCTTTTATGTACATTAGTATAGCTGCATGGACCCGTCATTCAGAATGAGCACTCGATAGCAAGCAGGCTTCAACTGGAATCAACCCCACTGTCTCTCCCCCGGGTATCAGCACCTGATTGCTGTGGGGAGCTCACTCTGCACTGTCGTGCTGTTTGTGCAGCTCCATGCGTTACTAAGAAAAGCTGTAGAAGGGTACATGGAGAAGATCAGAGATATGACAAGGGTAGTGGTCCTCGCTTATGTATTATAACTAACTTTTGGCCTTACAGATTTTGAATTCAATCACAGAAGATGTTTTAGAACATGAAGGACATTTCCGTAACCCACTGGATCAGCTGGACTTCATTGTTGAAACACTGAAGGAAGGTAAGAACAGGCTTCCCCCAGTGGTGTAGTGGTAAATAAAAAAAGTGGCCCTGTTTGGTGGAGATGAACAGATAGATTCAACAGAGACAGAGTGAAGATGAACAGTTACATTGTTAGCGCCCCATTCAGTCCTTTTCCTCTCAGGTGCTGTTCAGACCCAACGGTGCGCTTCCTGTGAACAGTTCTGTGAGGGTCCTTTCGTGGGCTAGGATGAAGGCTTCTGGCTGGTCCAGTGTGCCTGACAACAGAACATTAACAAAATATAAACAACCAATCACAGAACACTCACACTTACACTCACACTCACACAAACAGAACACACAGTCCAGTGGCCACGCCCCCATGCTCATGCCACAGTTCTGACAGAGCTCTCAGCTGTCAATCTTGCACGCAGCAGCAACACAACACAGGTGCTCACTGTTAAAATATCTTGTCTTTAACCTAGTATTTGCATATCACAGGAGAGAAATGAGTAAACTCTGTATCCCTTATGAGAAGTGGGTAAAAGCTATATTGCCAAATTAAAAGTGGGTTAATGCCGTTTACCTGCGTATACCCTCGACTACGCCACTGGCTACCCCTATACTTATAACTGCTGTATGGGTATAGGTAAGTACATTGCGTATAACCTGAAGGATTTGCCTCTAGTTAAAGTACTTAATGTTAAAGTGTCTGGAAATTGAGTCGTCTTGGTATTCATTTATCGTCCATACAAAAGTATTTATAAAGGTAGATAATTGGTGAATGATTAGAAAAGCAATCCATTTAGTTTGTTACTTATTTAAGGGACACTTTTTGACTGACATCACTGCTCAGCTCTCTGCATTGATCAGTCACTAATTTGATACAAATCAAAGTTTCTTTCGCATGAAGCATACGTGTATATTTTGGACACGACAGAATCGATTTCATAAATCCTTTTTCTCGGAATACGTGTTTTAAAAGCTGGAGGATAGCAAGTGACATTGCTGTGTATTTTGGCAAAGCTGCAGTCATGGGTATAGCATTTAAAAATAAAAAAAGGAAGGAAATTTTTCCGTGATGTTTCTGGTTTTGCTTTTAATGTCACATGCAGCTCATGGCAAAACCAAGAATGTCTGCTTTGCAATGGGAGTGAAGCCAAGGCCAAACCTAAGTGTTTTCAAAGTGCAGCACGTTGCAGAGCAGGCTCCTACTTTCATGCATGTCCCGGTACTGATTTCCAAAGAACATTATTTTGCAGGGATGGAAATAAGACTCCCATTGCATAGTTCCTGGTTTAACTAGTCTGATAAGACACACCTGAGCTTGTTACCGCTACACTGTGGCTAATCAAGGTTGTATTAAAACCTGGAATGGGTGAAACTGCTATGCAATAGGGGTCTTATTTCCATCCCTGTTTTTGGCTGCTTTCCATAGGATGCAGATGAATATACAGTATAATAATTGACTTTATAAAGTGTAAAAACTGTCAAACATTTATTTTTTTATAACAGATCCGGATCTTCAGCTCTTCCTGCTGATCCACAATATCGACGGGCAGATGCTGCGAGGAGATAAAACCCAACAGATACTGGGACAGCTGGCTGCGATCCCAAACCTTCACCTCATAGCCTCCATTGACCACATCAACGCACCTCTCTGTCAGTAACATGCTGTCTTTTTACTACAAGCGCCCAGCTTAATCTGTTAGGATACATGCTTTCAGTTCAGTCTGCATATTAGTCAGTTTATGCTATTCTGTGGCTTATGATTTTCCTTCCTGTCACATTATACGCTACAAATATTTTAGTTTGACCGTTCTGGTTTTAAAACGTCTTTAGATCAACTGTGGCCGGTTTTGAGTTGAATGTGATTTCTGTCATTTTATTTATTCATCTTTTAACTTGCAAGACCACACAATAACATGTAGTACTATTAAAATGAACAAACTCTGTCTTTTGAGAATGGCCTGCCAATGAGAAATAAAATAACTTTGTTATATAACCCTTATTCTTGAGTAAAATGGATTCCTGGGTTCAAATAAATCACAAGTGCAATTTTAAATAAGGTGGTTTCAGTGTAGCAGTCAGTGGCACAATTGACCTAGAGACTAATCTGCTCCATTAATACCACTGCTCAGATACACACACAGTACCACTGATTTGGGTTTTTGTTTGTTTTTACACAGCATGGGACCAGTTCAAGATGAGCCAGTTTAACTGGTTGTGGTACGAGACCACCACGTACCAGCCGTACATCGAGGAGACTTCGTACGAGAACTCGCTGCTCGTCAAGCAGTCTGGAGCCCTGGCGCTTAGCTCGCTGACACACGTCATGCGCAGTCTGACGCCTAACGCAAGGTAACACATTCCCTCTGCAAGACTGAGATAAACCGGGGGGGGTGTGTAGTAACTTCATACACTGATGGCTAGTTTCACAGACCCTGATTCTCACTAATCTTGGACCTGCTAATGTTATTTTAGGTAAAATATTCCAAGACTAGGGCTAATCGGGGTCTGCAAAACCAGCTGTGAGTGTCCAGGTGGTTTGTTACGGGTAATTGCTAAATATAAAAATGATATTAAAGGAATAAAGACGACATCCTATGCTAATTGTGTGCTCATATTATGCTCAACAGTTACCTACATTTTACTAGAGTTTTTAAAACTCTGCTTCTAGTACCAGCAGATCTAAAGTAGTTGAGGGTAGTTTCATTGCCTTGGCCTGTGCTAGGATTAACAAGGGTCATTATAAATACATACTGTTTTTTAATTAATTTTAGGGGAATATTCAGACTGCTGGCAGAATTTCAGCTTGAAAACAAGGATAATCCCTCTTATACAGGTAAGATATAAAATCGGAAGCTAATGTTTTCGGATTAGAAATAAAAAGCATTTATATGTATAGCCCATTTATATTATATTAAATAAATAACCATCAGGACATTTTCTTTTGTTCTACAAACTGCAGAACCTTGGAATTGTGAATGAGAATTCTACATGGTGTACTGTACTCAAAGGTTACTTGCTTTTCATCTTACTTTTTCTTTGTTTATGGGGTTAAGGTTTATCTTTCCAAGACTTTTACCAGCGCTGTCGTGAGGCTTTCCTGGTGAACAGTGACATCACCCTGAGGACCCAGCTGACAGAGTTCAGGGACCACAAGCTCATCAGGACCAAGAAGGTGAGAGAAAGAGCACTGTAGCAGGGAGGGGAGATCAGCTCAAAGTGCATGGATAATACAATTCGTTTTGTTGTTTGTTTTTCCTGTAGGGTGCAGATGGTGTTGAGTATCTGATCATACCCATTGAGACTGGAACTCTGACAGATTTCCTGGAAAAGGAAGATCAAGAATAAAGGCACGCTGGTGGCCAGTGCTACCTATACAATATCTTGCTAATACCAGTGTGCTCAACCCTGTCCGTTTTAAACTTAGTGCGGCTATCCAAAGCTAGTAAATCGTATCAACCCTTGACAGGTGTATTTAGCACTTATTATGAACTGTGCAAATTATTCAACTGCAGCAAATTAGCAGGGTGCTTATCTATGGACGTATCCAGTGAGGTGTGTTTTGCAGAGATCCTGTTGAAAGAATTCTGCGAACTGGCCCCAGTGAGTTTCTCTGCACTGTGTTGTGCACTGTGTTGTACAACGTGCTGTATTGCAGCATTAAGTTGGTGGTTGTTTTACCACTCAGTAGTACCACGATGCCTTAGCAAACCACAATTTAATAATTCAGACTTGATTTCAAGTTGAATGAATTTAAAAGGTAGTTCACTGTAGCAAGCTTATTAGTAGCTTTTGCAGAAGTACTATCCATCTTTGTGTTGCAATCATTGTACAGTGTATTTTGATAGCAGTTAAAGGTCTAGTACTGTAGTAATTGTTTTCAATACTAGAACAATATTCATCCCCCATGTGGCAAAAAATATGATGTATACAAAATGTATTTGTATGTAAATTTTGTATTTGTAAAAACACAAAATAAATAAAAGCATTGAATATGTATTTATTCATTTTCCCATTCCTATGCAAATGTGAACAGTTGAAATGTAACAGTTAACTCACAAGCACATGACTTTGTCAACAATGTAATATATACATATGAAATATTGCTGATAGAGGCAGCTAACATATACATGCCAGGTGATAAATATACTGTACAGAATAGTCAGAGAATTATTTTCCATTTTTTTTTTTTTTTCTTGAACTCTGTTCTTGTACTGCTATACAGTAAAATGTAGTATCATTGCACATAACAGTTTATTCAGTGCTTTATCATTTAACATGATCCATATACAAGGAAAAAATATATTTGTAAATTATATGCAGGCCATTTACTGTACATTAAATGATTACCTCCATTAATACTGTGTGATTTTACACTATACCTGACATGTCTTTTAACAAACTGGATGCACTAATAATAAAATATTTATATAAATCCAAAATATATTCTTAGTCTTTTCAACCTTGTAGCCAATCAACCAATTACTAGTGTTTTACTGAAAACACAAGATTACAATGCGTTACCTTAACAAACACTGTAAACATATGGTACAGTAATAAAGTTAAACAAACACTGTGTTTAAGATTATATTATTGTATACATGAATTTCCATCAAACAGGCTCTGTACACGCTGGTTCAGATACTGGAGACACAGTGTCCAGCACTCTACTGTGCTAACGCAATGTTGCAGTTCTCATGACTGTTAAATTCAGGAATTTGACTGCAAGCCAACTCATTTAATACCTGGTATAATGTCTAAACTCTTCTGAGTTTACACTTAGTAATGTGAAAGAGAAACGCAGCAAGGGCTCTTGGTGCTTATTTTTAATTTCAGGCATGTTTCGTGTTCATGTTTGTGAATGCATGCTAAGCTTGGTTAAAAGATTTTACACAGGTGACTGATACTCTGTATCTCTTTGGCTACTCCTGAACTGCAGCAGTCAGAAGAGGGTTGTGGATACGGCGCTCCTGTGGCACTGTCCTATTCGTGGTGGTTATTGCTTGAAGACCTTTTGTATATCCAGCTGGGCCTCCTTCCTCTGCAGAGTGTGCAATCTGTTCTCTGCTGTCTTGCGAACCACCTCCAGACTCTGTGCATCCAGATCCTTTAGCAGCAGCAGAACCGCATTCAAAACATTACTCTGTGAGAGGATCACACACACAAGAAAGCATGAATAATATTTAGACCAGGCATGAAACTGAATTGCACAAGTCCTCTTACTAGATTTTTTTTTTTCAGTCTCAGAATGTTTGTCATTGCACAAGACAGCACTTATGGAAAAAGACTGGAAAGTCTGAGAAGTGTGCTGCGATTGTCTATTGAGTAATCATAATAATTACTAACCTTTCTACCAGAAGTAGGTCTTACTTCTTTGGGAGAGGTAAAGGATGGGAATTTATCTCTGGTTAAGGGCTTCATCCCCAGCTGCTCACGGATTGTACTAGAAAAATCAAAAGTGATGTTAACGTCTCTCTGCGATGAGACCTACTGCACTGGTACAAGAATGCAGCAGTTTATCTAAAGCATTATATTTGCATATCCCGAAAGGTAAAACAGGACAAGTGAAGTACCAAAAAAATCTCAGCACCTGCATAATGTGTTACTTAGAGATGAAAAATTCAAAATATTTGAGATGCTAAGTACATACTGTACATTGTTTATTAGGGCTCAGTGTTACTTGTTTTCTGGCATTTGTACTCATGCCCAGATTAAACAAACTGAATGTGCCGTCGAATACAGTACACTGTTTTTTTTTTTTTTACTTTGCTGCATGTTCTGGACTACCTCTCTGCAATACCGTGCCCAGAAGTGAATAATAAATTACAACTTGAGGATGTTCTCAGTGAGTGAGATTTGTGTGTGGAAACCATAATAGTGGCAAGGCAAACTAACCACAATAAAAAGTACAGAATCCAAAATGTTATCGAAACAGAATTGTTGGATACAGCACAAGTGTGACTTCCTCCAGCCACACTACAATTGCACAGTGCATTCCTCTACTCATCTGTGTTGTGAACTTAACAGAGGGGATCAGAACTCTTGAACCTGGCAGACAAGAAGTTTCAGGAAAAAATAGAGAAACCAAACCACACGATAAAGGCATTAACCTAAGTTTTTGTTTGACAGTTAAGTTGTACCAAGCATGAAGATCAACTCCTCCTCCCTGAAGTTAAAGCAAGATCAAAAGTTCATGAAGTATACCCTGACTAGAAAAACTAAAGCCCAGTAATAGAATAATAAAATGCATTCAGTTAGTGCATGTGCAATTGCCTGTATTGAATTTCACTTCTGCACCAAGTTCCTATTTCTTAGCAGCAGATAAACCAGCCGACATGAAGCATTACAACACAAGAATTTTTTTAATTTGCACCTGCTCAAACTCGTAGCACATTTACAGTAAGTACATTAAATATTTTTTTAATATTGTTTTTTCTATGTATTGAGATGTAGGTTCATGATGGTATTTAACTCTTTCAGTGCAGGCTTTAAACAGCTGTAATTCTTAAGGGAAAATTGATAACTCTACAAGAAAATTAATCAGATTTCCTTTAACCTGATTGGTCAATATCAGGTGCTTAATCAAGGAGCTTGATTTGTTATTTTACAAACTATGTTTAAATCTGTGTTCCAAACCAATATGTCAGAAAATTTGCAAATACAGTATTCATTTATGTAATTTAGCCTTTTTTCTGCTTGCCCTCCGAATATTGTCTTTCAATGTAGACTAAAGTCTGCTTCCTCACGGTCTTATACTTTCCGTATTTAGTATAACATTGACCCCACGAGCCTGGGATTGGGATATTTTTGTAAAATCGTGCTTTGATCTTTTTTAGTGACAAGAAAGCTTTTCAAGGGTATGAAACCTAACCGCTGAAAGTAACCCTGTTCGAGCCGTGCTGGTAATTTGTCAGGCTTATTGGTAAGCAAGTGCAAAAACAAATGGGATCAGAGAGGAGTAAAACTTCTTTTGTTTTATACCGTTAATTATGTTCTAAAAAATGTCCTTCACAAAAAAAAAAAAAAAAAGGCCCCCTGTCTGCTTACTTGGTCTCCTCCATGCTGAAGTTGAGCGGGTCGTTCTCTGTGTCCGTTGACTGGTCAGTCAGGCTTTGCTCCTCGGGGAACAGCGGCACCCCATTGCCTGTGCCCTCCCATAGAGGAGGTGCAGTGATCTCCTCTCCTTCCTCCAGAGCACGGGACAGCTCCTCCTCAGTGACCGCTAAAACACATCAATCAGTCAGTCAGTCAGGCTGTTATACAGGTTCTCAACAGCACCCCGATATTCCTAAACCACCCTAAGTTTCTATTTGCTGTAACATTCCTGAAATAGGGTGTGTGATTTGTATACCGAAACAATTTATAAACATTACTTTAACAGAGCTCAGTATAGGCTAACCCATTTGTTGGTAACTGTGCATAATGATATGTTTAAGACATGGGCAAACTTCACAAAGATGCAATTTAGAAAACCAACTCACACAACGAAAAGTAAAACAATCAGAAATATTGGATAATTAGGCTCTAAGTTGCTAAAACAGCCCCCTACACTGTAATTGCGCTGAAATATGCTGTTCAAGAAACAACACAGCAAACAAAGGTTCTGCATGAATTAATTAGATAATGTCTGATTAATGGCTTCACTTTTAGTAGTACTGTTGAAAACTGAAGCACGTAGTCGTTTAATCTTGACACCCCAGCAACTGGTGTATTTCCCGGTTCTATGTCAACATTGAATCTACTTTTGTGGACTATTTATGTTTGAACTTGTTTTCTAATACTGGAGAAACAGTCGAGGTTATAACTTCCTTTGTACCAAACACAATACCTTTCATAGTTCTAACCTCACTTTTTGCTAGTATGACTGACCACCATTCAGTAGTTCCTCTTAATATATAACGGATGCAGTCAGAACTAGAAATGTGTGGCTTTCAGAGACATGGAATATGAAGGTAAAATGTAATTTTAAAAAAACCAATATGAAACAGGGTGTGCTTACAGAAACTGTGATTGTTTGGTCATCTTTACCTAATTATGCTGACTTAATATAATCAATCAATAATATACTTCATGTCATTTTATAGTACATTTTCAAATAAATCATATATTAAAAGATGATATTAAGTTACCCTTTCAGCACTGAAAGTGAGATATACAACCTGGTCAATTAGCTATAACACTCACTAGGAAGATATTCAGTTCCTGAAGTTCAAAGAATAGTTATCAGAAATTAGAGAAACAGTCCTAATTATCCAAACATTTGTCTCATTTTTTTCAGTACTAGTCAATAAAAGTATCAGCATTCTACAATGGATAAAATTTAAATGAATGTCAATGTATCTGATTTACATGTTTAGAATTATGTTTAACTTTAAATAAGAATGCTTTATTTATTTAAAAAATAACTGCTTTGCTTAATATGTTGAAAATGCACATCATGGGTTTATATTAATAAGAGTAACAGGTTAGTAAAGCACAGTCTAAAGAATCACTGGACTAACGCAATACCTTGTTTTACAATCCTCTAAGGGCCGGACGACTGATAGGTTGTGTTTGTTGCAATTGAGAACATCTTCTATCTGGAGGTGTTTGATCATCCCCAGTTAGGACGCTACTTTTAGTTCGTAAGCAATTGACAATTAGTGACTGTCTGAACTTAAACTAGACTGAAGCATGGATGTGTTTAAACTTGCCCCACTAACCCCTTCATAAAAAAACTTGACTTTTTTTTATTCAAGTAAGGAAGTGGGCTTTCCTAAATATAAACAAAGTACATAGATTTCGTAATCAGTGACTCGCAGGATTTTTTCACCCAGATGAGCATACACCAAACAGTATGTTAGTAATCTCTGGACTTCAATTTAATTGTGTTGTCATAGGTATTACATTATTTTTAAAATAAATAAACTAATCAAAAATAATTAAATACAGTACTCCCTTGTTATTTCACTCTTACATGTGCACATCAAAAAACATGAAATATTGAGGCCTGTGATTTAGTGATGGGCCCTTATGGAGTAAAAAACAAGTACAATTTACAAAATGTCTTCGCCACAAATTAACTGAATTATTGAATTATCAAATTGTGAAATAACAAGGACAGCGCTGTAGCAACACATTAATCAACATAAAATATAAACAATGTAGAGTCTGCTGCCTCCGCGGAGTGTACAATGGTTCAATGTGTGACCCTCTGATGCAACAGGCTGCTTGCAGCCCTCTTTATGTAATGTGCTGCCCTGAGCAATCCGGCCCACCTTGGTTATCCAGCTTCTGCAGGTTAGGCAAGTTGCGAAGCACCGTCAGCCTGAACTTCTGGGAATCTGGACCACAGCAGGGGTTCTCCGACAGCCACAGGACTCGCAGGCGAGTCAGGGGCTTGAGGTAGTACAGCTCGGAGATATTGCAGATGTTGTTCTTTCTCAGGTACAGCTCTGTCAGGTTGTGACACTGGCTGATGTGCTCCAGTGAAGAGATTTTGTTTGCACTGTGAAATAAACAAATACAAAAAAACAAACCTAGCATGAGTTAAACCAATACTGAATGCAAACTAACTTCCTGCCTTCTCTTCATATATTCAAAACAAATTTTGGTGTTTGCTAGTATTAAATATTGTCATGGTTGTCGCAATGCTAGCTTGTATTTCTGCAATATTTTTTTTAACATACATCAGTGTGTTTTCTCAAACGTTCTGGGTTAATTATCAGCCAGGGAATGTAGCAAAAAACCCTCCAATACTCAGGAATGGGAGTACTCAAAAAAACTTTAGAACTCAACTTACTGCTGATGGTTACCATTCCACCTTACAAGGATATTCATAGAAGGATATCTCCTGCAGATAAGAAGTGCTTACCTTAGTGTCAGGACCTCAATGTTTGGCATTTCAGTGAATATAGATATCTGGGGGAGGTATTGTACAAAATTTGTATAAGATTTTGCAATTGAGAGAAAGCACAGCACACTTATCAGAATAGACTATTGCGCTAAAGAATAAATACAGACGTCAGTACCATGAAAAAGCAGGTCACCATTATCAATAGCCACAGTATTGTATAATAATCTCTCAACAAATGAGTGTGTGTGTTAGGATTTGTCAAGAACAACCAGTTCAATATACTGTGAAGATAGTGCCTTACACAGCTAGGCCAGCCAGGTGTCAGTTCAATAAAGTCACCAATTGGTTGGCCAAATCTGAAACCAGATCCATTTCCATTCCAGGTTTGTTATTTTGGCATTATTAGTGTTCTATTGGTATCTGTTGCCGGTGTCAAATCAATGTCCTTTGTTAGGCTCTAAACTTCAGCCTCTAGCATCAGGGCTGTACCTCCAGACAACACAGCATAGCCAGGACATGAGATTCTGGCACCTTCTAGTTAATCAGATATTGATTTAGAAATGGATGCGCCATACTGAACATACAGCATCTAAAATACCCCTGCCAGCCTGTGTCTGTTTTTGACAGATTCAGTACTGTCTGATGATTATTATTTATTTATTTATTATCAGGCACCTTTATCCAGGGCGACTTACAATTGTTACAAAATATCACAGTACAAAGTATTGCATTATAAAATCGAACATTACAAGTTATCACATTATAAAATATCACATTACAGAATATCATAATACAGATAACAGCAGATATGAAAGTACAATAAGATCAAATTCAAGTAAGAGCAAAATAAAGAATACAGAGTACGGTATAAGTAAGAGCAAGTTTGACTAAGAGTAGGTATAACTTATAGTAAATATTTGCTCATATGAGTAAAGTCCAGTAAGAACATGTAAGTATGATAAATGGATGAGAATGATTTCCCAATAGAGCAAATACAAAAAAACATGAGTTTCAGGCTTTTATTACATTCTTAAACAACTCCATATTTATTTATATAAACGAGATCAAGCTTTGTTAACTGGACTCTTAAGAGTGATGAAAATGTAGTGGTGTAGCAAAAAATAATACAAAAAGTACTTACATCTACTAGATTACTGCCCCTGAAAACAAACCAACAAAAAATCAGGATACTTTCTCTTCTGTGAAATGTTAGTTTTGTAGCACGAATATATATATTTGTAAATTATCTCATAATTTATAAACGGTCGTAGTAATAAATTGACGCAAGGTAATGAGAAAGGCATACGATAATTGTTACTTGGGGATAACAAAATGTAACCCAACCCACAGGCTACAGGGAGCACCATACAGCTGCGTGACGTTTTGCCCTGCAGCATACGTTTTTGTTTTTAAATAATGAATGATAAATAATGAATGATACATAATAAAATGTCAAACACCATAATGCGTTGAGTACAAAATTAACAAAAGCCCTGATGTAGTACTACAAACATTCCAGACACAAATGAACAGGTACATTCAACAAATTATTTTAGTCCATGTCGCCATAACTGTAGAATATTAAATCATAAACGATTTTTCAATAACATATGAACGTTATTTGTATTTGTAATAAATAGCTGGGAATAAAAACGTTCAAAATGTATTTTTATTTTTTTCAAATGATGTTATGATCTTTCTTGGTGTAGTAGTACAGGCGCTCTGTTAATGTTTACACCAGGCTTGATATACTTGCCTGCTCTACTCACCAGCAATTGAGTTTCTTGACGCTTTCCAGGTCTGAAGCTTTGGCCCTGGCTAGGACAAGCTTCCGAGTTAACCTCATGTTACAGTTGATTTTTTTTTTTTTTTTTTTTTTTAGCTTTCTGTGCAGATTCAAAATCCCCAAACAAACTGCACATCCATTGAATCATTTCAGTGGTGTACCACACGCGCATGCGAGGTTTCTAAGGAAAGAGGCGGAGTTCGGCGTGTGGCGTCAGTAGGAACACTTTGGTTACCGCCTCAACGTTACATTGAGAGGATGGAGAGGACTGCCAGACTATGCAACAAGGGTAGGTTACGTGTTTCTGGGTATTGCCGCAGCAAAAGTAAATCAGCCAAAAGCACCATTTCACTTTTAATTTGTAGTTCCCAACACTCTTAGGTGAAATGTAAAAAAATAAAGTCAATACCTGTCATACAGTAAGAGAAATAAGTCGCCAAAGTAAGATAACAATTACCTCCTTTTTCTCCCAACGTATTTGTTTGCAGACCCCAGGCACTTTTATCCACGCATATGTATGTTACAGGACATCCGAGTTTAATGACAATTAACTTAATTTGTCAGCATGGGAATATACTAGAGAACACACTTATTGTTACTATATCAATTTATATTAAATGATTTATTTATGTTTTAAAATGGAACATTGCCTGCAAACATTTTTTTTGTTACGTAAATATAAAAAAAGGTCTGACACGCATGGGATTTTAAACTATAACATTCAGTTTGCAAGCATGTTGTGTTATGAACTGTCAGTGCTACACAATTAGTTGAGACAAGTTGTATTTGTACCCGATAGGCGCTGGAGGTGAAAAGCGCTCAGTTCCTACTGGCGCTGGTTTATAACACCTGTAACATGTTAAACCGCCGGTGACCAGCAGCCAATTGCAAGCTAGCAAGCCAATATAGAAAGTGTCACATGACAATTGTTCGTGTGGTGTTTTAGCTTGCTGAAATCATTTTCTTTAGAAACTTTATTTTTATTTTTGATGGCGCACATTGTAAGTGATATTCTGAAGACGAGGCTCCCTTTTCAAAGCGCGTAGAAACAAGCAATCAGCAGCGACAGTGCTTCCCGGCAGCTTTTGCCGAAATTCTCTTTTTATTTGTATTTTCTGTTAACATTAGTTTATGGATAATCTTGTTTGCTTTTAAACAAAATAAATTGTTACAAAAGAAAATACTATTCTATAGTGCATTCATTTTAATTCCGTACATGGTCTTGTTGTACTAGTGCTCAAACATACACTCCCTTTTTTCTTTCTATATTTATCCGAAACCTCGCTTAATATAATTTTAGGAAATGACGTGTAAGCACTGTGCTTGCATCCAGAGCGCGTCTGCCGATGAAAATAAAAATACGGCTAAAAACAAAACAGTATTCGGTTCAACAGAGACAGTTAGTAACTTAAAAACAAATAAGCTAAGTGCTCCGTGTCTGTCTGTAAGTTTGAAATTTGAATGTGCCGCCCCTGCTAGCTCTGCGACGCTCATCCAATAGGCAGGACGTTGAAAAGAATTGTGGGAAATGTGGGATCAGGCATAGAAGCAAAGGTATATTTCATGGTCTTAAAACGACATTTCCCACAATTCTTTTCAATTCTTTGCGCTATGGATGCAAGCACAGTGCTGACATGTCATTTCCTAAAATTATATTAAGCGAGGACTATAGAATAGTATTTTCTTTTGTAACAATTTATTTGGTTTAAAAGCAAACAAGATTATCCATAATGTTAACAGAAAATACATATAAAAAGAGAATTTCGGCAAAAGCTGCCGGGAAGCACTGTCGCTGCTGATTGCTTGTTTCTACGCGCTTTGAAAAGGGAGCCTCGTCTTCCAGAATATCACTTACAATGTGCGCCATCAAAAATAAAAATAAAGTTTCTAAAGAAAATGATTTCAGCAAGCTAAAACACCACACGAACAATTGTCATGTGACACTTTCTATATTGGCTTGCTAGCTTGCAATTGGCTGCTGGTCCGCCGCGGTGCGGCACTGAGCGCTGGTTTAACATGTTACAGGTGTTATAAACCAGCGCCAGTAGGCACTGAGCGCTTTTCACCTCCAGCGACAGTGTGTCACTGACGCTGGCATGCGTATCGGTTGTTTAAAGATGAAATTAGTACATTTAATTTGTATATCAGGACTGCACAGTTCTGTAAATCAGAAAAGCAAATGCCTTAAAGCAATTATTGTTTAAATTTAAAATAAAGAATATCTTTTTACAAACAGTGCCCCATAAATTGGGTGAGACTACACTATGTAACACAATTTTTGTTCCTTCTTGACCGGAGGGTTGTGGGTTCAATCCCCAGTGGGGGACACTGCTGTTGTACCCTTGAGCAAGGTACTTTACCTAGATTGCTCCAGTAAAAACCCAACTGTATAAATGGGTAATTGTATGTAATAACATTGTGATATCTGTATAATGTGAAATCTTTTAACAATTGTAAGTCGCCCTGGATAAGGGCGTCTGCTAAGAAATTAATAATAATAATAATAATGAAATGGTTGTTGGTTTCTGTCAAATTTTATTTAAATAAATTGAAAACAGACTTTAAAAAAAATGAATTCTTCAAACAGCTCAGGGCCCAGGATGTTAATTCACATACAGTACTGTAAATTTAAAAAATGACTATAAACCTCAATAGATGCATGGTTGCATATTATACATATTGTAGAATATTTGTAGGTTTCTCAAATAATGTGCAACTTTTGCCTGTGGCGAACTTACGCACTGTGTCATTGTACACAGCTAAACAAGGTTTTAAAAAACACCATTCCGGTCTGCACACATTCTTGCTAATTCAGTGTAACCATTGTGAACTCCAGCACAAGCCTATTCATTTTAAAACTCGTTCAAGGTAGCTGCTAAAGCAGTAGGTAGCAACACAAACTGCACAGAAGTATTAAAACAAAACAAAGAAACAAAGTATTGTCAACGGTTGACCAAGACCTGTTCAATGTTCAATGGGAGAGCCTGTAACATGATAAGTTCTTTAAAAAAAATCACCCGGAAATGGATTTAGATCACTGTGTCACTGGCAAAAAAACAAAAAAAACTAGTGAGCAAAAAACAAACAAACAAAAAAAAAGTGTGGGGTATTCACTCCCCACTTCAATAATATAGATTCATTTACCATGGTTCACCATGATTTGCCATGATTTTAATATGATTTACCATACCTATCTGAGCTTTACAATGCTTAATTATGCTTTATTACACGTTACTACGCTTTCCCTATGCTATGATACAATTTTCTCAGGGGTGTTACAAGTAAATTCAGAAAGCTGGACACACAACTAACCCAAACATAACCATTTGTTAAATTAAACATGCAATTAGGTTTTAATTAAACCCTTAAAGTGAGTTCCACTGGTGCCAGCTGACCTGCAATTATTTTACATTATCCATTTTACTTGTTACCTGGCAACAATCCCTCAGACAATAGGTGTGAGGCGTACCTGCAGCTGAGATGTGAGAGATACATTAGACCAGCACGGTGTTGAATACTCATTCAATACAAGACCATTATAGTACAAAAGAAAAAAAGACACTTATTGAGGAATATAAAAACGAAATGTTTAATTTTAAACCAAGGCGCGTAAACAACAAGTAAAGAATATATTGGAATTAAAATACATCGGCCAGCTAGTCCTCAAAGGATTCATAAAGCATTTATTTTTGGAATTGACAAAAACACATGAGGATATTAAAGTTGCTTTAAGGACCCAGTAAACCGACCGAGGCATACAGACTGGAGTATAAACACAAAGGAAACTAGCCCCAGAAGCTGAAAACAAAATTAAAATGGATTCAAATCAGGGTAAATAAAAAAAATAAAACTTTCGATTTATAGATTGAATGATACGCAGTTGGTATTAATGGGTGCAACACGCAGAACTGTATCATTTTGGAGAATTGATACAAAATTAACGCATATTGTTTGGTAAAGTGAATTTAGATGTTTATTTTTTAAATGTTACAATATTTAATTACTAAAACAAAAATATAAGCCTATGTATTTTATTTATTTATTTAATTATTTTTTTGAACGGAAACATCAGTTTGAAAGATGTGCTTGGGGGAGCATAGCATAATCACGCATATACGGTTATGATTGAAGACAGCAATTTAATCGTAATACAGTATTAGATTTATCACTGTGATAACAAATCCCCCACCTGTTTTAAAAAGTGCCAAGTGCATCTCAAGCTGTGTTAACAATTATAATTAGGGCTTCTAGTTTTTGGGGTGTTATTTTTGATCACGTGATGTGCCTTTAAACATATTCTGAGCCGATTCGCTTTCTTAATCCAAGCAAGCTGTTTCTTTTTACCCTGGTATCTTGAATGAGTTAGCAAACGACGTGCAGATGTGACCTGATTCTATTTGAACCTGCATTTCGTTCTGGCTCTAATCGCCGAATTCAGTTTATTAATTTCCATTGCGTTAGTTTCTAGTCGCTAATTTGAACAATCTGGTATCGAGTTAAGGCTTAACAACTATTAATTAAGGTTTAAAGGGAGGGAGAGAAATGGAAAATAAAAACCGAAAACTAGAAGCCCTAATTATAATGCTGCAACTGAGATTCTGGGCTATAAATTGTATTTCCTTTAACGGAAATGGGAGGTTGAGCAAGCTGACCCTTATTAAATATAATATATACAGAATTCCGTTTAGTTTAATACTTGTAAACATTCTGCCATTCACTATTAACTTTTAAGCTAAACTGACATTAGACACAAAATGCAGTCAGTTGTGTTTGGATTGAATAGTAGGTATTTCATTCTGTATCGCTTACTAAATAGCAATGTAATTAATACACAATTGCTGAATGTTGGATGTACTTCATTGTGCAAGGTTGTCTTTGTGAATTTGGCACTATTAATAGTGCATTAGCTGTAATGTAGTTACTGTTCAGTTTTGTAAAATACGTTTTTTTTTTTTTAATCTGATAGTTTGATGATAATTTCTGCTATGGCTGAATTTTATGTACACTATTTAATTTAAAACAATCAAGATTACTTGTTCTAGGAGCTAGCTATTAAATTTACATTCAATATATTAAATATAGATATTAATATATACACAGATTATACCTAATACAGATCATGTACAAGCCTCTTTGACAGCCATATTTCTGGAATATGCTATTTATGTAATCCTCATACACTGTGCATATGTGTGCTGAAAATAATGGAATTCTGAGCTGGTCAGCCAGTGATTTTAATGTTCGACCTTGAATCACCCATCTCTCTTTCATCTGTCTCTCCTTCACCTTAACTCTAAAACTCAAAAGAGAAGTCAAGACATCCTTCAAATCAGGCCCTTCTGCTGGTTTCACCTTCTCAAGGGAGAAGCAGAACACACTTTCTTTGATTTTCTGGCAAATCCATTTAAAGTTTCTTAAGTAAAATCAGACAAGGCGATTCTATTTGTCTTTAGTTTGGTATAAACCCTTGGTGAAATACACATTTCATATAACTGTACGTACTATATCAGAGGTTGCATGATGGGAAATGCAGTCCTGAGTGGTCCATGCAGGTACATGGGAAGCCATCTTGAGGAGGGGAATACAATTTAAAAGTTTAAAAAAGTGGTCAAAATGTAAAAAAATTAATTAATTAATTAATTAATTAATTAATTAAAACAATACACACACCTTACGTAAACAGTTGTGGCAACACATGGGGACGTGTAACACAATGAAATAAAAAGGTCCTTATGTACCTTTAAACAATCTCAGTGTGTTTTTCATTTTGTAACATTAACATGATTTTTTTCTCCTTTCAAAAAAATAGGACTTAATTAAAGAATGACAGAAACTCTTTGAGAATATGGCCCTTAGAGCTTTAGAGTTAAGGTGAAGGAGACATGGGTGAAACAGAGATGGGTATTTTGATTGGTTATAATTAATTTAGTTCACAACTCAGACCCCTGCATTATTTGTTTTTCCCAGGACAGTTCCCCTAAGATATGTGCAGATGATCAAATGACTAGAGAAAACTAGAGAGCTCTATGCAAAGCTGCTGGATTGCTAACTCAACATGCTTACTGTACATGAAAATAAAATCCACCCAGATGAAGTGGATACCTACCACGGCAGTTTCATCAGCAGAAGTCAAATATTGTTCAGCACGAACCAAAAGGTATGTAATGAGAGAATCTAAGGAAAATCTAAGGAGAAGTGTCATCTGACAATCAACAACTCGGAAAGCTATACAACTGAAACCGTTAACACTGCTCACAGAACTTTTATCTATTAAGATATTTTTTTAAATGTTCCCTAATGTTTGTAATCATTAAAACAAACTACTAAAATTAGAAAACAGTTGCGGAAAGTTTTACTATTAAGAAATTACAGTCGTGAAATAATGTGTGAGTTAAACTGCATATTTGACCCATTTCCTGGATAACCGTGTTTGTTTCTGCAATATATTCCCCTGCAGTAGTCCCACTTTTAAGAATAGGTGCAGTCAGAACTACAAATAACGCTGTCATTTTAGAAAACATCAGATACCTCCAAACTTTCATCCACCAATCAGGAAGGACTGTTCCACAGCATTAGCGCACAGTATATGACCGTGGAACAGTTTGAATGTTGAGCTTAACGCAAGGAAAGCAAAACATTGAAAAAGTAATTAGGTACTCCATGCCATTTATAGATTTAAATGTGTGTAAGCAACCTCACTTGCAGCTGTCTTACCTTCCAGTCACAATCAATTACAGGGATGGAAATAAGACTCGTATTGCATAGCAGTTTGACTCATTCCAGTGTATAGGGAACAAACTCAGGCATGTCTTCTTAAACAAAGTAAAACCAGGAATGGATCAAGCTGCCATGTAATGGGAGTCTTATTTCCATCCCTAAACTACCTCAAAGGAATGCCCTCTGCTTAGGCTTTTATTGCTTAAGTGTGTTAGTAAAGCTTTAACTCCTGTTCACCCAAACCAAATTGTGTTTTAAATAGATGTATGTTTCTGCCACTTCTGTAATATTAAAAATTAGAGCTGTCAGTATGAAAAAAAAGGTTGATGACCGTGACATACACTACCGGTCAAAAGTTTTAGAACACCCCCATTTTTCCAGTTTTTATTGAAATTTAAGCAGTTCAAGTCCAGTGAATAACCTGAAATGGTACAACGGTAAGCGGTAAACTGCTAGAGGTTAAAAAAAAAAGTTTAGGTTACCAAAAACTGAAAAATAGTGTACATTTCAGAGTTATACAAAAAGGCCTTTTTTCAGGGAACAAGTAATGGGTTAACAACTTACAGCTGTTCTGCAGCAATGGAAGTAAATTAAGCCTTGAAAGTTGATGCTAACAATTCCTATAGGTGTCCCAACTTTTGTTGATTACTTACAAACCCTGTGTCTGTATAAAAGTAGTGTTGGAACAGACTGTGTTACTACACCCTCTTAAGCATTATTTGGACAGTATTGTACTGCAGGAAGTAGTATATTGCTCTCATAATGGCGAGAAAAAGGCAATTAACAAAGAAAGACAGACAGACCATTATAACCCTTAAAAGTGTAGGTCTTTCCTTTAGAGAAATTGGAAAGAAAGCCAAGGTGTCAGTGAGTACAGTTTCCTACACCATCAAAAGGCACTTGGAAACTGGAGGAAACTCTGACAGGAAGAGGTCTGGCAGACCCAAAGCCACAACAGAATCAGAAGACAAGTTTCTGAGAGTCAACAGTTTGCGTGATAGGCGGCTCACAGGACAACAGCTTCAAGCACAGCTTAACACTGGTCGAAGTAAGCAAGTCTCAGTTTCAACTGTGAAGAGAAGACTTCGAGCTGCAGGTTTGACAGGTTGAGTGGCAGTAAGAAAGCCATTGCTAAGATGGCAAAATAAGAAAAAGAGGCTTGCCTGGGCCATGAAGCACCGCCAGTGGACTACTGAAGACTGGAAGAAGGTCTTATGGACCGATGAATCAAAATTTGAAATCTTCGGTTCATCACGCAGGGTTTTTGTACGCCGTCAAGTAGGCGAAAGGATGGTTCCTCGGTGTGTGACACCAACTGTCAAACATGGAGGAGGAAGCGCGATGGTCTGGGGCTCTTTTGCTGGATCCAGAGTCGGCGACTTGCACAGAGTGAGTGGCACCCTGAACCAAAACTGCTACCACAGCATTATGCAGCGCCATGCAATACCCTCTGGTATACGCCTAGTTGGTCAGGGGTTCATCCTACAGTAAGATAATGACCCAAAACATACCTCCAGGCTATGTCAGAACTACCTTAGAAGAAAAGAACAAGACGGTAGGCTTCAAATCATGGAATGGCAGACTTAAACCCCATCGAGCTGGTTTGGGATGAACTGGACAGAAGGTTGAAAGCAAAGCAACCTACAAGTGCAACACATTTGTGGGAACTTCTGCAACGGTGTTGGGAAGAACTTTCCGAACAATATTTGATTTCCATTGTAGAAAGAATGCCACGAGTGTGTTCGGCTGTAATATCTGCAAAAGGTGGCTACTTTGACTAAAAAATTTAGATTAAATTTTGTTAAACAAAACGATTTCTGATTTCTTTTTTATCTCCAATTGTTTATTTGTTCTATGCTTTAATTTCAGAGTACATTGAGACATTAAACTGCGTAAATTTCAATAAAAACTGGAAAAATTGAGGTGTTCTAAAACTTTTAACCGGTAGTGTATATCAACAGTATGCACAGAATAGTACAGAACAAGAAATGGAAATGAATAGTTTCATGAGAATGGGATAAGTGGTATTTAAGACCTGGTGTCACTAGGTAACCAAATGAGGTGTTAGTATTTTGGTAAAGTATATTAAAATGACTGATTTACAGTATGTGGAATAACTGCTTGTGTTCTCAAGATACAAATGTATGACATAATTACATGATTCAAGAGATCTTTGAAATAACCTGGAATGTTTAGGTCTGTGCCAGCTTGTTAGCCAGCCTACTCATACTAACACATCTGGGGCAACTTTAATTGGCCATGCTCACACCTCAAATGTCAATCTTCTTTCATTTAGTTCAGTTCAGGCTTCATTAGGCTGTTTGGATCATAGTATAATTAGATTGGGTTCTAATGATATAATTTCTCCAGCATTTTCACGCAATCGTTCTATCTATGTCTATATATTGGCTGATTGGGGTCTTTTTGTAGGTGCAGGTGTGTGTGTGTAAATGCCAAGTTCCATCCCAATTTGATTTGTGGGTTTTCAGAAATATGGAAAAATGTTCTTTGAGAGAAAATAAACTAGATGCTCACATAGACTGTTACTGATGACAATCTTGATGCAGAACAGCCACTATTTTAATGTACTGAATTACTGTGGTATTTAGAACCACTGTTGAATAAGAAAAATGCAAGCTGTTGCCATTACAGTATGTTTTTATCCTCTGCTTACTCAATTGTTAGGAAACTTGGTAGTGTCATTATTTAACTTACAGTAAGTTCTTGAGAATATCACATTCAGGGCGGTGTCTGTCTAGCCGTACATCTGTATGTCACACATAGATTTTTGCATACATCCGGAGAATCACTTATTAAATTTCGATGAAACTTTTCATTGCTAATTCTTATTCTATACTATTCTGATAGCTCTCATTTTGAATCGCTGCTGTGGCACAGGATGTCTATTGCTGACATCATACCTGCATAATTCAAGCTGTACAGTGGGGGGTGGTTTAGAGATGTTGTTGTCATGTGACATGACTCTGTCCGCAGCACTGCTGGATCACTGCAGAGCACAATCGTATAGGGACTGCCAGTCCAGCAGACAGAGATGCTTTCTTTTTCCCTTTAAATAATGAAGGAAGACATTAACGAGCCTATATTTGTGCAGAAGCTTGCTATCAGCAGCACTAAAGCATCCAAGTACATGACTTGTTCTCCATCCTTTCAGCAACACTGCATTAGGTCTTGGATTAAAGAAAATATCAAGAAGAAAGAGTGCAAGTATTATGTGGAAAACACAGCAGGAGCATTCGTTGGGTACGTTTTCTTTGCTTTATTTTTGTCTTTTGCTTGCTTCAGCTTTCTTTATCACTGCTGAGTCATTGTCCAGGTAGGAATAACAGGCCGTTATGTTACATTTAAGGATGAGAGGACAGGGGCAGGCACTGTAGCTCATTATTGCATGAATGTGCACAAAAAGTAAATCAGCTGTTTATTCAGCTTTTTTTCAATTGGAAGAGTACATTTGCACAGTTACCTAGGCGCAAGCACCTGAGGATAGCTCAATGGTAATAACTGAATGTAGCACTATGTCTGTTTGGATCAGTGGCTGTCCTTGTGTCTTTGTTATCTGCATATGGGTATTTTTCAATATGTTTTGCATTTGAATAACAATGTTTTCAGAAAAATGTAGTCCTGGTGTGGCAAAGAGGTTAGTAGTGTGCAGGTGTAGAGGTGATGCAGTGCTCAAACAACGACAATAACACAGTATTCACGGTCCAAACAGTTCTTTTAATTGTTGTCACGGTTTGGCACCATCAAATAATAATGCTGCTGCACTAGTGGACCTCAATGGAACTGCCTCCGGGTATCGCATTGCACCATTAATATGCATATAGCAAAGGGCCCACTATGTCCATTGGAGTTCGCTCAAAGGGAGTGGAAATGATTGGCAGTGGGACCAAAGGGGCAGGGCGCACTCAACCCGGCGCTACTCGTTGGCAGTCTGGGCATGTGACTACATATTTCGACACTTCATTATGAAGGCCTTCCCTATGCGTTCCCTTGTTTTATCAGCTCCGAGGTCCCCCGCAAAAGAGATATCATGCGCCAGCCTCATGACCTCATGGCAGGCGTCGGCGTCGGTCATGGCCTGATAGGCTGCTTGGGCCTCACCGATTAGCCCGGAGCCCAGTTGGCTAGCCCACTACACCTGCGGCCATGACGCGGTGGTAGCCAGGCGCTCAAACGCCACCAGATACGCCTCCGGATCATGCTCCGCCATAATTTTCTACACCCGTGCCTTGTGATTGGTCATCACGGGTCCCACTGGTGCGCTGTTGCTGATACCGACCCTGTCAGTCAGAGCCATGTATCTCTCCTCTCTCTTTTTCTTTGCAACCTCCTGTCTATCATTGAACTTGCATCAGTACGGATAGTGCAGTGACGTCCATATCCGTGTTCTGACACCATGTGTGGCAAAGTGGTTAGTAGTGCATAGGTGTAGAGGTGATGCAGTGCTCAAACAATGATAATAACACAGTGTTCATGGTCCAAACAGTACTTTTAATTGTTGTCACGGTTTGGCACCGTCAAATAATAATTGGAACAGTGACAGCTCCCGGTTGTTAGCCGTCTACTAAATACAAATAAACAGTGGTTAACAAAACAAATACAAACACTCAACGGTTTTGTTTTTACTCTCTCCTGGTCCTTTTGTAAAACCGTAACAAAGGAACAGATTGCATCATCACATCCCCTAAGATACCATTAGTCATGCCCCCTCTGATAGCTAGTTCAATCGCGTCTCCTCCGATCAATGACTGACACATCGCTTACCGTACTAGGGTGATGACTTCTGGTATTGTGACTCTGCCCCCTTCCTGGATGGCTGGCTTCTGACTGACCCTGGAATGAACTGCCGAACCATCCAGTACGAGGCACACTATTCCTTTTATACATCGCCCTCACAGGTCGGGAGGGAGATTTACTGACTAGGATTCATTCGCTCTCTGTCACACCTGGTTTTTAAGTGTTCGAGAATCACTTAGGGGTTAATTAATTAGGTATATGTTAAATATACCTAATTAATAGGCTAGTACAATTATGGAATTGTCTGAAACATCAACATGCTGTATCCCCCTAATATCTCTTTAGGTGTCTTTGCATTATAGCTGGCAACAATTGCTATCAATGGAGTAACTGCCACCAAGAGTTCCATATTACACTATGTAACTTTTTATATTTCACAGGTCAATTCAATTGCTTATCATGGCAATGCTATTCAATTCCCAGGGCAGTTAAGGAATATGCATTTAATTCTTCATCACTGTGACGCTGCCTATTTTTATGTAAGAGCAATGAAGCACTGCTGTTCTGCAGGTTAATTGCATTGCCTTGTTTTATTTTTCTTGCAGAAAAGAAATCTGTATGTGTGGCTATATTAAGGCGTCTCATTCCGAAGAAGCTGTTAAACATGAAGAGTTCCTGGGTGAAACGTGGGATCCGAAGAGGCATGTCAGTGAAGAACCTACTGATGCGTACGGGGACATCAGGTTCACTGGCTCGGTGCAAAACATTGGCAAGGTACAGTAGGGGGTTTGTCTTTGTATGAAAGACTAGACCACACTGGTGCAGTATACTGGCCCCCATCATTGTACGAAGCAGTCAGAGTAGCATTGAACTTGTGTCCTGCCCTTGTGGAGAATATGCGTGTTGGGTCAGTCCTTCACTTTAATTCAGTATAAATAAATGCAGATCCCATGGTAAAGTAAAAATAAACAGTCCCTTTTTTATTTGCTGGGTGAATACAGTAGGAGGTTAACTTCACATGACTGAAAGACTTGATGGATAGTTGTACTGTGCAACTCTAAATACCTTTCCAAAGTCATATACCAAATAATAAAACTTAACCTAGTCAACAGCAAAAGTTACTGATGTTTACTGGGTAACACCATTCTGAAAAACAGACTTTCCCAACAGATCTCCTCCCACAAATTCCCTGATCGAATCGGTACAGATCAACGCCTTGCATGACTTTCCATGTTGAATCAGTGTTGTCCAGGTGGTCCTATAACCTATTGACTCCTGTCATTTGAGGACAGCAGTGGGGCAGCAGTGTGGAGTAGTGGTTAGGGCTCTGGACTCTTGACCGGACGGTCGTGGGTTCAATCCCTGGTGGGGGACACAGCTGCTGTACCCTTGAGCAAGGTACTTTACCTAGATTGCTCCAGTAAAAACCCAACTGTATAAATGAGTAATTGTATGTCAAAATAATGTGTAAAAAAAAAAAAAAAATATATATATATATATATATATATATATATATATATATATATATATATATAATGCAATTGTATGTAAAAATAATGTGATATCTTGTAACAATTGTAAGTCGCCCTGGATAAGGGCGTCTGCTAAGAAATAAATAAGAATAATTTTAAAATATCTAAAGTTATTTTTTTTTCAGTTTTATGTACAGTATCAGGTATGGTTTTGGTTTGAGGTTTGTGAAGTTGTACCCTACACTATGTGGCAACCCAGCATGAAAAGCTGCCCTCACCACTGGGAGGAATCAACCACACATTTCTTTGGTCTCTCATTAAGATCCTTTGTTTGTGTGCAGTTTGTGCGGGTCTCCTCAGACACTAAACCGGACACCCTGTACAAGCTGATGAGAGACCACTGGGGGCTCAACGTTCCCAACCTGCTGATCTCAGTCACCGGAGGAGCCAAGAACTTCCACATGAAGCCCAGGCTGAAGAACATGTTCCGCAGGGGACTCATCAAGGTGGCCCGCTCCACAGGTGCGGCCTGCCTGCCTGCTTTACAAGCTCCTACATAAATCGTTAAGATCATTGATAAGGTAGAAACTACATATTTCAGACCTATTTTGAGAATGGAAGGGCACGGCAGGTAATATTTATGGAATTATTTGGTCAGCTGCAGCCAGTTAAAATAAATTACCCTGTTCTTGTTGTGACTATGCTATTCAACCACATATACTGATAACCCTCTTGATCTACATATATATGTATACAGTAGGTGAACAGGTTTATCAGTATGCATATATTTATTTAGGGACAGGGCTTTGTAAGATGTTTATCCAAAAATGTTTAACTACACAATCCTGTACCTGAAGATGTATGTACACGTTTACATAATAGCCTTTGGTGCAAACAAGAATTTATATTTGAACTTCTGAACTACAAACTGTGGTTACAATGATATACTGTTGAGATATATAGTCTCTGTAAGTCGTTTTGGATAAAAGTGTCTGCTAAATGACAAATTAATAATAATAATAATAATAATAATAATAATAATAATAATAATAATAATAATAATAATAATAATAATGCATATTATTATTATTTGTTTATTTAGCAGACGCCTTTATCCAAGGCGACTTACAGAGACTAGGGTGTGTGAACTGTGCATCAGCTGCAGAGTCACTTACAACTACGTCTCACCCGAAAGACGGAGCACAAGGAGGTTAAGTGACTTGCTCAGGGTCACACAATGAGTCAGTGGCTGAGGTGGGATTTGAACCTCCTGCTTACAAGCCCATTTCTTTAACCACTGGACCACACAGCCTCCATATGATAGTCATTGTTTATTCTCGTTTGAGAGAACAAACATGGGGAAGTGACAGTATGGAAAAACAGTCCTTTGTGGAATGTGTGAGGATATATTATGTTACATAGAATTCATAGAAATACACTCCGTGAACCAAAGCCTTTGTCTACACCAATAGCTGAGTATTGTTGAGTCATGGGTTAAGGGATTGTGTTTTGTAGCCCAAATAATTTAAACAGGGTTGCCATGATATGGAATTAAGATGCTAAAGGCAGGATAATCTTGTGGTTTGTAAGTATGCAATGCTGTTGTTTGAGTAATGATGCAAACATTGCCTGTTGCATAAAAGAAGCATTGTACAATTAAAACACAAGTTTATGTAAAGTCTTTATTGAACTCTTTCAACACCTTTATACAAGAAATAGAACACCACTTAAAACTGTAGACCGCTTTAGTGGTATAAATTAGGAAATATAACTCCTTTGAAAAAGCACACCAAAAAACTATACCGTAGTCAATTTGTTCAGTATAACACACTCAAACTGTTTTATTGAATTATCCTAGGCTAGCTTTTCTGCAACGTTACTTAGTGCTGAAAGTTTAAATGTGATTATGAAGTCATCTAACATTCTCAATATAGCAACAAAACCTGGCAAGAGGACAAGAAACCAGACAGTGGACATTATAATTCCAAAGAATACGCAGTAAGTCATACTGTAGGGGGCATTGTAGCTAACATGTGTAGGTGACCACCATTTCCTTCGGCTGCAGGTGCTTGGATTGTGACGGGGGGCTCCCATGCCGGGGTAATGAAGCACGTCGGAGAAGCTGTTCGAGACTACACCATGAGCAGCAGCTCCAAGGAAGGGAAGATCGTGGCAATCGGCATAGCAACCTGGGGGATTGTACACAACCGTAAATGCCTGGTCAGCAGTGAGGTAAGGGGCCGCTGTTAATGTGTGATCCTATTGGCCGTATTACAGTACACAACAGCTTTGCTTTCAGGTTCACTAGCTGTTTGTAAACATATTTAAAATGTTATGCAGACAGTTTGTGATACCACCCATGAAATGTTCATTGCTGGTTAACACAAATGGTATTTCATAGTCTCAATTCTGGATTTTGACGTCCCTTTTCAGTGCAGATATGGGGCATTTTCCATTTTAATGTCCTTTTCAGAGAAGTGGTACCCCCTGAAAAAAGGGGCACCATTTTGCTTTCAAAGAGGTTCATGTGGCAGGGATCGGCCCTGGTACTGCCTGCTTAAAATACCACTGACTGCTTGGCAAATATGAACTCATACATGTGGAAGAATGCGTAAAGAATTAAAGCAGTCATAAGAATATCCCTCAGTGGCAGTGATCTGTACAGACCTTTAAGGTTCATAATATCCACTTAAGGTTAGAGTTTGTCTTGAATTTAAACTCCAAACCCTCTTTAGAACCATTATTTATTGTTTTAAAGATTTTGTGAAAGTAGGGCTTATTTTTACTGCGAGTGACAAAACAGTTTGTGCTTTTAAAATCTCTGGATGGAAAGAAAGCTTTTTATTCCAAAGTATAATTTACTCAAAAACAGTTGTTATGGACTAGAAATAAACACAATGTTGCCTCATTTAGGGCTCCTTAAGAACAGTGGAGTAAAAATCAACTTCTATTATGTATGAGTTAATGCTGAGCTGTGTAATTGCCCTTGACCTAATTTAGCAGGGGAGCTCATTAGAGTTCAAATTAGAATTGTGCTTCCAATGGTGTCCAGGCAACAGTGCAAGACAGCACAAACAAATGATCTTTGTGTCCAACATGGTAGTTCTGAGCCTTGGATTGTGATGTCATGTTAGAGAGTAAAACAGGTTATACCTGGTCAGCACAAGAAAAATTGAAACCCAACAAGGAACCCCCGGTGTAGTAGCAAGTGGTGTAGGATGCTTAGTAATCTGTCCTTTGGGGCTAAACTGAAATGTCCCAACATGGTGCTTGGGGGCCACTGTTCTGTTGGAACTCCTTCAGATATGAAACTAAAACCCTGTCTACAGCATCGACAGCATCCCACGGCATGAAGAAGGGTCAGGGACTGGCTACTGCAAACCCATCCCTGCCATGAGCTTATATCTCATTCCAATATCATACTGCATTGACAGTAGTGGTTAGGGCTCTGGACTCTTGACCAGAGGGTTGTTGGTTCAATCCCAGGTGGGGGACACTGCTGCTGTACCCTTGAGCAAGGTACTTTACCTAGATTGCTCCAGTAAAAACCCATCTGTATAAATAGGTAATTGTATGTAAAAATAATGTGTAAAAAAAAAAAAACGAATGTAATTGTATATAAAAATAATGTGATATCTTGTAACAATTGTAAGTTGCCCTGGATAAGGGCGTCTGCTAAGAAATAAATAATAATTGATATTGCTTTGGTGCCAATGAAAAAGAACAGGAATGACTTCAAATGGATTGTACCTGTCCCTGTGGATTCAGGCAATCAATAGTGTAGCTTTATTGCCCTGTTCAATGGCGCTATTTAATCAAACTTCAGACACAAATCTGCCACTGACAGAAATGGTAGTCATTCTTTTTTTCATTTTTAAACACATAATAAGGCTGTATTTTGCTTGATTAAATCTACCCCTTGATGGATCTTTACTGATATAGTTGAATGCTGTCTTGTTGGTGCTAGGGAAAGTTCCCTGCCGAGTACACCCTGGATGAGGAGAGTCAAGGCAGGCTGTCCTGTCTGGATACCAACCACTCCCACTTCATCCTGGTAGACAATGGCACTAACGGTACATATGGTGTGGAGATCGCACTGAGGGGCAAGCTGGAGAAATTCATCTGTGAACAGACCCTGGAAAGCACAGGTAACATGGGGACAGCTGGCTTCTGGCTGGCCAGTGAAGGGTGTAGTGTGCCATTTCAAACCTGAGCTTTTGCTACTGAAAAGTATATTGCACAGTATGTGCATAAATCCTTTTAAGAATTGGACAAGTATATTTTTATTGAGACAATGAATAATAATCAGACAATAATGTGCAGATTTCTATTACCATTGTCACGTCTCAATACATCTTGTTCTGTTTGATTTGTTTTCAAAGACAATGGAATAAAAATCCCTGTCGTCTGTGTAGTACTGGAGGGAGGACCAGGCACATTAGACGTGAGTATGCCTTGGAGGCAAACAAAAAATGAACCATTTTTACACTTGGTGTTTCTGGGTTTTAATGTTCCAATATTGATTTATTGTCTCTAAATCAGTTTTTACCTGACTTTGAAATTGCTTTGAACTTATCTGGAGAATTCTAACTACCTAGCACTGAACAGACTTCCTCGTAGCAGTCAAACCCTGTGACAATGTGACCTTTCAACTCTTCTGGCCCATCCTCCTCTACATATTTAAAGGGAAAGTAGGTGGGACCAGCTAAGTTCAAGGGCCATTTTGTCACATGATTTGAGTGAAATGAGGAAGTCTATTCAGATCTAGGCAGTTAGCATTTTCAAGAAAAAGCTCACAGAGATCAAGACAGATACAGAGAAAAAAAATGAGAACTCAGTTTTGGAGCAATATAACCCAGAATCACCCTTCAGCCTGCTGTTTGGTGATTTCCTTGCAGACTATCTACAGTGCCATGATGAACGGCACCCCATGTGTAGTGATGGAGGGGTCAGGGCGTGTGGCGGATGTGATTGCTCAGGTGGCAAACCTGCCTCTGTCTGAGATCACAATTTCACACATCCAGAAACAACTGAAGACATACTTTGCTGAGGACTTCAAAACCTTTTCTGATATCAAAATCTTGGAATGGACTAAGAAGGTAAGGCGCAATGGAGCAATACCCTTGGGTTGTGAAGTCACTGCTGTGGAGTGGACTACAGAAATATCTGATGGTTTATGAGTGAATTATCTGATGTTTTCTCTTTTTTTTCCTTTAAGATAATAAATTAACAGTACATATGTATTAAAACTGTATTGTGTTTTTTTTAGATTCAGGACATAGTGAGAATGCAGCAGCTTTTGACAGTTTTCCGGTTAGAGAAAGAAGACCAGAATGACGTGGATGTAGCCATCCTCCAGGCACTTTTGAAAGGTATTATTGAAGTGTTCCGTTAAATTGTTCTGGTGGTGGCTGTATTGTGTCCAGCATTGATTCTTTGTTCTTGCACGGCATGCTGTTCTCTCCCTCCTCTTCAAAGCTCCATATTGTGTGGAGCCATTCCATCTCCAGGTGACCAAATTCTGGGAAGGTTTTTCATTTGGTCAACTTTATCTGGGATGACCCTGTAATAAACTGTTGTTCTTCTCAAACTGCAGCTTCGAAAAGCCTTGATAATCAAGGTAAAGAGAACTGGGATCACCAGCTCAAGCTGGCTGTAGCCTGGAACAGAGTGGACATCGCCAAGAGTGAGATTTTCACAGATGACAAGCAGTGGAAGGTGAGTCCTGCTTATGTCCGTTTTCTCCATAAACACAACCTCATAAAAGAGCTATCTTTCGGCTCACATTCATGGCTTACTTCTGTGTAACTGGAAAGTGTTGTCTGGCTTACCGATTCTGCATTGTTGACATTCAGATGGATACATTTAAAGTACATAGAGAGAACACAACAATTCCAGTAAATCTTACATCATATGTATTGCCATCATTTCCCATTGTCAAAGACATTTTGCATCCATAGAAAACATGTGAGCCATTGGAAAAGCTGCGATTGGTAAAACGTTACTCAGCTCCTAGAAGGGTTATGCTTTGGCTCTCCTCAGTACTATGACCACTATTTTTCATCTTCTTAGCTTACCTTCACGTGACCAGGCACGAACAGTAAATTACAAATTATGTGAGATCTACAATTCACAGCTGTACATGTTAGTTAAGATTTACTGAAATTTTGAAGATGTACAAGCATCACTGTGCCAGATGTTTTCCTCTTTTGTTCCCCCCTTTAGTCCATTGACCTGAGTGATGTGATGCTGGCAGCGCTGTTGGGAGACAAGCCTGACTTTGTGAAGCTGTTTCTTGAGAATGGGGTGCACCTGAAGGAGTTCCTGACTGAGAAGAGGCTGCTGGCACTCTACAACAACCTGCCACCCACCAGCTTGTGCCTCCGCAGGATCCTGAAGAAGCAGGAGGAGGAGAAGCTGTACGTGAAGAAGCCCAGGACCTCCTCCAGCTGGAGCATCCAGCTGTACCACGTGTCCGACGTGCTCTGCGACCTGCTGGGTGGCATCACCAAGCCCCTCTACCCCAGGCCCAGGGACAGGTCAACGCATGCAGTGCCAATACCACACATCAGGATAAACGTAAGGAGAGAACCAAAGACACATCCAAGTCTGCTAGTTACAAACTTTAAAACAAGTGTCTTTTTTATTTTAATAGTTTTTTTGCCATGCTTTTTTCTTTTTACAATGTTTGCAATAATTTCCTAATAGTTGTTCTAATATTTTATCCTACGTTCATATAGTCATCACCATAGTGTCCATCTGTGGCCTGGTGCCACCAGCGTTATTATCACAATAACTTAAAGGGTACATAAGGACCTTTTTATTTTATTGTGTTACATTTTCCCATGTGTTGCTACAACAGTTTACGTAAGGTGTGTTTATTGTTTAAAATTTTTTTTTTTTTACATTTTGACCACTTTTTTAAAACTTTTAAATTGCATTCCCTGCCTCAAGATGGCTTCCCATGTACCCGCATGGACCTCTCAGAACTACATTTCCCATCATCCTCCTGCTCACTGGTAAATCCATCTCAGTTACGTATGTGAGCTGGAGGATGATTGGCCATCTGTTAACATCAGCTAACTCTAGTTCTTCATTGCTCGATCTAACTGGCCATCTTTTTGCTTGCAACCCTGTGTTGTTTTGCCATGTGTTTTTGCTTCCTGGACTTGAGAAATCATGTGAATTTCATGTATTTCTATAGTGGAATAAAAAGTAACCTCTCCCAACTATTGTTTGGCGTTCCAATCTTACTTTCCATCTGCTTTTGAAACACCTTTTACACAAGTGTGAGGACATTATATTGATGAACTTTGCTAACTTGAGCAACATTCATTCTTTTTTACTGCAGCTTGGATCAAATGACCTGGAGAGTTCAATAGTTGAAGAGGAAGAGCTTGATCCTACCAGAGACCTCTTCATTTGGGCAATTTTAGAAAACAGGAAAGAGATAGCCGACATTATCTGGCAACAGGTAGATTATCATCTATATACTGTATATATATATATATGGTAACCTACCATGTTTTTTCTAATTGTATCTCACTGGCATATGCAGTGCACTACTTTATATTTTCTAAGAAACAGGAGTTATATTGCAATTTCGTATATTTCTCTATTTGGAACGCCATCTTAACTTTTATACAGTAATAATTTAATAATCAAACATCCATTTTGTGAACACCCCTGGTCCCAGTTGATTTTGATAAGAGGTTCTATTGGTTAACTAAACCAGTAAGTGTGACACAGCCATCACCACTACAGTAGAACCTATGTAATACGGTAACACTAGGGACTGGAAAATTGTGGCGGATAATACAGCACTGGTTTACAGAGGTACTGTAACATCTAATACTACACCTAAAAAAATGAATAAATGACAAACTATTTGAACACTTTAAAATTACAGTTGATACAGTAAAAATACTGCGTAATGTATGCAACATACATGATTATACACTTAGAAAAGAAAAATCATGTGACTTGGGGTCGGATTGCACAGTCAGATTTACATTAATTTTAGTCAGACAAGACTAATCATGTATAAACAGGCTCTGGATTGTAGAGGGTATAACAGCGTTCATTTCAGTAGAGATTTGGTCGGGATCCAAATAAGATGCCGAATTATACAAACGGCAGTTTGTAGAGGGGCTGGATTAGACAGGTTTTACTGTATATCCCTGTCGCCTACCTCACAGTTAATGTGTTTTGAATTCCGATAAGGAAGCTTGTGAGGTTACAAACAAAATGTTTCAATGAGGTCATGCCAGCTACATTCTGACTGTGGCACTTGAAGAAAGGGATTTCTGTACTCCATCACAGTCACACTGATTAGCATGTCTTTTTTTAGAGCCAGGATTGCATTGCCACAGCCCTGGCAGCCAGCAAGATCCTGAAGGAACTAGCCAAAGAGGAGGAGGACACAGACCTGTCAGAGGACACAGGAGCTCTTGCAGAGCAATACGAGAAACAAGCCATTGGTGGGTATTTTTTATCCAAGTTTTACTCTTATTTTTGCTACTTAATTTGAAATACCCAGTTTGAGTGTCGCCTCACGCCTTCAAGCCACTTACCAATTAAGAGGACTGAAGATCAATGTCTCCTTTCACCTGCCCAACCAAGGCAACAGAAACCTTGGTGCAGCGGCCCAGTCTGCGTAGTCTATGCCCAGACTCCTCAGGCATCTGTCCAGTTGTGGTTGCTGGGGCACAATGAAGTGACCTTGACCCATTTTTTCTCCCTGACTGCGGGAGCACAGGAGACAAAGCAGCACTCCCTGTGGATCCCCAGCCAAGATCAGCAACTTGGCTGGAGTGGGATTGGAAGCACAGCACCACAGCACCACTGTGGTGCATGAGTCACCCACCAGACCAAATGGCAGTGCTTTTAATGGATCCGCCCCAATGTCAGTGGTGTATATTATTTGAAGCCATATTTTCAGGAATTTTGAGAAGGTCCTCTTTTATGCAGTTGTGTACACAGACACCAAACACATTATTTCTTGTTTCAATTTTGTGATGTGGTAAGAGGTAGGTTTGGGAGCACTAAAATGATCTTTTCCGTACTTCCAGGGGTGTTTACAGAGTGCCACCGGAGAGATGAACTTCGTGCCCAAAGGCTGCTGACCCGGGAGTCGGGGACCTGGGGGAACACGACCTGTCTGCGTCTGGCTCTGGAGGCTGACGACAAAAACTTTGTGGCGCAAGGAGGAGTCCAGGTGCAGTTCTGCTCCTCACACGGGGCAGTCCGTCTATAGTGGCGGATCACAGTGACTGCATGGAATACCAGCTAGAAAGTATAGCAGAGAAAGTAAACTGAGATTGAATAAACAGGTGTTTAGATAATGTGAAGTACATGCCCACCAGATCAAACACTAGTCCAGCATTATGGGGACACACTCCTCCAGTTCAGATAAAAAGGCAGTAGGATAACAATGTTCAAAAGTAAAAGCACAGTGAAAAAGTGCTGGGAAGGTATGTGTTCTTAATACAGAGCTAGCTGTGCCAAAAGAAGCAGGCTGCATTTATGGAGTAGGCAGACATAAATTTTTATACAACTCAACTGCAGTTGATTACTGAAGGAAGGCTTTGTATGATGTCTCATCATACTGTCCTGTATTAAACGAAAGCTCAATTGTTCTACCCTTCAGACCCTTCTTACACAGATCTGGTGGGGAGAGCTGGCGGTGGACACCAGGATGTGGAAGGTGTTGTTGTGCATGTTTATCTTTCCTCTCATCTACACTGGCCTCATCACATTCAGGTATGTTTCTGTTCCAGCTAAGAGTTGGAAATTGGGAACAAAATATTTACTGGCTTCTTACTAGGCACCAATTGGGTTTTAAAATCCCAGACAAGGTTTACACCAAATACATATATTAAGTGTAGAGAATAAACGAGAAAAAACAAATTCTGATCTTAAAGATTATTTCTGAATTAATATTCAATATATTGTTTTCTGCTAGTTATGTAACATTGCAGGTTTTTTTTTTTTTTTTTTTTTTTACTGTGCTATAATGTACTGTATATGCTGTAAACTTGGCACTTGGGTATATGCTTTTGTGGATATGAGCCCAAGTTCAAACTACATGTTGTATAGCTACTGTATCTTTCTGTATTCTCTAGCACCGAATTCAGCCTTCTAACCTTTCTAAAGTATTTTCTTTGAATTTCAGACAGGACGAGGAGATCAAAAAGAGAAACCCTCAAAGAGACATTATGGACAGCAATGACTCTGTGGCACTGAACTCCACTGACAAAAAGCTGCAATCCCGATCTTGGTCAGCTTCTACTTTTGCTCTAGTTTCCAGTTCAAATACTTATGGATTGGTGTGTGTGGGGTGTGTTGGGGGGGGGGGGGGGGGGTTAAATTCCTCCCTGCCAGAAAATCCATGGGAATGTGGCTGGGGCCATAATTGAATGTTTATGGTTAATGAGGCTCAGTGTGCTGTGCTGTTTGTGTAGACCTTTTATTTTGGCCACTGTGCCTTTTTGTTCGGTAATGTGTTTTGTTTGCTGTTTATAGTTGTTAATAAAAGTGTGTGATAGCACTTAAAACCTGCAGTTCTCATGTCTGAATCTCTCTCCCTGAAGGAAACAGCCATGCCAGTGATGCTACCCTGTCACAATTGGTCATTTTTGTATTGAGTCAGGCCCCACATGTCAGGTTTTTTTGGTACTGTATACTGCATAATTAATGTTATCCCAAATTGTATTTTCACTGTTCTGTGTGGGGTGCTTGTTTGCCTTTTTTATTACTATGCTGCAGCCTTGCTCTTTGTTCTACACTCTTCAGGAGGCTCTCTGAGGAGAACCTGAAGCCACTGACACGTTGCAGCCGCCTCACAGGTTTCTACAGCTCTCCCGTGGTCGTCTTCTACTGGAACATCTTGTCCTACTTCGGGTTCCTCTGGCTGTTTGCCTATGTGTTGATGATCGATTTCCAGGTCACTCCATCATGGAAGGAGATACTGCTCTACATCTGGCTCTTCACTCTGGTTTGTGAGGAGATTAGGCAGGTGAGCGAGTGGGCATCCGGAAACTGTGTGCATTCGTTTATTTATTTTGTTTATTTAGCAGATGCCTTTATCCAAGGCGACTTACAGAGACTAGAGTGTGTGAACTATGCATCAGCTGCAGAGTCACTTACAATTACGTCTCACCCGAAAGACGGAGCACAAGGAGGTGAAGTGACTTGCTCAGGGTCACATTAGTCTTAGTGATGCTTAATTTAGACACAGTAAATGCTTCTTTTTGTAATTGTTATGCCCTCTGTTTACAGACTGCCTACTTGCAGTATACAAATGTATTTTCTTTTGTTTATGTTTTCTCATGAACAGTTTTTTCATGATCCAGATGGATTTGGGTTTCGTAGGAAGGCAGCCAATTACTTCAGTGACCAATGGAACCAGTTTGATGTGGTTTCGATTTGTATTTTCATAGCTGGACTAGCATGCAGGTTTGTGGGTCTTATTAGGTTTTTATACTGTAAAAAAAAAAACCCTTCATAATTGTATTTTGTATTTACAACTGTTTCAGCATTTACATATTTACAACCCTATCCATTATGTGGAGTGGTAATCCCTAAAAACATGTAGATTTTATGTTTTATTTGTACATTCAGATCATTATTTTGTATATTGATAAACAACTGATCGCACCATGTTTTGTTTTCAGGTTGACCACCACTGCTTTCTATGAGGGCCGGATCATTCTTGCCCTTGATTTTAACATTTGGTGCCTGCGCCTGATGGCCATCTTTACAGTTAACAAAAATCTTGGACCAAAGATTATCATAGTGAAAAGAATGGTAGGTTCAGTACTGTAACAAAAGTAAACTCTTTAGGTTTAATAGTGTAACACTCCCACATTCTGACTCTACCTTCTCAGAAACTATTAAACTGTTTTACATTTATAAAAAATAGATATATAATTGCTGTGCAAAAGTCTTAGACATGTTGCATGTTTCTACGCTGATGCATTATGAGTATAAATAATTTACTTAAAGCCTCCACTACTGTTTTCTACTATTAAAGAAGGAAAAACATTGAGTGAAATAGCTCGCATCACTTGATTTTCAAGGTGTGGTATCTGAAGCATTATCAACAGTACAGAGAAACATCATCTGTAATTGACAAACCCAGGACTGGAAGACCCAAAAAGCTGTCTAACAAGGATGAGCAATACTTGAAGATAATGTCCTTCAGGAATAGAAAGAAGACAAGCATTGAATTGACAACAGAACTGGCAGAAGGCACAGGTGTCGTTGTCCATCAACAGTCCAAAGCACCTTTGACCATTGTTCCATAGTCCAATTTCTGTGTTCTTGTGCATATTCTAGCCTTGTTCCCCTTTCTTAAGAGGTATTCTTACTGCAACACATCCTTTAAGTCCTGATTTCAAGAGTGACCTTCGTACTGTTGACTTGATGGACAACGACACCTGTGCCTTCTGCCAGTTCTGTTGTCAATTCAATGCATGTCTTCTTTCTATTCCTGAAGGGTATTATCTTCAAGTATTGCTCATCCTTGTTAGACAGCTTTTTGGATCTTGCAGTCCTGGGTTTGTCAATTACAGATGATGTTTCTCTGTACTTGTTGATTATGCTTCAGATACCACATCTTGAAAATCGAGTGATGCGAGCTATTTCACTCAATGTTTTTCCTTCTTTATGCAAGTCAAGGTTGTTATAATAGTAGAAAACACTAGTGGAGGCTTTGAGTAAATTGTTGATGCTCATAATGCATCAGAGTAGAAAAATGCAACATGTCTGAGACTTTTGCACAGCAGTGTATATATTTCAGCTTTCATATGAGAAATTAATATGAGGATCTGAAATGTATCTGAAAGTTTCTCTATGGATCTTTTATACATAATTTTGAGAGGGGGTTGAGCAATCACCTTTGGACCACTTGAGAAGGAATGAACCTTTTAAAATTGGTGGGGTCCAGCATTATTAGAAGTAGTTTTACATTTTCCACTGTCCCCGATATGATGTCTGCAATCATTTGGAGTGGTTCTTATATTAATTACTGGTACTCATATACTCTTTTTTATATATACTTTCTGTGTCAAGATGTTTTGACTGAGTTCAGGAGCTGCTCTTCGCTTCCAGTTGCCTAACATAGACATATATAACACAGGCTAGAACTGCTGAAGTGTTTTTAAAAAAGTAAGAGCCAGCACCATCTAGTATATGATATAAACAATCAAGTTTTGTTTTGTATTGCTGGCAATACACTGCTGCTGTAGATGGTGCTGGTTCTTATACCTTGGCTTATCTAGCCTGGCCTACATATCTATGGCAGTATTAGTATCACAGAAATATTATAGTCCTCCAGTAGCAGCAATACATTACTGTACCATTGGAAAAGCAGACCAGCTTCTTTCAGTGTACCAACTCATTTCACCCTCCCATTGCAGATGAAGGATATCTTCTTCTTCCTGTTTTTGCTGGCAGTTTGGGTGTTGGCGTATGGAGTTGCAAACCAAGCCATCCTGATCCACAATGAGGAGCGCCTGGACTGGATCATCCGGGGAGCTGTCTACGAGCCGTACCTCACCATATTTGGCCAGATACCGTCAAGAATTGATAGTACGTATGGAGCAATGCCAGTGTGAAGCCTCTTCCACATAAACTGCGCCGCACACGAGCCTGGGGTGCGAGTGTGTAAGCAGTCAGTAGTGGGTTACAGCCTTAGGGAGGAAATATTAGAAGTGCATTAGGCTGATGTGTACTTTTCAGTTTTAAAATGCATTAAACTCTTGAACGCCACAAGAGAATATTGATTAAGTCAAGAGCTTCTTTTTTAACAGCAAGTGTTAAAACTGTAAGTTGAATTGAACAATTTAACATCAACATACTGTATGGATGACTCTTCATATTATTGCGTACAAACAGGGTAGAGGGCTATGAAACAAGAGCTCCCTTTTCACAGATTTGTATTGTTTATTTTTATACAGAATAAGATATGATTTATGATTAAAGGTTTTAGGACACAGTATTTATACAGTATATGTCCTGTATCTCTGTTTACTTCGAATAGCTATTGAATGGTCAATGCAAAACATCTTTTCTAAGGTGGCACCTCAGAGCCAACGTATACTTGTACTATTTGTATGCAGCCTCAGAGGTTCACTCCCCTCAGGTTTCATTGTCATGTAATTGGATCTCGGTTAACCAGCTGTAGTCTTAGTTAAATCCTTTGTTCTCCTTTTCTTCTTTGCAGATAATGATTTTGACATCAGTCAGTGTACTGTAGCTGGCACTGACCCTCTGAAACCAAAGTGCCCAGTTCTCAGTGACAATAACCAGCCTGCTTCCCCGCAGTGGATCACCATCATTTTGCTTTGCATTTACCTGCTTTTTGCGAACATATTGTTACTCAACCTTCTGATTGCAATGTTCAAGTGAGTGTTTTTGTAAGCCTCTAGATATTACTTAGTATTAATATATAGTACAAAATGTGACCATTGAGGCTCTTCTAAATACTCAGGGGTTGATGTACTAAGGTGCGCCAGTCGCAGGGCAAACATACCGCAATTTTTATTTTCGTTGCTACAACATTTTGTCAGATGTACGAAGAAAAAATATGTTAATGAAGAGAGCCGCAATACACTCATTTAAATATTTGCTGCGTCACCTTAGCAAGATCTCTAGCATTGTGAGAGTTGTGCGACACTTCTTCGAATAAATAACAGGAGCTGAGTTGTGGTTTGCTGCAGCAGAGGGTGCCTGAAACATAACGTCATCACTCTTACCTGACCGGGTCCGGGTCTGCCTCACCAAGTCCACAACCTGTTCATGGCATTAGCGGTGAAAGGGAAGGCAGGAAAATAAAAATCTGCTTTTAAGCACCCCAACGGTGCGCTCAATCACAGCCCTGGTCCGTATATGTGCCTCGTTATAACGCTCCTCCGCGGTTGAGATTGGATTTAGGACAAGCTTCATTATCCACGCCTTTAAATGGTAACCTCTGTCTCCATAAAACAAATAAATATAATAATAAGCAATACTATTAATAATCATCATATTTATAGCGCATTTTATGCAACATAGTAACACATACAAATACACAAGCTCAAGGCATTTGTGGCAGGGCACACCCCGCCCCTATGTATATATGGGTATTTTGTATTTGTATTATGGTTCTTATAATTATAACTATTATAATTATTGTGATTTTTGTCTTAAAATAACATCTCGTGAGAATGTGTGGTCGGCAGCTAATTACTTTTTTTGTTGTTTTTTTATTCATTTTCCAATTTTCTCCCAGTTTGGAATGTCCAGTTATTATCGAAACTCGCTCACCGTTGCAACCCCCGCACTGACCCAGGAGAGACGAAGACAAACACTCGCGTCCTCCAAAACGAGTGCTGTCAGCCATCCACTTTATTTCACTCTGCAAGCCCGCCATGCAGCCATATCCAGAACTTACAACGTTAGATGACCACGCAGTTCTGAACTGCGTACAGGCCGGCCTGCAGGCACCCAGCCAGCCACAGGGGTCGCTGGTGTGCGGTGAGCCAAGGACCCAAGCCGACCTAACCCCTACCCCACCGGGCAGCGCTTGGCCAATTGTGCGCCACCCCCTGGAAACTCCCGTCCACAGTCGGCAGTGGCATAGCTTGGATTCGAACCGACGATCTCCAAGCTATAGGACATCCTGCACTCCAGGCGGAGTGCATTACCGGATGCGCCACTCGAGAGTCCCCAGCTAATTATTTACTGATGAATTGGCTGTTGGCCATGCTTATTACAGAACCTGTGTAGAATGTGGCTAAGAGATAAATGAGGTAATTGACAACCACTGGCAGCTTTTGCTGAGGGAGGAGGAAGGAGGAACCGAGACAGAGTTTTCGAATGTTAAATGAAAGATACACTTGCTTCCGAGCCATAATCGCTGTAACCGCACGGCTTTTGTTTGGTGTTTTGGAATAGTGTTTGTTTATTTTGGCCCTCATGCCGTTTGCTTTGTTTCTTGTTTAAAGTGTTTATTATTTAATAAAAACCCTGAGCGCATTAGCGTCTCACCCCGCAGTACTTCCTGTTGTGTAGCCATCATTTCCTGGTCTGACATCACCACAAAGCACATCCGTGACAGCACTGTACAATTTAAAGCAAAGCAACTACTGTACATAATGACATAATTATGCTGAAATGCCAGTGTAAAAAAATATGTTTAGTCTTGTTTCAAAAATAGGTGTTTTAATCACCATCAGGAACACATTATTTGAATCTTTTAAGCAGTTGTACTTACCTAACAGCCAGCCATCTCCATGTTACTTTTTGTTTGTTATAAATGCGGCGGTCATGAACTGAACCGGGATACTTGGCTATTACATTTGTTATTAGTAACTATGAATCACAAACCACCTGCACATTAATAGGTGTGCTCAGAATGAGCTGGAGGGGTTAACGGCACATGTGTGCAGTCTATTGCTCCCAACACATTGGGGAAACCAGAAATGTCATAGAAATTTGTTTTCAAGGCTTTAGGGAAAAATAAGTATTTTGGTGTTCTCCTCAAAAATGCATTGAGCACAAGAAAAAGCAGACTGGGAAATGCCAGAAATTGCTGTTACAGTCCCCTGAAAGGACCTACAGCAAGATAATGCAGGGTGGACAATAGTTTGACCACTGCAGGGATAGCATGGCTTCTCTGTGTGACAGGCTCCAGGTCATCTTTTAAATCAGACAGCAGCTCAAGAATTATGTGGCTGCCCAGCCTGTACCTGTGCTTAATTTGGTCTTCATTTAAATCGAAGAAGATAATGCGGGTACGAAATACCCTTTCTCTTCTCATCCTACAAATCGCTTGTTCTTGCTGAAGACAATGGCCCTGAATATCAAAAGTGTCTTCCAACAGTCCAAAACTCGCTGTCTCCATCTGTTTTAACCTGACTTATCCTGAACGTTGTTTCCATCATGAAATGAAATACTTTTCTGCTGTTTTCCGACAGGTGGAATAGGTGCAATTTACATAAAGTTGTCGGAATAACTATTCAGTATTTAAATAAGAAAACTATATGTTAATGATGCAAATGTCATTTCAAGATTTCAATCAATGGACAGGTGGGATTGAAAGGTAGTTACGGCAAAGAAAAACAAAACAGGTGTGTGTTTCAGGAGATACAGAGAAAGAAGAGAAGATAAATTTAACAGAACATAATAATAAAGCAAGAGCTCATTTTAATGTAATTTTGTAAATGTGTGTTCTGTTGTTATTATTATTATTATTATTATTATTATTATTAATAATAATAATAATAATAATAATAATAATAATGTATTACTTAAATTACAGTTTCATGAACCCGATTGCACTTCATGAAAATGAAGAACACTTGAGTGAGTGATACTGGTCACACAAATAAAATATCGTAGCTTTGTCCATTCGATATACTTGTGGCACTTACTCTTCTGTAAGGTCCAAACAGGTGGCCCTTTGACCATACACTCGCGAGGTATACCTTCAGTATCATCTGCGATTCCATACTGGAATTTATTTTAGCAGAGTCTGTTTGAAATATGTAAACATTGCGATAGCTGCAACACTTTAGTACATCTTCCCCTCAGAGTTGGTTCATACTTCTGTCGTAGATGAATGGGATACGTCAAGCGCAGACAGCTATAAAAACTGTGCAGCTTCACTCTGACCATGCAGCAAATGTTGACATTTTTACGACCCTATGCGATTTCAGGTCGCAGACCATAAGAAAGGGCTATACGACTTTCCAAAAAAGACGCACGTCGCAATTGTGTGGATGGCGTAATTCCGACCTGTCGCACAGGGTGAAAGACAGGGTCTGTGATGGTAAACAATTGTGTTTGTGAGGGTTGTAGCAACTCCAATTTGTCTGGCCATCATATCCACAGGTTTCCGAACAAGAACTTCAAGAGTCCTGTGTTTCGCTCATGGGTGCGCTAGGATTTCTCGGCCAAGTCCGTGCATGCAAGGAACTCAGTGGTGTAGCATAATCATGATGCTTAGCAATGAAACAGGTGCCACACTCGTTATTAAACGCTAAAATATACTTTATTGTTTCACATGTTCGAAACAAAAGAAAAAGTAAGGGGCAGTGGCTCCAGGTGTGTGTGTGTGTGTACAGTTGTCGTCAAAAGTTTACATACCCCAATGTAGGGAAATTTCCATACATTGGGGAATGTAAACTTTTGACGACAACTGTATTTGTATATGTACACCTACATTGCGCACACACACAAAGACTGTACACACTATTAAATGCCCCGACGGTACAGTATGAAATCACTCGGCTTCCTCAGCCTACCTGCGCATCTGAAATCCTGTTTACAGCGCTCTCTCTCTCTCTCTGAGGAAGGTCCCGTTAGGACCAAAACGCCAGATTTTTTTTTGTTTTCTCTTGAGATTATCACTTTTTCTTGTGTATTTAACACGTGCAACAATAAAATATATTTTAGTTTTGTGGCCCCCGTGACCCAAAATCATTGCCAAAAAGTGTCAACTCATCAGATTCTCTCAGAATTCGCGCACTCTTCATTCCTCGCCATGACTGTGTACAGCAATGTTGGCCCACCATTACGTCACTTCCGGTCTAATCGCATTTTTTTCAGGAAGCGTTCACCATTTAAAAAATAATGTTTCTCTTGTTATAAGTATTTATAAGTATTACTTATCTCATTTTTGATAGAAAACTTAAAATATGCTGTGTAACACCTATAGTCCAGTAGATGGGGCTTAGCAAGGTTTAGCACTTGGAAACATTATTACTGGTGCAACTTTTCTTGTGTTCAGGATATTTTGGTTCATTGCTTGTTTTTTTTAAATGTTGCTGGTGCTTCCAGGTTAATTTCGTTCAAAGAACACGAGACTTCAGAACAGACTGTGTTCATGTACCAGCAAATACCTTTATATACAGTACTGTGCAAAAGTTTTAGGCAGGTGTGAAAAAATGCTGTAAAGTAAGAATGCTTTCAAAAATAGACATGTTAATAGATTATATTTATCAATTAACTAAATGCAAAGGAAGCAAAGTTTGTGGGGACTAATAGCCATTTTCTATACTTTTGAGGCATAAGCAATTAGGAAATAACACTTACTACCCAGGAACAAAAATTGTGTTACATAGTGTAATCCGGTTTATATCCTGGCCACCATATTTCTTTACATCGTCGAGTTGAATTTGTTTGAATTTCAGAAAGTCAGAAAACAGTGACAGTGACGTTTTAATCGCTATTTTAGTGTTTGGAGCATCTTTCTTTTGTAGTAATTCATTTTCTGTTAAGTTACAGAATCGCTATTCAGCAGTTTTCACATCAGCCAGTGCAGGAGTGAAGGGTGTTCCTTTGAAAAGGATCGAGACTTAGTGATGTGAACCAATCACAGATCAGAATTTTCAACCACTGATTATCATGTGCGGCTAACCCCTCCAACTCATTCTGAGCATCTGTATCAAAAACACACCTATTCTATTGATGTGCAGGTGGTTTGTGATTCACAGTTACTAATCACAAATGTAGTAGCCAAGTATCCCGGATATATATTTGTATCTCTAGTACTTGAAAAATCTGTATGTCCTGTAATATAAATAACAAAAGAACTTCATCACAGCGAAATGTGGAACCAGTGACAGGGTTGCCAATGCTAATAAGAACAAAGAGGATGGATTTTAAATCACTATAATTGTGCTTCAATTCACAATCCTAGCTGCTCACTTGCTCACTGACAGTTGTTGGTATGTTCAAAAGGGTATATATGTGACATTTCCCACTAACTAAATACTGTAAATAACTATTATTGTGTGTGTTTGTGGCAGCTACACATTTCAAGATGTTCAGGACAACACAGACAAGATCTGGAAGTTCCAGCGTTATGGTCTGATTGTGGAGTACCACAGCCAGCCTCCATTCCCGCCCCCTTTGATCATCTTCAGTCACCTCCACTTTCTCATAGAACACATCTTCTGCAGGCCTAAGACTCACAAGCAGTTCAGTAAGTAACAGCACCTTCCGCTGCCTTCATAGTCTCAGACACTCAGAGACCTGTTCTTAAACAAGTGCAAAGACAAATATGCTGACTGTAATCAAACAATAAAGCAATAGTAAACATATGAATAATTACTGAACTGCTGATTCCTGTATAAGTTAATGCTTACTTGTTGTTTACTGTTAATTATTTTCTTTCTCAGAAAATGTGACCCTTGACTAGGTTAGTCAGTAGTAACCTCCACATTCTGAATATTATTTTGTTGTTTAGAGGAGAAGTTGCCATGGAACCAAGAAACTGGGCTGCTTTCATGGGAGGCTTTCATGAAAGAAAACTATCTGACAGACCTGCATAACGAACTGAATCAGAGCACTGATAACAAGATACGGGACACTTCAGAAAAGTATGACACTTAGAGATTCATTCACATTAGCAATACCAGATCGATTCCTGTCATTGCCAGCCACTCATTTGACCTCAACCCAGACATATTTATTACAGTATGGCAGTCAAGGACAACTCTAGTCCTGGGGGGCTTTTCTACAGGTTTGACAGATATAAGATGGCTGTGTGGTCCAGTGGTTAAAGAAAAGGGCTTCTAACCAGGAGGTCCCCGGTCCCCGGTGATCCTGAGCAAGTCACTTCACCTCCTTGTGCTCCGTCTTTCGGGTGAGACGTTGTTGTAAGTGACTCTGCAGCTGATGCATAGTTCACACACCCTAGTCTCTGTAAGTCGCCTTGGATAAAGGCGTCTGCTAAATAAACAAATAATATAATGAGATCATTACCCAGTGTTGGACCTGGAGGTAGTTTGAGAGAACAGAACCAGAGGGAAATGGAAAAAGGCGTGACATGCAATAGGACATATATGCTGCTAAGTGCTGTGGAAACTTGGCAATTTGTATGTGTATTGCTTCATTTTCCTTCGGTTAAGAATGCTATTTCATGGTACCCGTACTTTGTTCTGTCTCTGTGATTAAGCTGCGCTTTACCATGCTTTCACATTGATTTGACTATTTTACAGTAGATTCTCCTGCAGGGTTCCTCATTTGCTTTTGGTTCTTTTTTCAGAGTTGGCATGATGGTGGATTTCTTGGAAAGAGACAAGGAAAGACAATGTGGTATTGTGGAGAAGAGACTGGCCCATCTCGAAGAACAGGTTTTCCTTTAATACTTCCTTTAAATGATGAGGCCCGATTCACAAAACCTTAACTGATTTGATTTGTTAAAACTTTCAAATTCATGAGCAACAGTCAAGTAAATTTTCGTGAATATCAAACTTTATTTATTTACAAAGACATTAAAAAAATAGCTTTTCATGTGAACTATGTTCCTTGTGGAGTTTATTGTTTTTCAGTATAACCCTTATGAAATTTAAATTAGAACAACGTATTAGGGTTTGATGCTAATTTAATTGTATTGTAATTTTTTTTGCATTATTTAGGCGTTGCTGTCTGCTAAAGCTTTAAACTGGATTATGAATGCTCTAAAGAGTAAAGGTTATGGTTGTCAAGACGAAGTTCCACTGCTTTGTAAGTTCTGTAAGCCACAGCAATGCTGTTAGCACTATTATACTACAGCTTTTTAAAGTCATTTATTTACCTTTGTTTGTTTGAAATAATCACTGTAGTGCACTGTTGTACCTTAGGAGGCTGTCTAGCCTCTATGAGAGAGTAGTATTTTTGTGGGATGTCGCCGACGCCCTGGGTAAAAAAAATTGTTGATTTTTCACTGATAAAATGTAGTGTGTTAATCAAAGACTGAATTTCACTGTTAAGAAAAATCTATTTCAGTGAGGTCATAAATTAACTGTTAACTTTTGTTAAATATTTTAACTATGTTGTACCAAGTATTTCAAGACGTTAAGATATTATCTAAAAAAATATACATATATTATTTCCTTCATCAGTACCCAACAGTAAAAGTATCGATACAGCAGACATGAACTCCACAGAGGAGAGTGACGATGGAAATCCTCATTATCACCTCAATGCTCGACAGCTTCTCTACCCTGCTTCCAGTGTGAAACGCTTTCCAGTTCCGGATGAGAAAGTACCTTGGGAGGTCATTATTTTTTAAAGATGTTTTTTTTTTGATCAAGGGAAAGTTTTCATGTAGTGCATGTGGATCATGTTTTAGAACTTGTACACGGAATTGCCTGGATCTGGTATTCAGACTTGAGTTAAAGTGGTTTGTTTTGTATAAATTATTGACGGCTTCCACGTATTACAAAAATAATATATATATATATATATGTATGTTTTTTTACAGGTACAGTTTGATGCATACAGCCCTACAATTTATAATTCAGATAGTGTATCAAGAGCAAACAGTGAGAATCACAAAGAGTAAGTACTTTAAAAACGTATCACAAGTCTGTTAACAAACAATAAAACACATCAAGGGGTGCGTTGTTGTGAAACTGCAATTTCTTTCACACAAAACAGGCAGGACCTTATCTTTTCTTAGTACAGCAGAGAAAACTATATTGGAGAGTATTAAAAACATAACAAGAACTAGACACAGCATTTTTAGTATGGCACAGTTTATGAACAGTCCATGCTGAACTGGTTCGGATTAGCGAGAGTCTACTGTATGATAGATTCTCCTTTGGACTCGGGGACACTTCACTTTTGTAGAAACAGTAGTTTCTTGGAGTCATGACTTGAGCTGAGATGCTGGGCTCAAAAGGTTACATATACCCTGCTACTTTTTAAATCTTTTCTGAAATGTATATTTTTTCCCCCAGATCTTCAGATGTTGCCTCCACAGCGAACTGCAAGTAAGCCTTAAGCAGCTAATTTCCATAGAGAAACTAAGAATGGATTATTAGCTCCTGTTGGCAGTAACCCATCAATACAAACAATACTTAAAAAAATACACTTAAATGTTATAAACGTTTGCTTACTGTCGTTGTAAAAGTGTGGAGTTCCTTCTGATTTCACAGCATATCATTTATCTTTCCTGACTAATTTGCAACCGGTATTTTCAGAAACCCAGTAGGAAGGACTGGTTTGGAAGGAAAGGGGAAGTTATACTGGTTGGGACCAAATCATGCCCTGGACCCAGTCATTACACGGTAAGATACATTTTCAAAGATACTAATCTATTTACTATGATGTTTTTGTGTTTACTGTATTTACTTGGAGTTGTACCCCACGGCTGTCTTAATAGACTAAAATGCTACGTGATTTCCTACAGAATTTGTTTAATTGAGGTTTATTCCATATGAACGAAGTTTCGATTAATGGTACATTTTAACACTTATTCATCCGAGCGAACCTATCCATATGATGAAGCCGTCTCTGTTTATGATGGATACATATTATGCTCAGTTTATTATGAATTTAAAAAATGTTGACAGGGGATAAATCAAATTTAGAGAAGCAATCTATGGAATTGCAATTTGCATTTGTAAGAAGAAACAGTTACAGAATTATTAAATTGAAACTAGATGGTAACTTTACAAGTAAAGTTGTGGGGCTTGCTTTATTGGGAAAGTGGTCAAAGTAGCTGATTTGTGTCAAAAGTCACATTGTTTACTAACTGTCTCATGCTTAGAATGTGCTAGAATTTGAAACTTGCTCTATTTGAATTTGAAGATTTGCTTTAAGTAGTTGTCTAACTTGTTGGTGAAGTGGTCAAAACGGCAGTTATTTCTAAAAGTTCACAGAAAAAGGAGTTGGTGTGGTTACTAAAACAGGTGTACCTGTTGATTGGTAAAAGTTATTTCTGTTTTGATTTCATATTTGAATAGCAGAGAAGTAGAGGAAGATTCCATAACTTTTTGTCTTACTTGTTGGGAAAGTGGCCAAAGTAGCTGATTTGTGTCAAAAGTTTCATCGTTTACAGTAAATAGAATGTTGGAAGTCTGGGAGTTTTTAAACAATGGGGAGCTTTAGAATGTTGAAAAAAGTCCCATTAAAGTGAATGAAGATGGACAAAAAATGACAAAAAGCTTAATAGTTTAAAAAGTATAAAATATATAAAAAAGTTGTATACAAGCACACTATTCCAGACCGGTCTACACGTTTTAAAGTTTGAACGGTGTTTCTAGCTTAAACGGTGTAAGAGGAGTAGCGTGCCAAAGAAGAAGAAGAAGAAGAAGAAGAAGAAGAAGAAGAAGTAGAAGTATGTCGAAGATTTAAAGTGGGGACTCTTGCTTCGCAAACCCCACTAATTATTAAGCTTTGAGTTGCTTTTAAATTAAATGTGCATGTAATCATACAGTACAGATACATTAGCCAGCTTTTGGGTTACACTCGAACAATCTGGATCAAAGGACAATATGCAGTATTCCGGACACTGTTTTAGAATGTTCTCCTTTGACTGGTTTTGTTGCCATTTTTCATACTTCTAGCTGGAAGAGGAGCTCCGATGACTCAGTGTCCAAGACAGGCACAAAGAAAGTTTTGGAATTCTTTGCTATCAAGCGCAAAAAATATGAGCTTTGGGCCTTTCCAGGGGTATGTACCACCACAGAAAAAAAATGATAACAAGGTTTGAAATGAGTCTTCAGGAAACAATAATCAATAACCAAGGACAAGCTGCTACTCATTTTGGTTGAAATATTTTGAAAGATTTCTTCTCCAGTCTGTAATTTACATATTAATGCTACAAAATGAGAAACTAACCACCTAAAAACTGTATTATTACTACACTTTGAATTACTGCATATTCATTTGTTTGGTTCAATAAACATGTTATGAAATATAAGAGTTCTCATATGTGTTCGTCTTGGTGATTTCAGTTTGTATATCCTTTTCTGTTTCAGTCTTTACGTCCTGGTGATTTTTTCAAACTCAGAAGTTTAACCCTTCTTGAGGGGTCAGTTGAGCTCTCAGAATTATTTCCAATGTCAGAATACAACTGATACACCACAGCATATCTACTGACTGTTACCCGTCCCCCTACAACACCCTGCCCTTAATAAATCAAATAAATAACCACATTTGTGGTTTATACAAATTGAATTTAAAGAACAAGAAAAAGACAGGTTTGACATTCCATACTCATACCAAGTTGCTCTTCGTTCAGTGAATAGTCATTTCTTATTGTTTTCTTTGGGTCATTTTCTTACAGGGAGTGCTTCAGCTGGGTGAGACTTTACCAAAAAGGCTGAAGCAGCTGCTAAACACCAAGCTACAGGAAGAGGTCCAGAGCATGCTGGGTGCCGCCACCAAGGTAACTTCCTTTGAATAGGAACGTGAAAGATGTTCCAATCATTGTCTTGGACTTCAAAGTTTTGTGAATAGGGCCAGCAATGCAGTGTGTATTAGTTACACTGTGTATTAGTGTAACTATGTTTGAAATGCGTGTCTACACCTTTAAATGACAGGTTTTGAATTAATGGACGTTTGAGTTAATGGACGTTTCCATCTGGATGATTAAGGTTCCCGTATATTGATTGAGGTTGACCTTTTATTAAGGGGATACAGGAAGTGAGAATGAGAGAGAAACATGAGTGAGATTTGTATGCAAGACTAAAAACAGCTGCACTCTCCCTTTTGCTCTGTACATCTCCTCATACTGTGTACTCTCCCAATAAAGCCTTTTGGCCCCACTTATTGTATATCGACAATGAATACACATATTGTGAAACTAGTAGATACATGTTCTGGCTGATTTCTTGATGATTCAGTGTTTTAAAGGTATGGATGGTCCCTGTTGTTGAAGAAAGGCACTACCCTTCTAAAAGTTAACTATACATTTGCGCAGTCATTTTCCAATGATCTCCATGCATACATCATGCATGGTTTGCCATATCTACCTGTGCTTTACCGTGTTCTGACTATCTTTTATTTCACTTTTCTATGCTTTTGATGATTCTGACCTGCTAGTGTTCTGTTTGATTGTAACCTGCCAATGTTCTGTTTGATTCTAACCTGCCAGTGTTCTGTTTGATGATTCTAACCTGCCAGTGTTCTGTTTGATTCTAACCTGCCAGTGTTCTGTTTGATGATTCTAACCTGCCAGTGTTTTGTTTGATTGTAACCTGCCAATGTTCTGTTTGATGATTCTAACCTGCCAGTGTTCTGTTTGATGATTCTAACCTGCCAATGTTCTGTTTGATGATTCTAACCTGCCAGTGTTCTGTTTGATTATGCTAACATGTCAGTGTTCTCTGTTCTAGGTTTATGAGGGATATGTTGATGACCCCAGGAACACAGATAATGCATGGGTTGAGACTACTGCAATCAATATACACTTTGATGATACCAAGCACTCAGTGCTTGAATATTTAAATACAATGGTAAGTGTGTTTCTGTTCCTGCTGTCCCTGTTATTAATGTCTGCCACTGTTTAGACAGTTAGAATATAACTAGGATTTGAACTGCGTAGATTCCCAAATATTGTGCATGTTAACTCTGCAGTGCCCCACATTCATGTTCAGTTTAACCTTAAAAATATGATTCCTTGGGGAAAATAATTGCAATGAAGGTGCATGGGATAAGCAGAGACAGAATTCCGCAGAATCTCACAGTAACCCATGTTTAATGGATGTTTCTGTTGTTGTTTGCAGTGTCTACAAGACTCCAATACAGACGTCTCTGTCAGGTGGCAGGTAGTGGATCAAAAGATCCCTCTGTATGGGAACCACAAAGAGATTCTGCAGAAAGTTGCTCAAATCCATAATGCACATTACTGACGCATGCGACTCACACTGCTGAAAAGTTTAAAGAATGACGGTCTTATGTGCTTAAATACCCTTCATTTGTAACATGCAATGTGAAAATGAATGTAATTTAAGAGTGAAATATACATAGGAAACAGGTGGTTATTTTTTCCTTACTAGTAAAGACGCTCCGCGCGGAGTGCAGGATGTGCCCTATAGCCTGGAGATCGCAGGTTCGAATCCAGGCTATGTCACAGCCGACCGTGACCAAGAGTTCCTAGGGGATGGCGCACAATTGGCTCAGCGCTGCCTGGGTAGGGAGGGCAGTGGAGCCGCCAGATCTGTGTTGTCCTCCGGGACTATAGGTTTGGTGGCATTGCTGTGGATCTGCAGTGCGAAAAATGGCGGCTTGGCAGGAGCACGTTTCGGAGGACGCGTGTTCCAGCCGCCGTTTCCCGAGTCGGCGGGGGGGGGGGGGGGGTTTGCAAGCGGTGAGCCGAGGATACAGATAATAATTGGGCATGCTAAATTGGGGTGAAAACCGGGGTAAAATAATTGGCGACGACTAAATTAAAAAAAAAACTTTTGTACTTTAAAGCATGAGTTTTTTTTTTTTTTTTAAAGAACATTATAGTTGATTTTTTTTAATTCATTCATTCATTAATCATTTTTAAGTAAGAAAACTATTTTGCCAAAGATCCTGAGAGCACTTTATTACGTTTTGTCAACACAATGAGACTGTTAGTAGCACATACAGAAAACTTTTGCAGATTTAATATTTTCCAGCAGGCTGATTTCAAAAGTCAATGTTATAGAATTACACAAGGTGTGGGGGGCATAGAAGAGAGGACTGTGCCTAATGTTGCCCCCTAATGAAAGCGACCAGTTGTTGTCTGTCTGTCATATACAGACACTGTGTTCCATAAGTAGGCAGTTTCCTTTTACAAAACTTCCATCTTCGTCCATGGAAAATGAATACAGCTTATCTGTGTGCTGTTAGTGGTCACATACTTAAGGAACACACAATACAGACATGCTGTTCATAAGTAAATAGATGCTATATAAACACTTATTGCATGGCAATCAGCAACAGTGAGTTTTAATTGTATGTAAAACTATTGTATGTATCTTTAAAGTCAAAGAAAACCTGAAAAGCAAGTACAATTAAGAATAAGCATTACCTCAAAACAAATCAATACATTGTATAATCTTTCTGTTTTTTCATGTGATATATACATCTTGAAATGTAGAATGCCAGCTTCATGTAGCACAGCCGTATCATCTTCTTCAGCCCCAGGCCGATATAAAATAAGGAATACTGTACAAATACAGTATAAAATTGAGAATGTTGTTGTGTTGCTATTGCTGTAAAGTAGGGCTCTAAATCTGTGGTTCCCAACCCTGGTCTTGGGACCGCCTGTGTCTGCTGGATTTCATTCCAACTGCTTAATTAGACCCTTCATTGAAGTGATACTTTGCTTAATTAGACCTTCTTAATTGTTTTCAGCTCATAAACAGTTGCAGATTTCAAGTTACCTACACAATGTTATAGCTAACTTGAAATCTGCAACTGTTTAAGAGCTGAAAACAATTAAGAAGGTCTAATTAAGCAAATTATCACTTCAATTAAGGGTCTAGTTAAGTAATTGAGAGCTCAGTTGGAATGAAAACCAGCAGACACAGGGGGTCCCCAGGACCAGGGTTGGGAAGTTAAATGATCACTAACCCTGGGATTCATTTGACTTGGATCAGCCTTGATTGAGAGAATCATAAGTTTAGCTGTGTATGTTCCAAATTCAATGCCAATATCTCAGTTTGGTCTACCATCATCTAGAAACTGAAAGTCACGTAAATTATTTGGAGCACAAGCATATGCAAGTTAAGATACTTGGATAAATTATCAGGTACATGATATGGGGGAGTGGGGGGTCTATTATAATGATCTACAAAGAGGAGAGTCTTCATCCTGCCGTTCTCACAATCATTCAACTACACGATCTCTTATTTTCATGATCTAGTTAAATGGGAGTAGTTTATAGGTGTAGATCATTAAAATAGTTCCTGAAACCTCAGGTGTTTTAGCGTTTTTGCATCTGTGTATTCTTTAGATATTTGATTTCCTTTTAAATTTATTGACATCTGTTTAGCATGTTCCTCTAAATCAAAGACTAGAGGAACACAGATCTGAATCCTTATTTGCACGAATGATCTTTCCTTGGGATTTATATATTTGTATTACATTTTTTAATACTTTTGTGCAGCTTGTCTTCATAAAAGTGACACAATATTGTTTGCAAAGCAATGCAATCAAGAGTTTCTTAAAAGTTTTATATTTTTTGACTGTGGCTCATATAGTCTAAGTAAATACAGTCTGCATATATATATATATATATATATATATATATAGTGGAAGACTTGAAGTCTTTTATACATTCTTGAAAAATTATAGTGACAGGTGACACATGTTTATTTTATTTATATATATATATATATATATATATATATATATATATATATATATATATATATATATATATATATATATTTTAGCTCAAAGAGCCAGCTGCCCAACGTTTCGATATGTTGTACATATCTTTCTCAAAGGGAGCCTGTGTTTGAATCAAAACATTGGAGGTATTTATATCATGCAATGCTGGCTCTGAGGATCAGTCTAGATTTGGCCTCCCCAGCGCATCAGCATGCACAACTTTTGAATGAATTTTGTTTATTTATTCAAATGTTATATATTTATTGAAGTTAATTAGTTCATTCTTTTCTGTTGAGTCCTGCTGGCATAATCATGTTCAGTCTATTTATCCATTTACTTTCTTTTATTCTTCTATATGTCGCATTGTCTAATTTTAGCTGTTCTAATACTACAAACTTTACATCATTTATGTCATGTCCTTGACTGGTGAAGTGCTGTACTATTGGTTCATTCATTCATTTATTTCTAATTAATGAAAGGTGGTTCTGAATTCTTTTATATAAAGTAGTTCCAGTCTCTCCAACATATTTGATTTCATCACATTTTTCACAGGCTATTCCATAAACAACATTGCTATTTTTACAGTAGGTATTAGTTTTTAGTGGATATGTGGTGTTCTTATGTTTAATTATATTTTTACTTTTGTCTATGTATTTACACACTTTACATCTACTAGTGCACATGTTCATAGAACCTATTTTGTCAATTATTCTTTTATGTTTACTGTGAACTAAAATATCACCTAAATTAGTTTCTCTTTTGAATGCTACAACTGGGGCCTTAAGAAATACTTTTTTAAATTTTTCTGAATTATGTAGAATCCGCAAGTGTTTCCAAACTATTTTAGAAATATTGGGCAAAAGTTTAGAGTAAGTCATTATTAATGGGACTCTTTTGACCTTTTTATCTCTATTTTTATAATCTAGTAGATCATCTCTTTTTAGTTTATCCACTTTTCTTAACTCCGTCTCTATAATTCTTTCTTTGTACCCTCTTTTTTTAAGATTTGTTTTTAATACATTTCTTTGTTTTACATAGTCACTTTCTTTTGAGCATATTCTTCGTATTCTTATTCCTAGACCCTTTGGGATTGCCCTATTAGTGTGTATCGGATGTGCAGAGGACATGTGTAAATACTGGTGCATGTCAGTAGGTTTACAGAAGAGGTCAGTCTCAATTGAACCTTCTTCAAGTTTTACTATGGTATCTAAAAATTATATTTCTTTCCTTGTCCATCGAAGGGCCACCTTAATATTACTGTGTATTTCATTTGCCATTTTATGAAACTGGAAAAGAGATTCTTCTCCATGTGTCCAAACCCCAAAAATATCATCTACAAACCGAATGTATTCTAAAGGTTCTCTTTCCGATTTTCTAAGTAATTGTTCTTCCAATTTCCCCATGTATGTACTGGCAAAATGCATTCCTAATTTAGATCCTATTGCTGTACCATTGTTTTGTTTGTAATTCTTATCAACAAATGTAAAATAACTGTTTTCTAAAACTATGTTGATCATGTTCTAGTCTATTATCTAGTGCTTTTTGACAAGCTTCTAAAGTTTCTTTACGAGGGACACTTGGGTACATTATGCTATGGAGTCCAAATATGAAAACACATAATACAGGACAATAAAAATATGAATCATAAAATATGTGTTTTCTTCTTTTTATTTTATGATTGTATATGTGTTATAATTAATATAATAGAAAGTTGTTAAGGACAAATCAAGCATACATGTGAGCAGAAGTAAAGGTTAGTTAGGTTAGAGACTTCCTTATTGCAAATCTTTAATCTGTTGGTCATTTTTATACTGACCTCGTTACACCTTTTATGCTGCAGATGTTACACCTTTCTCAGTCTTGCTCAGAGGCTGCCCCAGCCATACAATTTGCAGGAGGCACTATTAAACATGTTGAGTGCAGAAACAGTGGTAAAAAATGATGAAGTACAAACATAGGCAGGAAACTCAATACACCTGCAAAAATGATCATTTGATTCACAGGAAAATCCCTGAAACTATAACCTGAGTCAAGCACAAATTGGACTACCGGTATGGAGGTAAATCCCTCATTCAGGTTTCCTTCATTCAGTGTGAGTAAACAGTATTATTCAAGCCAGGTAAATGTATAATACAGTTAACTACACTATATTTGGTTAAAGAAGAATAATTAAACAGTATATCTCATTGTGACGCCATTTCTATATCATACAAGCCATCTCATACAAGCTATTTAAAACAATGTAGATGGCTGTATCACCTTTTATATATACATCAAATTCATGGGGGGGATAAAATATTGCAATTGAATCAGATCAAATAAAAGGGTGAGCTTCTTTTTTTATTTGTTTTCTGATAGATTCGAATGAAATGATGTACTGCTTATCCAAGTTCCATTGGATACAAACACTATCGTTGATGAATGTTTTGTAAGAGTGGAATTTAGGGCTGTTAAACTTGACAGATACAAATTATTATTGCAGTGAGGATGCTGTAATACTGGCTCAGCGTTCCTCATTTGTGTGTGCTTTCAATTTGCTTCTGATCTGCAAGAACTTGTAAGAAAACACACCCCACTAACGTGGAAATGCAGTAAAAGAAAGGTATAGTTTCTTGTAGTAATAAAATACAAACAGAGCAGCAAGCACCAGTCTCAGTAGAATGTACACCCGAGCTCCGGACGCTGGGTTACGTCATCATTTATACATAAGAGAGTTTCATCCCTCAAGCACAAGACATGCACAGCATTTGAAATACAAACAATTTTCATATATGGTTATTAATAAGTAGTTTAATTAATTTATACATACATGGCTCTGAGAGAGGTGTTATTATTAAGCAGATAATATACCGTGAGAATGGAAGACAGGACGGCATGGCTCCAGTTGTTTTCGTTCTTGCACTATATGTTTTCACCGGTGTGATGGGTTTCTGTGAGATTCTGTGGAGTTTTGTATCTGCTTATCCTATGCCCCTGACAGTAAGCTCAGAATAGACAATGTCAAAACTGCACTCACCCCTGACGCTTAAGAATAAGAAAAGACAGAAATTGATACAATTTTGATACACTCATGGGTTTTTATATAAACCCTTTATTATGCAGTATATGCTTTATTTAATCACATTTTGATTACATTTTTAATATCCTGCCAGTAACTCCAATAATGGTTCATTTTTCAGCCAAGCATGGCAGGGTTAGAAACTCCCACTATACCTTCTGGGTTTCTGAACTCCCCTTTATTACAACAGGTATATTATTGAAATAAGGTATATTACTGAAAATACTACCAGGTGCCAGGAATTTATATACTCAGGCATGTATTTCAGAATGAATAAAATGTGCAGTTTTATTGCAGTTGTTCATGCAGTTATAAGGAAGGCATAATTTATTAAGTATGTTTATTTAATTTATTTTGGCACCTAATTTCATGTAATATACTTTATTAAGTGTAGTTCTGAAACCCAAAACTATTGTAGGCGCAGGGCCAGTGTGAGTTTCTAACCCAGCAGACTTGTATGATTCTGTATGTGTGTGTAACTGCTGTCTGCTTATGTTACTGCAAAAATGCTGTGCGCTGAGCTAATTCATCAGCAGATCTGCACTGATTGCCAGCTCTTAACCTGCCCACAGGGTTTTCCAGTTCTGTGAGTTCTCTAAAAAGATTTAAATAAGAATGCCAAGGATTCCTGATTAACTCCCTCCAGGCACAGAATCTGGACGCACATGCACACACACGTGTATAAAATGTATTGGCTGTGTTTGCTGATCATGAAATGTAAGGCTGGTAAATCATCCTACATCTTAGTGTGGTTAATAAAACTCAGTTATACTCTTCAATGGCTAACACTCTTGGCTGAGGTCCTTAAACACAGTACTGCCTGAGCCACTCAGAGCGCTGTGGCATCACTGTGTTCTGTGCTGTTCTGAGGACAGGACAGTAAGGCTTGTGTCAGGTGTCACTGCCTGACTCTCCCACAAGTGTATGGCAGATTCTCTGGCTGATTTAGGGAGACACACCCTAGGATATAAAACAGCTGAATTAGCTTTGTACTAATGGCCAGTTATGCAGTATGAAGCATGGGTGGAGCTGTGCCACAGTGGTAACATGTTCATTCTTTGGCATGCAGTACTTATGGATTCATAGTGCTATGAACCAATCCGCACTAGTTATCCATTGTAGTTTTATATCACTACCAGACAGTGTACTACCATATCAGGAACACTGTTTAATTTTAGTTCTTATCTAAATCCATTGTATTGCTGGTAATGTTCTGCTAAGGTTTCATTGGGAGGCTGTGGTCCAGTGGTTAAAGAAAAGGGTTTGTAAGTAGGAGGTCCCCGGTTCAAATCCCACCTCAGCCACTGACTCATTGTGTGACTCTGAGCAAGTCACTTAACCTCCTTGTGCTCCGTCTTTCAGGTGAGACGCACTTGTAAGTGACAATGCAGCTGATGCATAGTTCACCCACCCTAGTCCCTGTAAGTCACCTTGGATAAAGGCATCTGCTAAAATAAACTAATTATGGTAAAATAATGGTAATGTGTGTGTGTGTGTGTTTTTTCTTTTTTTAAACTTTTCTATGAGAAATGTTTGATAATCTATAATGTATTCTCCATTTTAACACCATCAGCCATTATTGCTATTCCCTAACTAAAGTCCATTTTAAATACACTCTTGACATTTAAAAGACTTTCAAATAAATGTAAAATTATTACATTTAGAATTTATAAAGATTTTTTAAAAATGGCAAAATAATATTTGAATCTTTTCTTTTTTTTTTAATAAATGCTTATTGAAAAATGATCCACTTGGATTATAAAGTTAATTCCAGAAATGACACACCAGAATGTATTACACATGGTAACCTAGGAATAGTACTATTTGCAGAAGTTTTAGTTTTTGGCCAAACTTTAACCATTATAAATTATACATAACAAATTGTATGACTGTATTACAGGATCTTGCACTTCTAACATTGTATTACAGCACACAATATTCCCATTCCTACAGTACAGGAGTGTAAATGTAAACTATAGTGTAAATGAGGTCACATGAATCAATTGCAATACAAAATAAATCCTGGACGTATTCTGCAGTATATATAAAAGCACACTTTTGCCTGTCTGAGTAGTGGTTAGGGCTGTGGACTCTTGACCGGAGGGTCATGGGTTCAATCCCAGATGGGGGACACTGCTGCTGTACCCTTGAGCAAGGTACTTTACCTAGATTGCTCCAGTAAAAACCCAACTGTATAAATGGGTAATTGTATGTAAAAATAATGTGATATCTTGTAACAATTGTAAGTCGCCCTGGATAAGGGCGTCTGCTAAGAAATTAATAATATAATAATAATAACAAAACAGCAGAGCTGACACACTTTAATAGAGGGCTGATAGAAGGTGCTCAGTAGACAGGATATTCTGAGGTTCAAACAGAGACTGTAGCTACTACACAAAAGCTTAACGCCTGGTCATGTTCATCCTACATCTTAGTGTGGTTACTACACAGAGCTTAACGCCTGGTCATGTTCATCCTACATCTTACATAAGTTGGATTGGTGCGGAAAGAAAATAACTGTTTCACATGCCTTGGAAAGTAAACCTCAATGCAGCAGTAATCTCACTGACATGTACTACAACACAAGCACTGAAATGTTGATCCTCTTAAACAAAGCACATCACAATGCGCATGAGAAGCCGTGATATATTTTTTCTGACACTATCAAATATCTGACTATAGCCTTCATTATATCTATTTCATAATAACTTAATCATTTTGATTTTCCAGACCCAGAGTCTGTATAATGGGATCTGGGTTTCACCTCTAAAGCGGATCGTTACTGTAGTTACATGCATGCCAACAGTCCCTATATGGTCGGTAAATCATTTATTCTGCACAGCAGAGTCTGCTGATCACTAACTTATACAAAGGTAAGAACGCTTCATTATGTCTATTTTTAGTGGCATGATGGTCGTGTCGTGTTGAGTTGGGGAGGGGGTACCTCTATTATATGATGATGCGTATTTTTGGCTTATGAGTCTTCCATGCCCCCCCCCCCCTGCATTTTTAATTCATTACTTTGCTACTGCAAAGTAATGAATTAAAATAACTGTTTCTGTATCAAACGGACCAGTTAGGAGCGACAAGACAAGGGTATAACAGGAACTGTCTGAAGCGATGGTTATTAGATTATTTAGTTTCCTTGGGTAATATGTTTTAAATACATACGACAGAGATAACGCTGACAGCCAGTCTTCCTAACAGCTTGTCAGGTGACCCGTTTGTGTGAGCTTACACAGGTGTATGGAATGACAATGAGTGAGGAAGTGACGTTGCAGCTCAGGACAGCAAATACGGAGACGGAGAGGGAAAGAAAAAGTGGATTTTATTGTCTTTAAAAAGGTATCGGCGTTTTAAATAATTTATTATTTTATTAATTTAGTGTTCTTCCATGTGGGCATTATGACGGCTGTCTTTGTTTTTGGTCGAAGTTTCCCATTGTAAGCTTGGTTTATGTAGTATCAGTATACGTGGCTGAATTTGTTTATATGGTGCAATACGGCACATTGTATGCCGAACATGTTTGGGGGAATTTAAAATAAGACACATGGATGTTTTTGGATCGGAAGTGCTTTAACAATGATTTAGTTAGAAATTATTGAGGGGGTGGTGGAGCCGAGTGTTACACAGGGATAAGGAATCGTTTCCAAGCTACCAACAACAGAAGCTTGTTTAGTACATTGTGCGCCTTACTGAGATTACACTGTCAATGGATTTAATTATGTGAAAACACAAATACAGGTCAGAACATTCAGCCATTCTGCCTTTCAGTTTCAGACTGTGGGTTTACATTGTAGAGAAAGTTTAATCTTATCGAGTTTGTAGATTTAAACAAAGCTAAGCAAAAGTTTCGACGTTGTTTTAACGTAAATGTGAAATATGTTAAAGCTCGTAGTGCATTGTAAACCACAATTTACACCAAATCTAAATAATTATACACTAGTTTAACGACCTTTTGCACTCTAGTAAAAACATACTGTGCTGACAGTCCAGTTTGTGTGCAGCACAGGTTGTTAGGGGTTGTGACCAACGCTTTCTCATATAAACCTTCTTGCCACAACGTGAGACAATACTGAATTGTCATTCTGGTGCGCCTTTAATTGCGGAACAAAAATAAGTCAATAAAATTATTTGAAATAGTAAACGTTTTCTAGTATTTGAACTAATAAAGTGCTCCGTCTTTTCATTTCGGTAATAATTTGTTAATTAACGGTTAGATACGGATGGGTGCCTTGACAAATTCCTCCATATTTCACTTTTTATCTGTCAACAGAAAATAAGTATAGAGTCCTGTAAATGTTTGACATTTTAAATAATACTCATCATAATAAACAACTATAACATTCTTGCGCGCATCCTAGGGATGTTCCAAAGAACAGTGACTCGTACTATTTTCGACCTAGCGCACAAGAGAGGTTTGTGCACCGTCAGTGGAGCCAGGAATGCAGCAGCTAGCTTGATAGCTGTGTCAGCACGCTTGGGAGTCGAGTAAGGGAAAACTTGGCCGAGGTACTGTACCGCAGAGCTACTGTAAATAATGGGAGTGTTTGTTTGGTTAAATAGCTGGAGGTCTTTAGAAATTGTCACGTAAGCTTTTAAATACACAAAACCAAAACCAAACACAAATAACATGTTTTAGGTGTGTGATGCTATCTCCAGTACTGTAATGGCAGCCAGAGGGTTGTAAAAAGAAAATAACAAAAGGTCCTGATTGTCTAAGGTTGGACGTGCCAATGTCTGTTTGCTACTGTAAGGAGTGGCACTAGTTTTGTCTGGTTGTTTCATATCTGAAATGAAACCCTATAAAGTGCATTTAAAACAAACAAACAAACAAAAAAAACCTTAGTTAATTTTATTATTTTTGTCAAACATTGTAAATAACACTACTTGGTTATGCACTGTCTCTGACAGTAAACCGCTATTAAAACAACTGAATAACAAAGGTATTAAAATGTTAAACCTGGGTCATCTGAGATCTTATTTGTATTTATTTATTGTTAAACATATCAACAATTTTATTGAAGTCATAAGTGTCTCTACTGCAGTAGGGTTTAGCCCAGAGCTAGCATAACAAAAATGTGTTTGATAGTAGTTATTCACTTGTCATTTTAATTTGCCAGACAGCTAGATGTTTTGAAAGAAACACATTATAGCCAACATGGATTTTTATTTTTAAAATGATATCTGGCACAAGGTTAAAGAAAGTTCTCAGTTTGTTTGACTTGTTTTCAGGAAGTCTATTACTGTTTCACTTCCTAGGTCATTTCACCTGCTTCTTTGGGGTCAAAGCATGTTACTGGCTGCAGAGCATGTCAGTCAAATAGAGTAGGCAGATTGGGAGGTTAATAACAGGAAAGAAGGCATTGAAGTAACAGGAAAATTTCAGTCCAGGTAAAATAAACAAGGAAGTGCAAGACAACCTGAAAACAAGGCTTGTTAACAGAGAATTTTCTTTAGCTTAGTATAGAACCAGATATAATGTTTTAAAATGAAAACACATGTTTCCTAAAAAATATGTTTTTATATAGTGGATGGAAGTGCATGACAGGTTAAATGTATGAAATTATTTTGTTAACTGCAAACAATTTAGAGGGTTGTATACAATCTACCATATTAAATTGAGCTTGTAATAACTCCAAGACGTCTACTTCAAAATGGAACCCCTGAAACAGGCAGCACTGGTTGGCACTGGTTATAAGTATCAATTATCCACACTTCCAGTGTACAGATAGATACCACAATCCTCTCTTTTCTCATAAAAAATTAATTAAGTTTCTAATTTTAAATAGTAAACAGATACAGTGTTACCTTACTACTACAGTAAGGGGATCCATGTTTATTGCAGCTTTGCACAAGGTCACATTTTTTTCTGCAAAGGCTGTGAGGGAATCTAACAGGTGACAGAATTGATACCCTTATATAGTATAGGTAGAGAGAAAAACAAACACTGACAGTGCACTGGCAATCCTGATAAATTTATTCTCAATCTTTATGTTGAATTAAAAGGTCAGGTTAAATATCAACTTGGTATAGGGTTAAACTAGCAGTTATCTTAAAGGTAGTCTTCTCGTTTAGATCCAACTTGGTGACTTTTTAAAACTCAGAAGTTTAAAGCATCCTGTAAAACTTGACCCCCTGCAACACTTTACCTCTAAATACATCAATAGGAAATACAGTACCACATATGGTACTTACAGGTCTAGTTCAGGTTCCTGTCTGGTGCGTAGGGTAGGCTAATTCACAGAATGGAGAAGCAGAAGTATGCTCTTAGTTCCAAGCCAGCAAGTCAGTTTAAATTGCCAGTATCGGAGGGTCTGCTATTGTTCCAGTCACGGTGTAGAACAACTTTCAGGTTCTCATCGATAGATGGAAAGGTAGGAACAGTGAGATCAACAACAGTGTTGCTACAGGATTCTACAGTGGCTTCTTTCAGAGCAGTCAAATCTTTTACAAAACAAAAGTGTGTTAAAGTTCAGCTAAACACACGTACTGACCAATTAACCCAAACACTGCCTGCGAGTAATTCTCTGTCCGGCTATTCTTCCATCCTAATCCTCAACAATCAATGACAAGTTATAACAAAAAAAAAAAATTCTGCATAGATTTTGGTACTGGTAATTATTAATAGAATTAAAATGCAATAAGTGTTTATGTGAAAAGCCAAATGAGATGCTGAATAAAGCACTTAACATGCGGTGGGGTTGCTTGGCATTGTTATGCTGAAGTATAACAAGACATGATTGCGGCTTCCAGTAGCATTGAAGTGAAAGCTTCTCCTTGAAGAGTCTGGTGGAGCGAGAATCCCAGAACTGATCTTCTCAGTCTTGTCCAGATTTTGTTTTGTGAGCGAGTGGTTTTGTAATGTGAGAAGGTGACATCAAATACTGCAGCGCTCTTTTTGTCCAAATGGTGATTGTGTTTCCATCAACAGTGCTTGCTAAGCGGAATGTTTGGGTGCCATTACCAGTGTTTTTAGATGATCAGCTATCTTTAGCCATGCATTTTTGGATTGTGAGTTTATTACACACACAAATACACACACGCTCCAAACACAATTGGACTGGGGCCAGTTCTTCATTCTCTGTGGAATAACTCAAGTTGACTCCTTTGTTTTTTCAAATGAAAGGCTTCCACGTTTACGAATATAGGGACCTTGTCACGCAATACAAAAAAAAATTCAAACTAACATTCATTCCAGCATTTATTCAATTTACAGTATTATGCAAAAATAAACTGTACTTTTTTTTTTTAAATAAAAAAATACAACAAACAACAAAGGAAATGAGTAACATGCTGAATGAATTTAGTGGCTGATATTTCTGGGTTTAGTGAATGGCTAAGCATTTAGTTGGAGTAAACATAAGCATGTACTGTACATGTTTAAGCTTAAAACCTCTACCACACTGTGACATTACATAAAAGGCTGTGTGACTTTATGATGTACTATCATTTCAATGTTCTTTATTTTCATTGCACATTTTTTGTTTGTTTTATGATTGAAATCTCAAGACCAATAATCTAAACAATTAGTCCAATTTCATCCAAAATATCAGGACAACGGTATATGATACAGTATATTTCACTCCCTTTGAGCCTCATAAGTGCTTGATTATTTGTACATGTCTCAGTCCGTGTATGGCTAACATTTAGAATTTAAATGTTAACAAACACCCTTATAAAACTTAACAGTTGTCACTTATTAAATTTACCTGTGATCGCCCAGTTATTCATGAACCAGGAAATATTATAGTTGATCTGTGATTTTGTTTCCAAAGCACATTTACAACAATACTTGATACACAGAAGGACTCTGAGTAATGAGATTGATTCAGCAGTCAGATGGTGTTCCCAAAGGCTTTAAGTTTTGGGAACACAAATAGCACATACTATATTGGAGTATAAGCGCACACTCCAATATAGGTGTGTGTATTCACAATAATTGGACCTCTAAAGTTTAGAACTGTTCTCCCTTGCCAGTGTGTACCTGATACAGCACCTCTTGCACACCGCAATGTAAAACACTCTGTCAAACGTCATTTTTCTGAAACATTTAACACATGGGTGTGAGAGGGTCAGTGAATGTTAGTGAGTAAGTGAAGATGCCATGTCCCCTGGTGTTGTACAGCTTTTGCAAGGGCTGCAAAGATGGAGGACACTCCCAAGTTTTACAGTACATGCACCACTCCTTCCTGGAAAGTTGTCCGCGTGTGGCAGTGGTCCACAGTAAGCACTGTTAAGCAGCAACAGCAGCAGTTTCGTATTAATTTAGGGGCACGTGAGCTGTGAGTGTTGCTGTTCCGATGCTTTTGAAATAATAATGAGCACCTGTAATTGAGCCCCGGCAGTGTGGTTTACATCCAGTCCAGTCATCAAGGTTTAGGGTGCAGAGTAGGAGAGATTGCAGCTGCGCTTCAGCACTGACTGTGACCAGCTGTGTTTACTTGCTTTGCTTTAGGGGAGAACTTTTTAGATGACATTCACGATCTGACATTGAGACCCCCAGTAGGAGGTAAGTAGGTTTTTGTATACTTTGTGTGCTGATGGAATGAGCAGATTACAACTTAAAGGTAGCAACAAAGCAGTAGGAAGAACTTAGGCTAGTAGTGAGCTGTTAGTGACAAATCTGAAAGGATTCTATTGTCATGGGAATTTCTGCAAGTGCCATTTACAACAGATTCCAGTTGAAGAGTATTGCTGTTGTATTTTACATATGAAATGTAAGCCAAAGGCACAGGCTAGTATCTAGCATATGATTGTTGCATTGTTTCTTTGTATGTTTTTGCATCTGTTCTAATCATTCTTAGTACTGTAATTTTAATAATTAATAGATATTTTAAATGTAAGTAATCCTATTACTCAGCTTAAGTAATTTTTCACAATATAATTCAATAGAAAGATGCTTTAATTCACTTTTGTTTTAGTTAGTTTCATATAGATTTGCCTGGGTGGGATTTATGGTGAACACGCATAAATCACTCTACAGTGAATTATGAAACTCAAAAACTTAAAGAACCTTGTGGCCTCAATGAAGCCCTCAGAATCATGTCTAAAACCTCAGCACTTCTGGTACAGCAGACTGTGTATGACCCAAGTGCTTGGCAGGTTTCACAGTCTGAACTGCTCTAACGCACATTTAAAGTAGACGTGCCCAGGGTATATATGAGGTTTGGAAGCCTCTTTGGTTACAAATATAGATTAAAAAGGCAGAACGCCTATTATGATTAATCCGCACTATAGTTTCCTGTGACACTGTACACTGCTCTATGCCACAAAACGTTATCCGAGTCAGACATGAGATACTGTAGCCTCTCCTGTTTTGCAGTTGTTACTTTTCCAAACACTTTGTTTTTGTAAAGTAAATCCTAAATGATAACATTGGTTTATTCAGACAGTTTAACTAATGGCAGGCTACTGTATTAATAGCAGACCAAAACAAGTGCCAGGCCTAATTAGAGGAGTATGATTCCTGTAGCAGCTATAAAAAATTAATAAAAGCATAAGCGCTTCTGCCCTGTAACACCTGTAAGTCGCATTGGATAAATAAACTAATAATAATAATACTACATAGTGTTGGACATGTTTTGCGCCCATTAATTGCGACCTTCTCCATACAGTAAGTACCTAGTAGTATACGTTTTTTTTCTGTCTTTGCTTCTCGCGAGCTGGCTTTTTTTTTTTTTTTTTTTTTAAATACAGCTAAATTAAAGTGACTGAATTAAAGTAATTTTCCCTTGCCAAATTCAATTAAGTGAAACTTTTTGAACACCTAGAATTTCTTTATGGACAAATCCTTTAGATGATTTATCAGAAACCCAACTGCAGTATCACTGGCAATACACTTATCAATATTGTTTTTGCACTGAAAAATATTGATCAATCTTGTTTATTTGCTTTTTTTAATGCACAGTATGTGTCTACAATATAGGTACAGTAATACAATAATACTGGTTCGAGGACCTGAGGTGGCTAGTGCCTACCTTTGACTGTCAGAATGTGTTTATACAGTAATGGGGTGTATACAGTTGCTCAAAACAGCGTCAGATCACCACTGAAATATATGGCTTTTATGACCGTTTCTTTTGGCCTTTTATTTAAATGACATATACAATATAAAGTAGTAGGTTTTTATTGCTTTTAATGATGGTGGTATTGTATTGGGATCCACCACAGTTCAGATCAGTTGAATAGACCCCAGTGTCTGTAATTAAAAGCAGCACAGCGACTGACTTAAATATGTTTTACAGCCGGTGACAGTTTCCTTGTTTATAGATTTGTGTGCAGAGATCATTTTAGCAAATAATATCAAAAATGTTTGTCTCTTCATTTTACCATAATCCTGGATCCCTGTTGCTGTTAATAGCCCAAGCCAGTAAATATTCTTGTTTCACACTTTTCAAATGGATGTAATCACTAGCAAGATGCAGCAGCTTTAAAATTCATAGTCCATCTATACGCAGTCCCTAAACATACAATATGCTGTCCTTTTTGTTTTATCCGTCTTGCAGCATGAAAAGGTGTACACAGCTAAGGACGACATTTTGCTGCTTTGCAGTTTTGGTTAATTCTGCATGCTGCAGTAAATCTGCATTGCTGTCATGATCACAAAGTAGACATCAGCTCCACCTCCTTAATATCTAGAAAGTCTCATTCCCGGGAGGTTGTTCAACCCCACATGCCAATGAATTGCGACAATTGTGATTTTTGTGAAAAGACTTTGTGCAGTAACAACCTTTTAATACATTGGTACCATCAACCGCAACTGGATCCACTTGAGCTGAAGTTTATTTTTTTTCTTTCTTGAAGTATAGTAAGTAGATTGCAGACACTGTATTTTCGAGTCCTGGTATTAATACCCTACAGATAAATCACATTCATGTGTTCTGTGTTGTTGTGCATCTTACAGTAAGTGCGTTCCTATTGTCACGTATCTGACCCTCTGTACTGTAACTGGGGATTAAACTTGACACAGTACCACAACCTCCTGCCCAATTACTGCTCCACTTGAGCTCTATGGTTGGCCAGTTTTCACCAGTTTTCCCTTGTCTAGATTTTCTCTGCAGCATTAATGGGGAGACAGGTAATCTGGGATCTTTTCTATTTTGGTCTCTGATCAGATGGATGATCCTCATGTGAAAAAATAATGCTTTCTTGTGCAGGCTAACACTGTTTCTCCAATGCGGCTACCTGGAAGATTTTTTGTGTGGCCCGAAGTAACTCCCCAGTAGCCCTCTCCTAAGAAACATTGCAATTAACTTAGTTCAAATAATGGCTATGATACTTCCATTCAGCTGTTGACATGGTTTGAGCTTACATTCAGATTCCTCTTACTGCTTCCTTTTGTTTTACCTTCCAGTAGCTGCTTGAGAACCTCTACACTGAAAATGTACAGCAAATTGAATTAGGGGTTCCCCCCAAACACTTTTATTTTTAAATATTTAATAACTTTATTTTGTGATCAATACAGCAGGTGAAATTAATATCAACAAGAACACCAAAGTGGTGTGTATTTAGGTCTATTTTTATTAGGTGGGGAATTCTCAGTGTCTCTCTCTCTCTGTCTCTAGTCAGATTTTCCTGGTTTGCAGTTTCGCACAATTAGAACACATGCAAGCAATTAGTTGACCTTTGGAATATGAATGATAAGCCGAAACTAGACCAGTGCTGCAATAACAAACAAGCCAGACTTTTTCTTTGCACAGTTGTGTGAGATTACTGTAAACAAAGCTACTGTGACTTGAATCTCATCATTTTGTGTATTCCTGCTCAGTGTCTTTATGAAACTTCCCACAGTGAATTGCTATCAATTGTATAAGTCCTGTCGTGAGGGAACTGGTCAGTGATGAGGTGACTTTCAAAATGGGAAGGAAAAAAAAAGGAAAAACATAAATTCTGACCCAAAACCAAACTTGGACTAAATCAAGAGGTAAACATACATACAGCAAACCTTTAGTGAGGTAAAAGGAACATTCTTGTCCTCAATACTTTGTTGTGTACCAAACACCATGTGTGGTGGGTACTGAAACACTTTATACTGTGTATGACAGACCATCTTTTTTCTTTTTTTGGTTATGAAACATTCACAATGAGATTCTCCAGCAGGTTCTACAGCTGCTACTGTATCTGGATCTTGATTTGATATCATTGGAAGTATCTATTATAATTCAACTGGTTAACTTCTGATTTTCAATTGCTTTCATTAAAATGGTGAATTTATTAAACACTGGAGAATAGTTGTGTGCATCAAATTGCTTATTTCTATAGAATCGGGGATTTTAATCCACATTAAGCACAATCTAGAGGTGTTTTTTTTTTTTTAAGAATCAGTCATCCTTGAAGGTCAACTTTGAAAATAAACATGTGTTCTGTTGAATCATACTTCCTAGAACAGGCTGTTAAACACAAGAACAGATCCACGCAGATATATGATTAGTTTACACCGATTTAAAATAGAGGTTGCAAATGGGGGGGGGGGGGGGGGGATCACCAAAAGATATAAAAAAATAAATAATGATCAGCATTTCTGAACTCGTCGGGAAACCAAATGTCCCTTTTAATGTTTGAGTTGGCGTGGAATGACCTATATTGGAATGAAATTGAAATGATTGGTGTTTGGCTTTCCTCATACCTACCCCCAAATGTTAGTAGTCAGTGCTGATTCTGCTGTCTTTCTCAATTTCTCTTTTAGTACTGAGCTGCAGTATTGGTTATGAGCAGTGAGAGTTACTGTCTAGATAACCCAACTACAACACCTGGCGGGTAACATTGTAAAGCTTTATTGGAATTTTCCCTGCTGGGAGCTGCACGGCTGTTTGTTTTTATGACAGACATTTACAGCCTGGTAAACTAAGTAAATGGCCATTTCTGGCAGGTGGATTTCGATTGTACTGTTCCTGAGAGTCATATTCATGTTTTTGTCTTTTGTTTGTTTTGTTTTTCTACCTCCCCCCCCCCCCCCCCAGCCATTGCTTTCTTCCTTTCTCTCTGAATCTTTGTTATTATTCTGGTCTTGCAAGTCTTCAGCTCTTTATTTTTATTTTACTTATTGTGATCGGCTCAGTGCTAGTAAGGGGTTCCTCTTTGATTGACAGTCCCCTCCCCCCCCCCCCCCCGAGACAGTACAATGCATATAATACCAAATTAGTAATTTAATCACAGGGATACAGAGATACAGTTTAACCTGTATTAAAGTCCACTGTCTGTTTTGACCCCTGTATAAATATGTGTGGTGTACTGTATGACCAGTTATGGTAAACAGACTATGAGGTTTTCTAGTATGCCATGCTAATAGTTTGCAAAAAGCACATGTGTTCTGAAAGATTGAGGTACAAGTTCCTTACACAGCAAATAATTAGCAATATACAGCAAATATCAGCAATATAAATTACGCAGTGGTGTGCATAACATAATGATTCATTTTGTTATATAAACAATGACAGTATCTTGCTAAATAAAAAACCTTCAAGACAGGTGAAATGTTAGACACCTGTACAACATCAACTGGATAGATTAGATTTTAATGCAGAAAATAAAATGAGTATAAATTAAAGGCCATTGTTTGAAAAGAAAAGCATAAGGAGCAGCTGTTCCCTGGACATTAGGGGAAAAGAAACACTTAAAGATACATTCTTTAAACACATGCCGGTGTTTCTGTCTTTATCATTACAGTACAGTTTTAAAAATAGATGTTGGACTGGAAGGTGGTGATATAATTGTGTGAGCGTCGCAACGGTGACCTGTCAAAACACTAAGAGAATGCTTTGGGACTTGTCCTTGTTTTGTGTAGTCTGTGTTTGCAGCTGCAGCAGGCTGTTAAGTGGATCATCAGCCTCGGGGCTGAGATTCGATATTTCCTTTCCAGACACATGGCATGCTTGTCAAATCGGTTTCCTTTCAATGTTACAGAGGCATCTGTTCCAGCCCATCTCTTTGTATTGATCCGGTACTGCTGGCTCGATTACAATGCAGAAGCTCTTTTTTGTTCAGACTCTCGGTCCATCTGCTCAGGGTCTGATGGCAGAGGGAATGTGGAGACTTCAGTGGGGGTGGTGAATGGTTGTCTTTGTGGTCTGCACTCGCTTTCAAGCTACAAAGCGAACTGCTCCTTGTATTGCTGTTACCATTTTCACAAGCATGTGCAATACTCGTATCTTTTAATTGTTACCCAGATTCAAAGCTCAATTCAGTGTCCAAGTCTTCTGTTTTTCTCTGTTCTTATTTACACCTTTTAGCCAAATGGTTCCAAACTGTTGTAATCTCGTGGACATTCCTCAATCATGTTGAATATGGTTAATGTTTTAGTAATGTGTAACATTTTTTGTCAATTTCCAATTATCGCTTGCAGGCATGGACGTCACAGACGACAGGTATTGTGGAGGCACCAGTTCATACAGTATACATCACCCTTACATAACTGCTAATATTCTGATCCAACTTGGTACTGACATTCCATAACAAGTTAATGAGTGGTATGAGTAAAGAGCATGGTGACTTATTTATGTTCTATGCTTGTGATTTAGTAGGACTTACGAAGGTTATATCTAACTGTTTTACAAAAATTTGCATTAGCATTTATTTATTTAGAAAAAAGTCTGGGATCCCTTTTTTATGCAATAGTAAAAGTGTAGTTTCTCCCTCATCCTCGCTACCACCTGCTGAATTGCGTCACCCTTTCAGGGAGAGGGCTCCCTTATCTCCTCACTGGCTGAAGCGCCCAATCCCATTCGATTTATGGCAGTCACAGGACACTGATTAAGGTTTGTTGCTCTTTCTGCCTTGTGATCAGTGTCAGACCTCAGACTCTGACCCTTCCCTAACAGATGAAGACAAAAGAAAGACGGTTGCTGATTTGGATTAGGAGAGCGAGAGAAGCAAGCCTGCCTGCCGGAAGGTATTGGAGCTGCACACAGGACTAAATAAAAAGGCAGAGGTGCTGAACCATGACAAGCTTCTCGGGTATAGTAAACGCTAATTGATTATCATAGAGTTTAATATGCGTCTTGGGGCTGGCAAAACAAGTTACTTTATTTTGAATGTGTTGGTAATCATAGTCTATTCTAATGCTGTAAAAACGTGTCTGTTGGAGTTGAGACTGTATTGATGGGGGTTTGTTTTAATTTCCATCCTCTTTGATTAAATTACCTTATTTTAATTGAAAAGTTTATTGATGAACACTGCTCACACCTAAACCTGCTGGCTTCCCTTCTGGCAATCAAGACATCCCTCGCACTCCAGGCTAGTTAGTTAGAGAGGACAGCATGCTATTCCACAGTTACTTTGAATGGGCAAATAATTAGTCATCCCATTTTAATCTTTTAAATTGAAGGTCCTCCCAGTAAATGGCAAATCAGATCAATATTTCATTTACTAAAGCTGGAAATGAGACCAAAATAACATTCGTTTGAGAGAAATAGACCAGTTATATTAAAAGGCTGTCTCCTTACATGCGCACATACAGTATGGCTCCATACAGGTAGTAAAGTGGACTGTTTTTAAATCTAATATTTTTATGACAAAGTTTTATAAATGAAAAGTAGGGCTCGTGCTTTCTTATTGTATGCTTTCATCATATATACGCATTCTATACCACAAAGATTCTCAGAATCTACCTCCTATGATATAGATGAATTCGGCTTTTGAACCATTCACCAGAAAACGAAAATTTAGATCTACTGTCTATATAGATCACAACATAGAGTTTTAACAATATTTTTTTTTTCAGCATTCCATGTAGCTGTAGCAATAGGTCGTCAACATTTCCAAAACCCGCAATGATGTAATCTGAACCCACTGTAAATTATTAACTGGTTATTTTGGACATTATACCTGTAAACTGGACCTCTCCCATATTGGGTAAATAAATGGTGTCCACATTAACAGAAACTTTATCTTAACAGACAAGGACACACGTTTCTATTAATATTATATATTGGTAGATAAAATGTCAAGTTTAGAAATAGTTACTAGTTAAAAGGATTTTCATGTCTTGAAGATGGTCAAATAATGAGTTTTGTCTTTGATGTTTTCTTCACCATAACGGTTAGATGTGCACAAGACACCTGATGGATACATAAATGAATAATGAATAGGTAAATCCTTGTAATGAGCAATTTGAATACATATGAATTATCATCCTGTGGCAAAAATTGTCTGGACTTGACTGGGCTAACTAATACCTAACTTTGACTGTGGATTAATAGGTCAGCCTATGAGAGAAAAAAATGTAGTGTTTGTTTTTACAGGGGTTGTACACAAAGGGGTTTGTGCAAATGGACTGTCCTTGACATTTATTCTGTTCATATAAAAGCTGTGTCACACTGTTGCAAGTCAAGTTCAGTTCCGATGGGCAAGACAGCTGCACAGATACTGTAATAGAGGAGTGAGGGTAAGTATAGGTACTCGGTTGGCAGGTGAATTCATATTATAACACTGCATAAATTGCTGAGGTTTCACATGGTACAGTCTCATACACACACTAAATAGTCCAAGATATAAATTCAGTGACAAATGTTTTCTACTGTAATTCTTTTTCAATTTTTCCAAAAAACATTTGTTGAAACATTTGTCTCTGGATTTGTAAAGGTCCTTCAGGATTTCTGAAGGTACAAAGAAAGGCTGTATTGTAATGCAACTGCTATGTTGTAGAAGTATATACATGCCCATGGCAAGTTTCAGTACTTTCTGAAAGCATTAAGATTCTGAGAATTCCCCAGACTGATTCAGCCTTACATAACTGCAACAGGGATCGAGGGGGTGGGGTGAGCGTTGTTTGGTCCTCCTCTCGCATGCACACAGACATGGGAAGCGAGACACACATGCAGACACACACACACACGCACGCAGACACACACACGCAGACATCCACAGGCACTGTTACTGCATAACTGTTACTGCAGTCCGGCCATGTAATACATCAGTTAAATTATTCTTCACTTCATGACTTGTATGCTAACCACTGAGTCATTTGAATGGTATTCACAAGTTGTTTCTGCAAATTGAGTGTTTTCTTGACTATGAGTAGATATACTCTTCTGCTATTGTCTTGCCGTCCTCATTGTCACACTTTGGGTGATTAGCGATTCCTGACCATGTCTTTTATGGAAGAATTCTGCAGTCCACATGAAACTGGTAAAACTTTTGGGGATGCTTTTGGTGATTTAGTTTTTTCACATCAGTACAGGATATGCAAATATTTCAAATGCCATGCTGTAGATAAACTGCGACATCCTCGTACCAGTTCAGTACTGTAGATCACATAGTCTGATTGCAGCGTGACCACTAGAATTAGTTTGTACTACAGCATAGGAAGGGATTAGCAGCAACTTTTATTTATATTTATTTATTTATTTATTCATTCCAGGAAAAAAAAACCTTTGAGACAGAGGCCTCTTTTACAAGAGTGTCCAGAAACAGACAGCAGTAATTTCACATCCCTAAAAATAACATCACTCTAAAAGACAATCGCATCATACATTCAATCTGGGATCAGAAACATTTACCCTTCAATAATTCTTGGAACCTACTCATTATTCTTTGTTTAGCTGATACATTTTGCTTGGTCATATCCCGGATACTCTTGTCCAGACCATCCCATGCCATAGGGGCACTGTAGCTAAATGCTGATTGGCTAACCCAGGACCTTCTCCAAGGCACTTATATATCCAGAATTATTATTTATTTATTAGCAGACACCCTTATCCAGGGCGACTTACAATTGTTACAAGATATCACATTATTTTTTACATACAATTACCCGTTTATACAGTTAGGTTTTTACTGGAGCAATCTAGGTAAAATACCTTGCTCAAGGGTACTGCAGCAGTGACCCCCACCTGGGATAGAACCCACGACCCTCCAGTCAAGAGTCCAGAGCCCCAACCACTACTCCACACTGCTGCCCCTGAATTAAAATATATAAAACATGGAAGTAACAAAAAGAACCTCAACACATAAAAAGGGGGGGTGGGGGGGGGGGGGTGTAATATAAATGTTGCTAACTAATAACAGGTAAGAAATTTATTTTTTAAAATCTTGGTTAGCACACCAGTGCTTCACAATCAACCCTGTTGCTGCTTCTGCCTATCCAATCCACCACATGCTCTCCATTGAACTCTTGTGACCTCTGACATTGGCTGCCCCTCCTCTCCCTTACTGCTCTCCCCCCCTCCCCCCTCCTCCTCCTCTCTGCACACTGCACACGCCAGAGCTCTCAGGGCAGGAGCTGAATCCTTAAACAGTCCAGTTCATTCATGAAACCGTGACGTCAGCAACCTCCTTTGCAGCGGGGTTGGTGTGTGGGTGGAATTTCCTCTGAATTCTGCATCGTCCTTCCATCTCTCCCCCGCCCCCTAACCCTCCTCCTTGTATTTCTCTTTCTGTGTTATTTTCTCACTACACTGCGCTGGAGAAAGATCATGCATCAGACCTCTCTCAGCTGTAAGTAACCAACTGGCCATTTAATCTTGTTGAATTTCTTGATTGTGGATGTTGTATTTTGATGGGTGGTCTGCCCTTTGATGAAGGACAGGCGGTAGGTAGGTTATGTATACTCTGAGCAGAGCTGCCTTTTTTTTTTTTTTTTCTTCCCCCCCCCTCCGGCTCTGGGAAGCTGCAGCTGTCGAGGCACTTCTATAGAAAGTGCAGATGTTAATTGAAGATTTTCTTTTTTCACCCCTCTCTACTCTCCACTCCTTTGGCATATTCAAATACGACCCTTATTCATCAGTACGTCTGCATTGTTGTACAGGTACTAAGCCTGGCTTACATAACCATGCTTGGATTGCTCAGAGCATCTCTGCTTTGGTGCACGTCGAATATGGATCAGCTGAAAAATAAAAGTCTGTGGTGATTTGACTAAAAATGTATTCCTGAAATCAGTGAGGCAGGATGAACACGTAACCACCGATTTGCATTGCTTAATGTTCAGCACTCTCCACTGAAATCAGAGGAGTACATGTCCTTTGCAATCCTTAATAATCGGTTGCAATTAACTCTCTGCGCTAACATTGAGCTGTGGGGGGTGGGGTTTGGTCTGTATTTGCATGTAGCCAAGAGATCATTTCTGCTTTACTGTAAGTAGCATTCCCGTATTTTGGTTTGTTTTAGAGGATAAAAAAGTGTAGGCTGTGTGGTCTCTGCTGTTTATTTTGGATTTGGCCTACAGATATTTCTATTTCTACCCTGGTTTCACTGTTTTGTGTCATGCTCTGTTCTATTGTCTTTTGTGCTTATGGTAATTATGATGTTCTTTCAGACAGCCTTAAGCAGAATGGTAGTCTGTCTTGTCGTGTGTGACCCTGTATGTACTGGGTACACAGCTGCCACTCTATTTGACTGACGGATCTCATTATTACCTCTAAAAATGACTGATTTTATATCGCCTTATCCTTGACATTACCCTGGAACAAAAATACTGTACGTATACCATGTGTGACATTTGTAATTCCATTTAAATATGTAAATATATTGCTTTCAATGTGTAGCCTCCCCACCACCACCAGTATATATTTTATTTTGTAATATATTCTAAATCCTGCAGCATCCAGGTGTTGTAATCTTAGATTCATTCATTAGAGTATTCTGAATAATACATCTATGTGAGGGGGTGTGTGTCTTAAAATGCCAGTTTAGATCACTGTCTTTGTGTCCAGTTGTTCACCGCTTACTGTACGTGCGTCAGCATGTGACAAATAACATTGAAATCTCAATCCAATGATGTTCGGGGGCAAGGCGATGAAGCTCTCATTCATACTCCTGCACACTGTCGCTCTCAGTGTTTCAATGGAGAAAATGGCAGAAGCAGTTTCATGAATGAATCTCTGCCCTGCTGTTTGTATGCAGGTCTCGTTTTGATGCTAGGAGTATACGGCACGGCGCCTGCATATCAACCTTCTTCCACCTGACGCAGAGCTCAGAGCTCCAAGCTGGAGCACAGTAGCAAAGACTCTGCATCACAGCGAAGGAACACTAGAGGTTGGATGTGTTCTGTCAAGGTCTGGGTATACAGTACGAAGCCAGACATCTTTTGATAGCCATCATTCTTCAGTTACAAGAGATGCAAATAAAAATGGAAACGGTCATGGGGGTTGAGTTGAGTTAACCTCGAGATTACACATGGTTGTACTGGAAGCAGTATTACAGTTAATCTTATTTTGGAAGCATTGAGGTAACATTAGGTAGTTCAAGATTAGTGCTAATCAGGGTCTGTCAATCAATCAGTCTTTTTTTTCTTATATAGTGCCTTTCACGATGAATCGCCTCAAAGAACTTTACAGATAAAATCAACAAAACAATTAATAGTATCCAAAACAATTGAGAAATAGTAAAAGGTGATAAAATACCCCTTAAAATGACATGCATTAAATTATAAAAATGTGTTTTTAATCTTACTTTAAAAAGCAGTGGCAAAAGGCACTTTGTTCTTGGAGAAAAGAGCATTGCAATAATCAATCCTAGATATTATGAAAGCATGCATCAGTCACTCAGCGTCCGGCAGAGAAAGAGAACGTCTTAGTCTGGCAATATTTCTTAAATGAAAAAAGACACTTTAGTAAAATTCATAATGTTTGAATGAAAGATCTGGATCAAAAATGGCATTCTAATTTCTGCCTTCAACTACCAAAAGAGAAATCGGACGGATTGATCTTATCTTATTTGTTTACTTCTATGGTCTCAAAAGTATCATCTCTGTTTTATCTGAATTTAACATTTTAAAAAAAATAAAAAATAATTGACATCCATTGCATAATGTCAGCAAGACCGGTAGTCAGAATATTTTTAGCTGAGGTGTCCCCTGGTTTCAGAGTGAAATGCAATTCAGTATCATCAGCATAGCAATGAAAATGTATTTCATGTCTACAAACAGTATTACCCAAGGGTAAGCATATACAAGGAAAACAAAATAGAACCAATATTGGAACCCTGTGGAACACCACATGTAACCTCAGATAAAAAATAGGTTTCTTCCTCAATTGTAACAAATTGAAACCTATTTGAAAGATAAGATCGAAACCAGAACAGAACACAACCTGACAATCCTACTGGAAAACACCTGCTAGCTGTAGCACACACCTTTGCATGGAAACGTGCATGGACATCTTTTGCAAGACAAGAATGGCTTTGATGGAAAGATGATGATAATTGGGGGGCTTGTTTGGCAGGAGTTTCCATATCTAAGGTGAGATGAATCTGGGCCATTCTGCTGAACAGACTTGACTGAAGTAATCCGTGCTTTCCTGGCGACCCATGCCGACACTACATTCCTCTGGGCAGTGCTATGGAAGTGGTCGCTGTCATGCAGTGTGCATGTATTGATAAAGAGAGAGTGTAATGAAAAGAGAACGCATACAGAAGATTAAGTGAAAATGAAACTCGACTGTGTACAGGGCTCTGTGGGGATATGCACTTGTGATTTACTGCTCGTCATTCTTAATACATTGCACCACCTTGCACTTTCTTAGCCAGTCTTCATGCTTTTCAGTATTAAAATGTTTTTAAAATGTCTTTTGAAAATGTTTTTTTTTGTTTTGTTTTTGCTTGCAGTACTGTTTGAAAACAATTCTTACTCTGTCTTACTGAAAAATAAGACGGAATACCAAGGAGGAATAAACAAAAGTCATTTTTATAAATAATGCATAACCTAAGAATAAATATACACTTTGACTCATTGGGCGGTCATTTATAAGCATTCAAGTCTATGTATTTGGTTTATGAGTCAATAAATTAAACAAGAAAACATTAAAAACCTTTTAAAAAAATTACTATCCAAATGTGTGTTAAACACAATAGTTATTTCAGTTGCCAATAGCAGCAGGAGTTTTTGTGGGCCTTGGCTTTAATCACTGCTTGGCATGGTCTGGATTGTACCAGACAACAAGGGCCTGGGTAGTAGCGCTTGTGTGGCTCACAGTACTGCACACCCTGGAGCTTCATATTCCTACTGCTACGGGTATCACTGTGACAACTGATTTCATTATTTTGGTGATAAAACACAAATGTCATAAGAATTGCTGCATGGATGTCAAGTCTCAAGGTTTACCCGTGAAACTCACGGTTTTTCACAATTTTGAGAGTGTCACGGCCGAGCATTGGATTCTCGCATTTGTGGATAGGTTTGTTATTGTTTGCGAGGCTGCGAAGCCCTTTATACATGATACAGCGGTAAATCCAATACAACTGTCCAAGCGTATTATTTAATTTGGGGGGGGGTGGGGTGGGGTTACCATGAAGAGGTGTACATTACCATTCTATATTTTAAAATAGAATTGCCTTGTCTCAAACTGACGGTTTGTCTGCGCAACCCTTCTATGTTTCTGTACACAGCACGTCATTACTCGGACAGAGTCGAAGGCGAGGGTGTCAGACTGTAACTGTCTCGTTCACACAGAAATTACCACATGAATAAAAGAGAAATGGACATCAATGAGAATTGAATTATTAAAGTCGAAAAATATAATGCTCTTTATGATGCCAGTGTCAATGGTTATCAAGACAATAAAAAGAAAGACGCCATATGGTAAGAAATAACAGAACAATTGGAAATTGACAGTATGTCTATCTCTCTTTATTTCACCTTAATTTAGTCAAAGTTACAGGGAGCGCCACACTCTGGTTTCGTATTTCTGTAAAATAACGCTTCTTTGATTTAATAATGTTGACCAATAATAATAATCACATTCACACACTAACTGAAGATTTGATTAAAACTGAAAAAAAAAAAAAGTATATTAAACTAATTTCCACAAAAGGTGCAAAAGCAGACAGTATTTTCTTTTCATGACTAGCTACAGTTGTGTTTTGTTTTTGTTTTTTTAAATGTACTTGTGCTGTATTCATGTTGTTTGCTTCGCTCCCGGTGTGCATAGCCCTTATGTCGAGGTCAGTGGTGTAGCTGTCAGCCATGTGCAAAAATGTTGATCTGTCATCAGCACCACCCCCCCCATCCCCCCCACCCCTCCAAAACAAAATCTATTGGTCTAGGTTAAGGTTTTTCATCAATCCCAAGGTTTTTCAGCAGGGGTCTCACTGGTATGAACACTTAGGGGTTGACATGTCTGTTGCTGACAGATTTAACATGAAGCAATATCCATGACCAGAAAAACTGATTGTATTACAAATGACATCCAGCACTGGACCAGGGCTGTAGAAGGGCTGGCGGGGTATTGTTCTAGGAACATGACCCCAGCTTGACACACATTTAAGGAGGGCCCGGGGGGCTTTACTGTAACAGCAGATGTTTTCCCAGTTTTTTTTGGTTGTTTTGAACCCCTTACTGATTAGTATTTGTATCTTTCAAACAAAGTTCACTGGCAAATCCATCTGGTACATATGTGAACAGGAGGATGATGGGAAATGTAGTTCTGAGAGGTCCATGCGAGTACATGGGAAGCCATCTTGAGGCAGGGAATGCAATTTTAAAGTTTAAAAAAGTGGTCAAAATGAAAAAAAAATATATACAGTATATATTTAAAACAATACACACACCTTACGTAAACAGTTGTAGCAACACATTGGCGCATGTAACACAGTGAAACAAAAAGGTCCTTATGTACCCTTAAATGATCATATTTTAAACTTCCATCCTTGTGTAGGATTGTGCTTGTTCCGACATTGCTGTTCAAGACAGCCATAGAACAATGGGATTCATGGGTATCTTTTTGATGGCACGATTGAGTTGCTGGGGAAGATACTGTAGTCTTGTTAGGCTTGCATCTCCATACGTGTGTACACTTGGTGTTTGTGCTACTCCTCCGAACAATCCATTTAAGTATTTAGTAATTTTGTAATTAGTTTTTCTGTAAACCCAAAACAATCTATCATCAAACGGCACAGCTAAATCGTGCGCTGGCACGTGTTTTATGAAAAGTGTTAGAACTGGTAATAATGATTTAACAAATAATCAACCATAACTGGATTCACCTCTTGGTAAGGTCAATCCAACATCTCCGAGTAGAGTTTCCAAGTAACTCCTGTAGAAAACGTGTTTTTACACCGAAAAAGAACTTTGATTTGTATAACTTGGCACTTCAATGGCTCCTTCTGTGAAACTTTCTTCCCCAACTCATGCTCATCAATGAGAGCAACTCTCTGCAGCTTCCTGTGTTATTTCTGCATGATATGTTGGTCCGAAATTCTCATGAGCAAATCTCTCCGCCTCCTCACCCACAAGCCACTGGGGCAGCGTTTTCTGCTCTCCTTATTTGAATAACTGGCTGACCAATTAATTCCTGACAGCAGACAGCCACTTTTACAAACATTCTCTGTTCATCATTTAACCATTAAAGGGCTGCTTTTGTCAATTGTTTAGAAATTGCAAGTGCTTCTTTGGTTTATTATTGCACTTTAAATAATCAAAATAATTAGCAGGGACTGCGTTGACTGTGGCTTCGTAAGTCACATTCCGGCATCCGAAGAGAAAAAGGTCATTTGTTTCATTACAATAAAATATGGCTACTTACAGTAAAGTACCGTTAACCGTGTTTCAAACGAATCGATGATGATGATGATGACGACACAACGGGAGCAACAATATGTTTTGTGTTGCACTTAAATAAAATAATGAACGTTCAAGCTGGTGCAGCCCTAACAGATTCCAGCTGGGATAATTCATAAAATGGACCTGTTGTAATTCAGGGGGTGTTAAACTCCTCGATGTCTAAATATTTTTGGTGTGGGTGCAGTAGCCCTTTGTGTAAGAGGGTAATGAGGAGTTTGGAGATGACCTGCATTGAGAAGGCTGACCAACTCTCCTACCGTGTGGTTGGGTTTATTTGAGGGTGGTTGTGCTAGTGCTGGCCTCTCTTCCTCTACAGCGCTAGATCATCAGAACAGACCCTCATTATCAGTTCTCTCTTGTTGCATTAGCCCTGCCTTGATCTGGTACCCCAGGCTGAGCTAATGGATTTGGAGCAAGGCTTGAGTTCACAGCATTGATTGTTTTCAAGCAGGGCTGCTGTGGTGTGTAATTTCAGCCAGCCCCAGGCATGTTCCTGAGGCTGTGCGCCACTGTTGTTCACCTGCTTTATTTACAGAACAGACCGCTTCACACGAGAGCGACCATTGTTAACTCCTCGCAGGTTTTTACTCTTTCAAAAGTAATAGCTGTCCTTTTTAAGTTTTTCACTGTTAAAACATATTATAGAAAAGTTAAGAAAAATATCATTTTTGGAAGCTATGAAGATTTTTTTTTGAGTTGGAAATAAATTGAATAAAACCTTGTCTCACCAAGACTCTGCAAAACCTCTGTGGTTATAAATGAGCACCATAAGAATAGTGAGTTTTCATAATCCAGCTATGGGGACCCAATTGAGCTCCTAGCAGAAACAAATGCAGCTAGGTGATGGAGAATCTTAGTTTTTGTTGTGGATGTCATGTAAGCATACTGTATGTTTACTGTCCAACTCCAAAGGTCAACACAATGTTTCCACCAAGACCAAATGAATTGTAAGCGATATCGGTCGCCACGGTCTGTGTTGATAAGATCCAGCTATTATTCATGGGATAACAGCAACTAACATCATGTATAATTCACACAATGTTCTGGATTAATGTTAGCCTTGTTGCCCTCCCATTACAAGCGAACCCATCAACTTCAGTGAACTGGTGTCTTGATTAAAAGTATAGCAGGAGAGGAGGTAGCTGGAGATGGTGTATTATTGTCTGAGTTTTTCATTACTTGATCAGATTATCATCTTAAAGAATTTCCAAGAGATAGATACACACAGGATCTTGTTTCCAGTAGCAGTTCACATCAGGATTGGTACTGTATACCTGTGCTTTCATTTGAGCCATAGCTAGTTGCCTTGAACTGCATGCTCAGACAAGCTATTCTCGTTTTTTGACATGAGTTTTTTTCCTTGAAAGAAAGAAAGGAAAAATGTATAACTTGTTTTGTAATTTCTCCAAAATGATTATTTGTCTTTTTCCAATAACATTATTTCTATCCAAGACAAAGTTTATATTCTTCGATATTCATGGAACAATGACACTTCTGTTTGCACTGATTCTGTTTTCACATTTGGTTAATGGAGTGGTCCAAAACTCCCAGGAAATTATCCATTACCCACCGTGGTCTAATTTGCAAATCTGTAAGCAGCTACTGATTTGCAAAACCGTTTGTGTTTAGTTTTTATGTTTGTACAGTAACAGGGTAGCAGCGAGGAAGAAGTGACTCTGGTAGAGAGGGTCCAGTGTCACCCCACTCCCCAGCTCCCCCCAGGCTGGCTGAAACCTATCTCTGTGAAGGACTCCCTGTGTGGAATTACAGAGTGGCACAAACACAGACAGACTCGTTTTCTATCAAGCAGAAATCAATTATTTATAGCGTTACCTGAGAGAACAGTCTCTCCTTCCGCTTAATCTTTCAGCGTCAAATCATTTTCAGCCCACAGTGTACTGACCCTGCATAATTCATGGACTCCTGGCAGCTCGGAGAGACTCACCGGGCTTGGGTTACCTGTGGCGAGGAGGCCTGGGCTAAGTTACTGAAAGCCAAAAGGATTTATTCACAGTAACCTTGTGCTGAACAGTAGAAAACAAACAAACTCATTTGGCTCACAGGCTAGTAAAGCCAGTGGACTTTGTATTCCACTTTCCAGGTGGTGAAGCGATTGTTTAGTTCTGTAAATATTAAACTTTATCAGTGTCTTTTAGTGGTTTGAAACAACCCAATTTATTACCCAAAGGATGTAGATTTCTCTGTAGAACCAAAATAGAAAAATGCCCTGGTGCCAGATTTAGTGTATGAAAGGACAAGAACATCTGCTGAGGATAGAGAGGAGAGGAGTGCAGTACAGATGCTTTGATTTTGTGTGCGTTTGCATTCAGAACATTTATTTTACTTATTTTTTGTTACAGCAAATTGGAAAGATTCCATTGAAATGTAAGGTTTTTAGTTTATTCTTGAACAAACATTTCAACAAGAACTCCTTGTCAGGACAGAATATGTTGGCAAAGGCTTATTGCTAAAACATCTGTAATTGTCTAACTAAACTGAACTAAAAACCTTATCTTAGGTCAACTTATCCTTGGTGTCATACAATGTGAACAAGTCTGATTGTGACGGGTTGTGTTGTGTGTCTTCCTGCAGGTTTCTTCTGGCAGTGCAGAAGCAGGACTGTGCTTTAGGACCCTGCTGAACGTGCCCAGACCCCACCCTCTCCCTCTCTCGCTGTAGCCCATGCACACCCACAGCACCATGGGCAGCCCTCCAGAGGTGCTGAACTGGTCCTCTTCTTCTCCCAACCTCATTGTGGACACGCTGAAGGAAGAGCTACTGCTGAGTGCCAGGGATACTACCAGCAAGAGCCCTTTACCCCCCCTCCTCTCCCCACCGGAGATAATCGAGAACCTTGTCCCCTCGCAGCAGCAGCAGCAGGACCTACCAGAGGAAGTGCTGGTACTGGGGAGCAGCCCCCCAACGACGGCCCTGATCAGTGTGAGCGAGGACTGCGCGCAGGAGCAACGGCACTTTGACAACAGCGTGCTGCAACTGCAGGAGAACGAGGACCCTGAGCACCCCGTCAGTCCCCCCCCGGGGCACACCTGCGGAGGGAGTGGGGGTGAGGGTGGCCACGGCAACAGCCACACTGGCTGCAGTGGAGCACGAACTCAGGATGAGTTCAAGATGCACTTCCACCGGTCAGGCAGCGGCAGCGGCAGCAGTGGCTTCCTGGAGGGGCTGTTCGGCTGCCTGCGTCCGGTCTGGAACATCATTGGGAAAGCCTACTCCACGGACTACAAGCTGCAGCAGCAAGGTACACACATACACATTTCTCTTTCTTAGATTCTTTGTGTGTTGTAAGATCACAATGCACCATATGTACAAATACCAGGTGGTCGCTTTTGAAAAAGATATATCAGTGGGTTTATACAGTAAATAGAAAAAGGAAAGTTCATCAACAGATATAAAGGCATTGTAAGAAACAGCCCCGCAGCCTCCTGGTAGAGTGTGTACATTTCGTCTGACTGGGTGTTTTTGCCCCACAGATACGTGGGAGGTCCCTTTCGAGGAGATCTCGGAGCTGCAGTGGCTGGGCAGTGGTGCCCAGGGGGCAGTCTTCCTGGGCAAGCTCCACATGGAGGAGGTGGCCATCAAGAAGGTGCGGGAGCAAAAGGAGACAGACATCAAGCACCTCAGGAAGCTCAAACACCCCAATGTCATTGCCTTCAAGTACGTAGCACTACCCCTTCCCCTGCACCCACCTGCAGTAATATTAACTAATATTAAACTGTCAATCCAGAATTATTATTAATAACAATGCAGCCCCAGAAATACCCTTCACAGCACAATGTGTGAAAGTTTACTTCTCCTGCACTTCCTTTCTGGTTGAGACCCTGTAAAAAATCATCTCTTAGCTATTCAGACTTCTCCAACCAGTAATAAGCCTCACCTCAGAGCTGATTCTGTTTTGTCTTTTTATGGGTCATCATGTTCAATCATGCATATGATGGCTGCAGTATTCTTCTCCAGGCTTTCTTTTGTAAGACCTTCAGTTTTGTTTTGACTGCTGTTAACCAGTGTGTTCCCTTTTGCAGGGGCGTCTGCACGCAGGCTCCGTGCTACTGCATCATCATGGAGTACTGTGCCCACGGGCAGCTATACGAGGTGCTGCGGTCAGGGAGAAAGATCGCCCCCCGGCTACTGGTCGACTGGTCTACAGGAATAGCCAGCGGCATGAACTACCTGCACCTCCACAAGATCATACACAGGGACCTCAAATCACCAAAGTAAGTCCAGACAAACACCTGAAAACCTGCACACACATTGCCTTGCAGCATAGTACCCTCTTTTGAAACTTTTGAGCCCCCCCTGTGCTGGGCCAGGACAATGGAGTAATCTTGAATTAAAGGGGGTGGGAATGTGTTCTTGCTACTGTTCTGTTGAGAAGGTATACACAAATATTGAAAGGTTACAGCCTGGGAAAACCGCATTTAGGATAAACACCATAGCCCGCAAAGAGCTTTACTCTTACTCTTGTGTCCAAAGCTGTCTATTGACCCGTCAGACACTGAAGTCTACCTATGTTCTAAGTTGTAATATTACTGGAATGTTTTTTTTTTCCTTTCATAGCAAATGGAAGAAAAATGTTTGCCCTGGAGTAAAAAAAATAAATAAAAAAAGCATGCTTTTAAGGGAAATTAGCTATCCAATGCTTATTTGTAGCATGTCAGTACATCTCAAAAGTTCCAATTTTTCTGATGGAATCAGACCTACCTGTTTCGCGCGAGGGCCTTAATCCACTTGACTGTCTGTTACACTAGAGCCAGGTTCATTATTCATAAATTCCACAACGGTTGCAAAGGGCAGAAAGATTTACAATATTCCTAGACTCTGCCTCTCCCACATTCTTTACAGCAGTCACCTGTTATATAATCAATGTCGAATGTATGCATTGTCAGTAGAAAAGATCGCCCTTGTCAGTAGAATTACTGAATCTGACGGATTTAGGAAGAAAAGAAGAATGCATAGTGCTGTACAATCAGCATTCTGTTTATCGATTTTGCTTTTTACTGTTTGTTTTTAAACCCAGACACTTGTGTTTTATTAAGAATATTACGAATTTCTTCAAGCTCTTTTTTTTTCTAAACAAAAACTATTTGGATTGACAAGAGATGTGGTGAAATCAGAGCAGCTTGCATGTAGTCTGTAGGCAGGAGCAGATGTCCAGCAGCCTGCCAGGGAAGCATTGCATGGGTTTGGTTCATCAGGGCAGCTGTCTGTCTGTAGCTAGCTTTGTGCAGCTTTGCAAAAGGGGATGGGTGTGGGTTTGTTTTTGAAAACGGTGGGGCTTGTGGACAAAAACTGGAGAGGGTGCATGAGGCAGAGCTGGCTTTCATGCAACAGACCAGAATAAAATGAAAGCTACCACTTTTTTATGAATATCACTACGGCATGGGAGGCAATTCACATATTAAACATTGGATTTACAGTTTTAATTTTATGACTTTGAAAAAAGACAGGAGCATTTCTCCTACCCAATATAGCGACAGCGTCTACTGTATAGTAAAAGGGTTAATCCTGGTGCAGGCTGCTATCCCAGAGGCTACACTGGCAGGCAGGAGTAAAAGGTGTGGTAGTTAGCAGCTGCTCCACTGTGAACTAGTACTTCAGCTAATGCTGAGCTGGGACATTCTGTGCCTATGCCCAGTAGAAACAAAGGTCTTAGTCTTGTAGAAAACTGTTTTAAAGCTTTTTTTAGTTTTACTCAGATTATGTGATTTGAAATTATGGGTGGATTATATTTAAAGACATTTAAAATTATACAAATAACAATAATCTCCCAACAGGCACTGTTACAGCACTTGACAGGCCCTATGATGATCAAGGAGTATAATTTAAAGAAAATACATCAATTTGCTGGATATAAAATGCAGTTTATTTAAATATACATTTGAGGTCAAACGAATGCCCCTTCAGTTATAAACATACGCTTGATTTGGTTTCTAACGTTTTTAACTTTAACCTAATCTTGGATTTTCTTACCTATGGTAACATTAAGTAATATAAATAGTAAGTCTGTATAATGTATTCTTTTCCTTGAAAACATGTGTGTAAGTTGCTAATAAGTTTTATTTTGGTTATACATCTGCTTGTTTGGATGTAAAATTAATTATTTTCTTGATTCCAGTGTATTAGTCACACATTACGACGGTGTTAAAATATCCGATTTCGGGACCTCTAAGGAGCTGAGTGACAAGAGCACAAAGATGTCCTTTGCAGGGACTGTGGCGTGGATGGCACCAGAGGTGATCCGCAACGAGCCAGTGTCTGAGAAGGTGGACATTTGGTAAGTCAGATTACAGTATGTGAGGACTGGCACATATTCCCCCAGCCTCTAACAACAATCAGTGTAATTAAATATGTTAGGTCTCTATGATGTATATTTACAGGGAGGGGCAGACATGCCGCAGAGTCTGTGGCCTGTAGAGTAATTGCTTTTGAGACTGTTACTGAAACCAAAGTAATTGGTGCAGTCTTGGTTACAAAAGCAGCTGCCAACCTGTCGGCCATCTATTGCTGTCAGATCTGCTGTCTTGCAGCAGTGTAGAGTAGTGGTTAGGGCTCTGGACTCTTGGAGGGTCGTGGGTTCAATCCCTGGTGGGTAACACTGCTGCTGTACCCTTGAGCAAGGTACTTTACCTAGATTGCTCCACTAAAAAACCCAACTGTATAAATGGGTAAATGTATGTAAAAATAATGCGATATCTTGTAACAATTGTAAGTCGCCCTGGATAAGGGCGTCTGCTAAGAAATAAATAATAATAATAATCATGACTGAAACAGACTGATATGGGGGGAAAGCAGCTTTTATATGTGACTGAATAAATGTCAGGGATTTATTTTGCATAAGAAATGAATGTGACAGCCCATTTACACAAGTGACCCCCATTCCCCCCCCCCCCCCCCCCCAAAAAAATTACAATATAGCTTTACGTTGATTTACAAACAAATGTGTATTGAACCCCCTACAACTGTGCTTTGTACATTTCTCAGCAGTTACAGCTTTCCCCACCAGAACCCAGATTCCCTTTATTCTCCATGTTGACAGGATTAGACATTCTAATTCCTTCTGCTTTCATCACAGCGCACTGTAACACTTTCATATAACCAGCCTTTTATTTGACCCAGGATTCTTTAATCGCTCTTCAAGCAAATGGCGGCTATTAAAAATGTCACCTCTGATTCCCCTGTGTGCATGCACATGTTACAGAACCTAGTCAACGAAAATGTATTCAGATTTTATGTTTATAATGATTGTTGATCATTTCTCCTTTCGCTCCCCCCATGTCTGTGTCCAGGTCATTTGGAGTTGTACTCTGGGAGTTACTAACCGGTGAGATCCCCTATAAAGATGTGGATTCCTCTGCTATCATCTGGGGAGTTGGCAGTAACAGCTTGCATCTCCCAGTACCCTCCACCTGTCCTGATGGCTTCAAGATTTTAATGAAGCAAACCTGGTGAGAAGCGATATTTATTAGTCTGATACTTTGTATTACTCTGTAATCTTTTTTGCTGAGGTCATGAACGCAATGCAAACAGCCTTTCACATTGGGGATGTATTGGAGGCCGTCGCCCCTCTGCAGGTTTATCCAGCTGTGATCAAACTTGTTTGGGACATTTCTAAGCAATCTAGAGGTATAAGGAGTCATACTGATTTCTTTTCATGCTACTGATGGCTCTAATTTACTCTAAATTTGTGGTTGTGGGATGCATGTCACTGTTTTGTTTTTTTGTTGTCCAGAATTCTTGTTTGCTGTTTTTGTAGATAATCTACCAGGAAATAAACCAAGTGCTCCTGCTTGGTCTAGTGGATATAGTGATACTGTGCTTTCTAAAAGTCTGTGCCTGTGTTTTGCAGGCAGGGTAAGCCCAGGAACCGTCCGTCCTTCAGGCAGATCCTCCTCTACCTGGAAATTGCCTCTGCTGATGTGCTCGGCACCCCTCAGGAGACCTACTTCAAATCCCAGGTGAGTCCCAACCTGGTAAAACTGAGCAAAGGCAGTGTGTAGCATTGTGGGGCGTTTTTTTGCTTTGTTTTTTGTAATGCATCTTCTAGAGATATGTTTTGAGACTGGTATCGCCCATCATTAGTACATCATTAAAAAAAATATGGAAAATCGCAGTCCTAAGTTAGCAGAAAATAATTTGTGCCTTTACTAATTGCCAGTGATGGAAGATCTGTAGCGATGTGCATCATAATAAGCCTGGGTCGCACTGCAGTTCCATCAGTGTCCTTAATGAGTATTGTTTGATCTTGCAGTCAGAATGGAGAGGCGAAGTAAAGAAACACTTTGAAAAGATCAAAAGCGAAGGCACCTGTATCCACCGGTTAGATGAAGAGCTGATTCGTCGCAGGCGAGATGAACTCAGGTGTGTAACTGATTTGTTCTTAAGAGCCTGGTAAAGTATGTGGGGGGCCCCAAGTGGCTGTGTTATGCTAGGTGATTATTTAACTCACCTGGTACCCCCCCCCCCCCCCCCAATTGTTAATATTCTGATCGATAGATTTGACCTTATGCTTTTTATAGTTTTACTTCAGAATAATATGTTATAGTTTCAATAATAATAATAATATAGTTTCAACTTGGGTAAGGTAGTGCTAATCAGAGTCAGTGAAACCAGCTGTTAAATTATGGATTAAATCATACATAATGGCGATTCTGCCCTATAAGGACCAGATTATAGTAGTCAAATTAATCCCAAGTGTTATTGCTTAGTTTTGTTGTAACATCTGGGGGTGATGAGTAGTAAGGTCTAGTCCACTGTGATCATTCAGAAATGTTGTTCTTGGTCCCAACGTGTTGAATTTCTGCCGGCTCCCTGACAGGCACGCTCTGGATATCCGCGAGCACTACGAGAAGAAACTGGAGAGGGCCAACAACCTCTACATAGAGCTGAGCGCCATCATGCTGCAGCTGGAGGTCCGGGAGAAGGAGCTCATGAAGTAAGTCCTTTAGGAAAAGATCACCAGGGATTAGTCCATTGGGCCTGCAACCTGATCATTTTGGGGGTTTGTGATGGGGTGCAGGTGTAGGGTGTGGAAATGATGTCACAACAGTTTGTGTTTAATACAAACAGCCCCAATACCAGCAATGGTAAAGGGGTGTAATTTATTTAAAACCGGAACTCCGTCCAACAGAAAAGTAAACAACAAAAAGTTCACACTGAGCGAGGTGCGAGGTGCGGGTTTGTGGTAGTCAGGTGCAGGGTGAGCAGTGTCCAGGTTTGTGTGGGCTGGCAGTAGTGTGGCAGCTTTCCTGGAATTGTTCACGTCTTCCCTGGTCCTGGCGAGCACAAACACGGAACACAAACAAACAAAACACACACGGCAGTGCAGGACAAACATAAAGTCTTACCTCAGAGGCCCCGCAGTCACAGAATGACTGCCCTTATATACTAGGAGACTCCACCCCTGTGATCAGCGCGACTGGGCACACCTGACCGCAGTAATCTTGTCCCCTAATATGGTCCTTCCGCCCAGCACCAAGATGGCCGACTTCCTTTTCCGCCCTCACCTTCAAGCTGGCCAATCTGCGAACAGGCGTGCAATCACCTCTGCTTAGCGCCCTCTTGTGTCGGGAGAGAGATTTACAGCTCTGATCCTCTCGCTCCCTATCACAGGGTTATATTTGGAAGTATGCCAATGTGAGCCACATTGGTCATGAACATCCCTCAAGCCTGGCCAGCATGGGCCACCCATTTAGAGGGTGAGGGAGTAGTCCAGTTTCCATACTCATTCAATCCACTCCAATCTTATATTTATACTGTTTGCAAAGGTGCCCGGTTCCAGTTGTGTTTTTAGACACCTGTGTACTTGTACTACTGTATTTGTACAGAAATTAATTGTTCAGGTCTTGTTTGGATAATAATCAGTTACCAGAGACTCCTGCTTCACTGTGTCTTTTCCCCGACAGGAGGGAGCAGGCTGTGGAGAAGAAGTACCCCGGTACATACAAGCGACACCTGGTGAGACCCATCGTGAGGCCCAACGCCATGGAGAAACTCATCAGGAAGAAAGGCAGCATATCACACAAAGCAGGAATGCAGGCCAAGAGGTGAGCAGCCATGTTCATGCCAGCACTATGATTTAGTTTTAGAAATGTTCTTTTTATTGTTAGCCACTAATACAATGTTGACCATTGTACCCTCTTCTCATTCCAGGCCAGACCTGCTGCGGTCGGATGGGATCCCCAGTGTGGAGGTGTTGCCTTCCCACTCGCCGCTCTCAGGGAGCCCCAAAGTATCCACCCCACCGGGCAAAGCGAGGTACCGCAGCAAACCGCGCCACCGCCGGGGCAACAGCAAGGGCAGCCACAGCGAGTTCACCGGCATCCTGATGAGTGTGCCTACCGCTCCAGAGGAGCAGCAGCACCTCGCCCACAACCACAATTTCCACCACCCCCAACCCCCTCACAGCCACCTTCGCAGAGAGGACGCTGTGGCCAACTGCGCCAACAACCTGCGCTACTTCGGCCCGGCCGCCGCCCTGCGGAGCCCCCACACAGACCACCTCCAGCGGAGGTTGTCCGGCTCCAGCCCCGATCTCATCTCTACCACCATGGAGGCCGACACCCGCCAGAGAGCAGCTTCTGAGAGTGCCAGCCAGAGCCCCCTGTGTCCCTGCTGTCAGGCTCACCCCTACCCTGGTTGTCTGCGCTGCCAGGAGATGGCTGCGACTACCACAATGCCAGCCGAGAGACTGGCTGACACCAACGGCCCTGCTCCCAGCCAGCCTGAGCTCCCTGCCTGCTGCCTCCTTGGCTCCTATGAGATTCCCAAGCAGTCAGAGCGCTCCGCAGCAGCTTCTGAGGACAGAGAGCAGACCGATAGTTTCCAGCAGGGAGTCGCTCCCGGCGCCACCCCCCAGCACCTCACCCCGCAGGGCCTACCTCGTAAGCTGCAACCCCTTCGAAAGGTAAAGCAACAACAAAGCAAAACAAAGTGCTTTTTTTGTAAGGAATAAAACAATTCATGTTGTAAATGTAACATGAAGCATCCCAGCCCAGTACAAAAATGTAACTGCTCTAACCTGCAAATTACTTTTGTTTCTTTATAATACTTTCCCTTTCACTGGTTTCTTAATTGGGTCCAAAATGTGCATGTTGTCCCATTTCTGTTTTTTTTTTTTTTAATATAATTTAATTTTTGTATAGTAGCTGCATGCTATTTTCCAACAGGATGTTGCAACTCAATATGATCCCTTCTTGTGTTTAGAATGGGGACTACTCGTCCGAAGAGGAGGAAGGAGAGGTGGACAGCGAAGTGGAGTTTCCACGTAGACAGAGGTAAGAGTCTGACCTTGTTACCATCACACATACGTAAGTGGCACCAGACAGTCTCACTTGATAAGTCCCAGTTTCATGCCGAGAAAAAAAGCTACCTTGTTTAGGTATATTTGACCAATCAGCTTATCACTCTTATCACAGCATAAGTCTCATATAAGTCTATAGGTTTGTGTAACAGTTGTTCATGTAGTTGTAGTGGAGGAACAATTTTTTTACCAGGGTATTTAATTGAGAGTAGTTCTGAACCCAAGGCCTGGGTGCAGGGCTAATGTGAGTTTCGAAACCTACATAAATACTGCTCTGGGGAGCTTGACACATTTTTTGCTGAAATGATGGTGCTTAAGGAAAAGGAACAGTAGTTGTGTGCAAACCTAATGCCCCCCTATGCTGTTTCACTATTTCTGCCAGTCTGCTGTATGATCCATACACTACATTTTTCCATTAAAGGGGATGTAAATGCAAGCTGTGTGCCTTGTTCAAAAGTAACCGCCTCTGTTCCCTTGCAGGCCTCACCGCTGCATGAGCAGCTTCCAGTCCTGTTCCACCTTCAGCTCTGAGAACCTGTCAGTGTCGGACGGGGAGGAGGGCAACACCAGCGATCACTCACACAGCGGGCCCTTGGACGGTATCGGGAACAGCCAGGAGGAACAGCTGGATGAGCTGCTCTCACAGACCCCCGAGATCCCCATTGACATCTCTACACAGTCTGACGGCCTGTCAGACAAGGAGTCCGCCGTGCGAAGGGTCAAGACTCAGATTTCTCTCGGCAAGCTCTGTGCCGACGAACACAGCTATGAGGTCAGTACGTTGCTTAATCCGCTTTGCCTCCTTCACAGTATTGCAGGCAGCAGGTGACTAATTGATTTGATTGATTCCCATTAAAGGGGTGCTAGCCAAGGTTTCCTCTTACCGTTTATTAGCTTTATTAATATTATTACTAGTGTGCATTTTATTGTGCAAGAGAATATTTTTGGTTCTTCACTTGTTTTAAGGCTAATTCGGAATATGCAAATATGTCAGATATAGCACTAAAGATGAACTGCTGCATCCTGGTACTTGTGCTGTAAGTCACATTGTGATTGCCGCTAGACCATTGGAGTGGATATGAAACATAAATGTATTTAAGAGCACATCTTTGAGTTTTATTGTTACATGAGGTTTTTATGATCACCCATTGTGACAAGAATGCATACAATTACTGCAGTAAACTAAACTAATCGGATTTACTTTACTGTAGGAAATGCTGGTGGTTAATAAAGCCCATTCTTTCTCTGTTCCAGAGCCCACTGCACTTCGCAGAGTCTGACTGTGACACCTCGGAAGCAGAGTGCTCCGATGCCACCATTCGCAATAACAAGCCCTGCAGCACCTCCACCTGGTGAGCAGGGGAGTCCGGCTGACTGAGGCTTCAGCTGAACAGAGACTGCTCAGCGTCAAGGAACAAGAAAACAGGGCTTTTGTAACAAAACTGCAATAACAGAAGAAAAAACTAAACGGACCCAACCTTCCTCTACCTGCCCCCTTTCCCATTCCCGAAACCGGTTCCAAACCTAAACATTGCTATCATTTCAATTACATATGGCAGGGATTACATATTGTTGAATAATGTAGCTAGTGTAACATTGATAATTTATTTTTGTTTGACATTTAAAAACAAAAACAAAACTTTGTACTGTATAGCGTGGAATATATTCAGACAATTTATTGAGAAAAACAGAAAGAAAAGCTGAATGTGAGTCTTATAGGTTATCATGCGAGGACCAGTCTGTCTGCTTATGCCAGGGACCAGTTGAGTAATTGATAGGTTTCATTTAGGGAACTTGGATTTTAACAGTGGAATACAAAACTGTTATTAATGCTGCTGCTGCTTCATTTTCTCTACAGAAACAAAAAAAACACTGATGAATTTTACACATGAACTTCACTGCAAACCTGAACTTAACCACAGACCTCTCCAGTATCATATGTGTGCAAATGCATTTTGTTTAATGCATAATCCTCAAGTACTCTTTGGGGTGGATCAAACTAAACCACCTGGAGATTTGCCTTTTTTTTTTTTCTTTTTTTCTTTTTACTTTCTTTACTTTTATAGAAACAACTCGTCCCTTCCAAGTGCATACAAGAAGAAATGAAAAGCCTCAACACCAGCATGAAAAAGCAGTTTTTTCACCAAGCATGTCCGCCCAGCTTGTGTTGCGAAACCCCAGAGATTAGCATGAACTGTATCTCGATAGGATGTTGCAAACAAGCCAACACACAAGCAGCGAAAACCAGCAAAACAAATCCACCCCAAACCAAGGATTTGCTTAGACTTGGAATGCAGTTTGCCCTCTATTCTAACTGCTCTGTGGTTTTTACACATGTTTTTAATTTATTATTTACGTTCATGAACAAGAACCAAACCAGTGTTGAATTATTTTACAGAAGGAAATTCCAGTATCTTCAAAGCAGCTCTTTTAAAGACTGGACCATCATAGTCTCTGGGTTAATCAGCTTGGAGACAGTGAGTCCGCCAGCATATAGGTTTCGTTTTGTGTTGTTTTTATAAAGCGAGTTCAGTTCAAGTCCTGGATAGTTGGTTACAAGATGCAGCATCCCTTTGTATGTACTCCTCAGCTGAAATGCCTCTCTTCGCTTTCCTTGATGGTGTAATTTAGTTGTTGTTGTTGTTGTTAATAATAATAATAATAATAATAATAATAATAATAATAATAATAATATTATTATTTCTATATCGAAGGTTTTTTTTTTTTTTTTTTTTTTAATTTTGGCCTGATGTTTCACTTAATGGACTAAACCAGTTGAATTGCAGAACTATTCACTATGCCTGTCTCAAAATGTTGGTTAAGAAAGGACCCAACCACATTATATATATATATATATATATATATATATATATATATATATATATATATATATATATATATAATGCATGCACAGGCTCCCCATAAAATATGAATCTTTCTTGATGGACAAAAAGAAGCATTTCAGGCAAGCATAGCAATTTATTAAGTTAAGTTTATAAGCTTTTATTCATTACAAATGTATATTGTAAAGGGTATCGCACAGCAGTAGCAGAGTAGACATCTAGTAAACCTGGAAATACTAACTGGACAATCCTAGTACGGTAACCTTTGAGTCACACTAATTATTATTGCTGATGTATATTTTAGGCAGCAGTGACAATATTTATCCACCAGGTTGAGACAAATACTAGACAGATGCATTGTTTTTATGTACCAGAAAAGGGATACTGCATCTTTCTCATCTGTATGATTGGCTGTAATTCATCTCAGGCTTTTGAAATAGTGAGACAGCTCTCTCTCCCCCCGCCCCCTGTTCATTAGGGAATGAAATCAGATCACAAACCTTCCACTCAGCACAACAGTTGGAACTCTGACCAGCTGTTCTGGGCTGAATAGGGCTGTAAGCTGGAGACACTCCCTGGGCTGTCAACAACAGGACTTTCACTCACCAGTCATTACTGTTGAGATGAAACCTTCTAGAAATCCAAAATAGAAAATGGCTCTTGCATGTGGCTATGCAAACAGTCTAATGACAGGTTTGATTGCTAAACCCTTGTAAAAGTTTGCAGAAAAAACAATTCTGATACCATTATAAAACCCGTAAACCCTAGCAGAACCATTAGCAAAACCCAGCATTACCAACACATTTTACAAAGTGGTCCAGATACGGTAACATTACAGTGGAGTACCAGTGTTGGTTCATACCATTGGCATGACCAAAATATGCAACTGTTACTGCTGTGGTACTATTGGCTTATAGTAAAATGTAGCTGCCCTTGCACTTTATTATTTGTGGGGGTGCTGGTCACATAAAAATACATACAGTCTGATTTAATCTGTTTGCAACATGACCTGGACCTTGTACTCAACACTCAACAGTGTCGACACACAAATGCAGCTCTTCTGTTATGTGCAGTTAAGTTCATGGTAATGATGATGAGGATGATATGCTCCAAGTGAACAGCAGGGGGTACTACAACACCAGTAACACACATGTATCAGCACACTACAAATCACCCTTCAGAAAAATGTGGTTAGAGAAAATCGGTTCCATTACTGTGAAGTGTGCATACTGTTCAGCACTTCAGAGTACAGTACTGTGGTGATGACATTTATATGATACAGTGGAACATGTATTCATACTAACAATTAAATCTGATGTATTTATTTATCAAGGGTCCCAGTAATCCTCCACTTGCAAGCTTGTGCCAGCTCCTCAGTGATGTTTTAATGCAGCTCATTTGTCTCCACCAAAACTGTTTTACAGCCTAAAGTGAATTGCAGCCTTTCTCCTTTTGTTTACAATGTCTTTAGAAGTATGTAGATTTTAAATCATAGACACTGTAAATTAGCACAATGTCTTAGAGTGAAGGAAGATGTCTTACTGGCACGAAAGTCGTGTTGGTCCATGTAAATTATTCAATTTTAAAGTTTTAAATTAATTTAATTACATTTTAATTTAATTGTTTGTGTTTTGTAGCTGGCCTACATCAAGATCATTTAAGTTATGGTGCAAATCTCAGTTGTATCTGTAGATCAGAAGTGTTGTTAATTTGTGGCCGTTGTTTTTTAAACTGAATTGCTTTAGTCGTATCCTGATGACATTTCCTAATAAGTATTATCATAGCGCTGTATCAGTGAATGATGGAAGCTGTCCTGAATAGGTATGGAAAGAGCTGTCGGCATTGGTTTTCATCAGGGACTCTTGGAATGTCTCAATCTCAAGACGTTCCTGTGGGCACTGTTTGAAATCCATGTCTTTCTCATCTGGAAGCCGGGGGTGCAGTCTTGAGTTAGCCACCAGTTAAGTGGATTTGGCAGGCAGATCTGTAATCATTATCATTCACAGAATTTGCATAGACTGAAGGTTGAACCTATCCAGCTTATCTTCCAAACAGGCTGTGAATATCTCTCTCTTCTTTTTAGGCTTCATTAAAAATGCCGACAGCCTGAGATATGATCAACCCTTTTCCTCTGTGATCTCTTGAGCTTTCCCTTGTCTCTCCCACTTTCTCTAACCCTTTGTTTGAATGGCTTCCTGATAAAACAAACTGGACTATGTCATGTATTAACCAGTGTACAGTGATGGAAATAAGATGGGAAATCAAAGCAAAAACAACTGCATGGAATAAAAGCCAGTGTACTGTACCAGAATCATGTGTGTCATCTTTCAGATTGGCGGTGATTGGTTCACTGTTTGAATGTGCAGTAAGGGCCTTTTAGAACCATTGTTTACTAGCTAGGGGTAAAAGAGCACCTCAGACATTTTTTAATATTAATTTTGCATTGTGTATTACATTATCTGATGCTGTTTACTCTCTACCCAGTTAATTAGGCCATGCTGTCCTATTTGAAAGAATTAAGAAAAAAGATACAGTGGATGCATTCTGAATGTATTTATTTATTTATTTATTTATTTTTACAACAATGGTCACACAGGAGTCAATATTGTATTATTCTGCCATACGAATTAAAACGTGTCATCTCATTCTCCTAACGAGTCGCTGAACTCAGACTTGATGCAGTCTGTCCCACACCCCTATCAAAGTATCTTCAATTTTCTGTAGATTCTGTGGCTGTGCCTGCTGCTGTGAAATAGCAGTAAGCAGTATGTTCTACACGTGTTCAATTGACGACATTCTTACTTAACACACATGACCAGGTGTTTGGTTAACTACACATTTAAAAAAAAAAAAAAAACAGTTATCCTTTCCTTAACAAATTTTGAGTAGTAGCACAATCACATTGGAATTTGAACCTTTTTTTCAAAGCCAGGTGCTGAGATACTCCTGTACACAGTACACATTTTAATATCACCAGAAGAGCAATGTGTTTTTTTAGTTGTTTTTTTAATATTCAGCAACTGTAGCTGCAGCACAATGACAACTTCTGCTGGTATTCCTGTCTTAATACAATACACAGTACATATTTACTTAGAAATAATCTTGCTTATCAACAGGTTATTAGGAAGCCCTTAATAGATCTCAAGGGGGAAAGAATAAGTTTATTTATTTATTTCTTAGCAGACACCCTTATCCAGGGTAACTTTACAATTGTTACAAGAGATCACATTATTTTTTACATACAATTACATTATTTTTTACATACAATTACCCATTTATACAGTTGGGTTTTTACTGGAGCAATCTAGGTAAAGCACCTTGCTCAAGGATACAGCAGCAATGTCCCCCACCTGGGATTGAACCCACAACCGTCTGCTTAGGAGTCCAGAGCCCTAACCACTACTCCACACTGCTGCCCAAGTTAGTAAAGAATAAACATTCCTGAAATAAGAAAACTGTTTTTTAAAAAAATGACACAATTTAAAGATGCTGAAACTAAATGAAGTCCTTATTAATACAGTAATTGGGTTTTAACTTCAAGCTGGGTTTGAATTACTAATTAAATGATTAGTAGAAGGAAAGATGATTTAGAGGGAGGTCTAATGATTTGCAGTACATGCAGTGTGCTTGGTTTTGCTTGAACATCCAAATGTATTTGAATATTTTGAATATTTTCTTCAGAAATTTCACCTGTTGGGTTGCATTTATGGACCCCTGCCCCAGGCTGAAATATCAATTCCCTCTCTGAACTTTGCTCAGTATACAGTGGTAAATAGGTATCATGGGGGTAATTAAGTCTACTGTAGATAGACTAAAAGGCACGCCCTACGACTGGATCATTTTGAGATTCACAAACATCGTAGTGGCCATACAAAGTTGATATGGTTGATTTACAGGATTATCACAGAAGCATTCATTTAGCAAGATGGGTTTCAGATTCCATTAACATTGCTGTGCTGCATACTACGTATAGTTCAAGTGCCTATTATTGGGAATTGCTTATGACACCAGTTTGTAAGAAGACTTTCCTTGGAAGTTGAGACCGGTTTGGGTATCCCACCTGGAACAATGATACATTTTACTCTGATAACAAATACAAATATAATAATAATAATAATAATACAATTACAGCACATGTAGTCCTGCTAAAAAAATATATTTGGACAAAAAGGCTTTTGACATCGTTTTCACAGGAGAAACATAGTTTACTGACTACATGCTGGCTAAGCCTAAAAAACAGACGTGTAAGGTTAATGATTACCATAAGGAGGTTAGATATATACATTTCATAAAGCAATGCAAATAGTGTGCTGTAGAAAACAACGCAGTATATATAGTACATGAATGATTGTATTTTATGAAAGCAATACAGATATTACCTGAACATGTTTATAACACTACAACACTGTATACACCCTGCCAGTCGCCAATAGGCTAATGTTTAAAGAACTTGGGACGTTTCCTGAAGCATTGGTCTCGCTTTCGTCCCATTTCTGGCCACGGTAGCGGTATTGTCTTGCTGCGTTATTCTCTGTTGAGGCATGTTTTAACCCTAAACCACACAGTGTTGTACACTATGTGACTTATTACGAAGTGTTGTATTACACCTGCAATTTACCGTGATGCAAACACCTTTGTACAAAGCCTCGTTTTTTTTGTAATTTTTTATTTTTTTTTTTAACCTGAGAATTGCTTTTTTATGAACCAGCTAGAAAAAAAACAGCCAATCCGCGTCACAGAAACTATCATGCAAACCTGACTGAGGCGGAGTTGCAGACTGAGTGAGCGAGGGACCTAGCAAATTCAGCAAAAGACATTCGCTGTGCGTCCTACAACAGAGGAATTCTAAAGGGAAACATATTTTTAAAGGAGCATATTATATATATATAATTATCTTTGCTGTTTTAGGGTCCAAGTTATTCCTTTAACACCATGACATCTGTGGATTTGGAGAAGCTGCGGATGACTGGAGACGGGAGATCTATCGCCGTGCTGACAAGTGGTGGGGATGCACAAGGTAAAGACGCACTGCACAGTCCGAGACTGCATTAATATGAACACGAATTATAAAATATATCTGCAGCATAAAAACCCGCAGGAAGGATGGAGCGTTTGTGTCGTTGTAATAGAATACACTGCCGTGTTTATTTATGTATTTATTATTTATTTTAAACATTTTAAAATATTTGTCAATTAAAAAAAAAAGTATACTGGACCAATATAAAATAAATAAATACATAAATAAACAAATGAACGAATGAATAAACAAATAATGCAGTAACATCGGCTTTTTTTGCAAACATCGAGCTACAATGTATCTACTGACGGGAAATCCTTGTCGAGCGGTGTATATCTTTGTTGTCAGATATATTTTGTGCTTGCTTTATCGTATTGATTTTAATTTCTTGCTGATGGACGGATGTGCTGTGCTGTGCTGTGCTCTACGTACTCGAACGACCCTGAAGTAAATGCAGTTATGTTCTTGGCAATCGCTAACACTGCCTTAACACACATGCATTTTTATCCCGTGTAATGTAATGATATAGACTTCATGTTCATGTAGGTCTGACCCCTGAAACGAGCTGTAGCGTCACGTGACGTTCAACTCTTCAAGGGAGGTGTTGTTCTGTACGTGCGCTCAGTCAGGGTTTGCATAGATCCGTACTGTACATTGCAGTTTGGCTTGGTTATTCCAACAAGGCGCAGTTGGAAGGCTACGGGGAGAGAGCTGATGTTTGTTTTCCAAAGGATTATAAAAGCTTACTTTCAAATGCACTGTACAGGAGATTAAATGTAATCTTTTTTTTCTCTCTCTCTCTAGCTGCTGCTGATAAGCAAACTGATTTTTTTGTGCACGTTTGTGCCTAGGAATTCATAGATAATCTATTGTTTGTGATTAATGATCAATAGGGGCTGGGTCAGGGGGCACACATAGCATTATACAAAGAAACCCGCGTACAGCAGGTGCAACGAATGAGTACTGAGGCAAATAAAAACCAACACTGCTTTAAAGGGCTTTGGAGGAAAAAATAACCAGATTAAATTCGTTCCTGACAATAAACTTCACACATACTAATGTAATGAAGAGTTCTTCACTGCTTTGCTTTTCAGATTATTATTATTATTATTATTATTATTATTATTATTATTATTATTATTATTATTATTATTATTATTAATAATAATAATAATAATAATAATAATAATAATAATAATAATACTAGGGTTTCTTTACTGTAATATGCTACTAAATACATATTTTAGCAAATTCCAAAATAAAGAATATCCTTTTAAAATTTGAAAAAACATTTAGAGATGAAAAATCATTCTGGTCCTCCCAGCAATACAAATACGAGTTATGCAACACTTGTCCTCTCTGTCTTTTTTACGCATTCCTCCTTTCCCTAGGGGACCTATGCGCTTCTTCTGAGCTGACCTTCTAGCACATGCTAGAGTATATTGTGTTGCTGGGAAACCGCCTATCTCACTGAATCTGGTTAACAGCAGTACTTATTATTAAAGGGGGAAAAAAAGGTTCTGTTTTGTATCTAATCTGCTGGTTGAATAAAACAGTATCTGTCTGCAGTGATGTCAATAAGTAACTTGTATGCAAAAGATCAATATCTGTTAGTATGAGAGTCCAACCAACGTTTAGAGTGTCACAGTTGCATAGCAGGTTGACCCATTCTCGGTTTTAAGTGTGAGCCTAATTTAACACACCAGAGATGAATAGACTGTGCATGTACTAATTTAACACACCAGAGATGAATAGACTGTGCATGGAAGCCTCTTGTTGACAGTATAGATTACATTGGTCAAATCTAGTTTTAGCTGTAGGACACAAGCCATTGTAAAGCAACAACTCTTAAAGTAGTCCTTAACTGTGTGAAAGCTATTCCTAAAACCAATAGGAGACACTCAGGACCTAATCTAGGCATGATATGCAATGGGTTGCTGTACGATACAAGCTGTATACAAGGTCAGTTTGGGGAATCTTTTACAGTGTTTCCATCACTTTTGAGTAAAGATTAGAAAGACTTTTTATTGTATTTAATACAGGCTGTCCTGTGGTCCTAAGCATTTGAGTAAAATGGTCCTAAAAATTTGAGTGGATGTGGAGATCCTGAATTTGTACCCTGCTGGATCTTTGCTCGATAGAGTACCTTTTACCGAGGATACATTAAGTAGTCCATTGCAGAAGGACACTGAAAAGCCCAGGAGCAGCAGCAGCAGTAATAAAGACAGCAGCCAATAAATACAGGAAAGGTTTCCAGGGGAGCAGTCCAGAGAGCAGTCTCTCACCCTGATGTGTGATGTAGTGGCTGGCCCTGTATCTCATGGATTTGTTCTTGAATTGTCTTGGAACTTGGAAGGTATAACAACAAAAAGCAGTGTGTTGAGTGACCACAATAACCTCATATCCATTAGGACTGCCTGGAAGCCATCTTGGAGGTTTTTCTCCAAAAATGGTTGCTCCAAAATGGCTGACTGAGTTTCCCTCAAATTCATGACCTTGTGTTGTGTGTTCATGATGAAGATGATCTGATTAAAGGTGGCACTCTTTGGCTTTTTATTTGCAAGTGGGTTTTGAACCCACATGACATTCAGAATTAATATATAAAATGTGTATATCTGTTCTCCATGGTTTGGCCTTAATATTTATTATTGTTTTCCCCCCTTTGCAGGTATGAATGCAGCGGTTCGAGCCGTCACTCGTATGGGAATGTATGTTGGAGCTAAAGTTTATTTAATTTATGAGGTATGTAGCACAAGCTTTTTGGCAGCACATCTCAAATCTTGGCTGAGAAGACCATTAGCTTTTCATGAAAGTGTTTTAAAATGTTGTTACAGTATATTCGGTGGTATTTGATCATGCAGTATAATATAATTTTAAAATGATTGTATCAAAAATATATCATGCATAGGATATCAGTGCATACATGGCATTTGAAATAAATAACGTCATTCTGCTGTACAGAAGTGTTTTTCTCCTTTCTTTAATAAGGTAGGTCAATGGGTCCCAGGTTTTATAATATGATTTATATTTTGGTTTACCAGCTAATTTGTAATTACATGTTTTGATTAGTCATTTCAATTTTCTTTGTCCAAACACTAATTCAATTTAATCTGATTTGGATATGTTTAAAAATACCGTAAAATCCATGGAGTCATCTGTAATTAACTCCTATTTATTTTCATAACTGTAGCTCTCCTTGCAACGCGTCTCCCCATTGCAAGTTCAAAGTGTTGTGCCTCTAATGTCTTGCAAGTCTGGAAGAATCTTAAATTTGTTGTTAAAGAGATTAGGGTAGCTGATGACAGTAGTCCTGTCTATTAATCCACAGCGCAATGCGGGCTCAGGAAGATTTACTGAGGTCTTTATACCACAATGCGATTGCAACAATGCTTGTCATAAGGAAGATAAAACTGTTAATGTTACAGAACCTAACTAGTAATAAGCAGCATAGGCTCACTATTTTGAGTCAGTTAAATCAGCACTCCAAGTTCTTATGTATTTTGTAGCATAAGCAAAAATAATGGTACAAATTGCAATTTAACATAAGACCTTGATAAACCAGGCTTCACCTGTAAATTATGTTAAACTGTTGGTGGTTTTGTGGTGTGTAGTTCTGTCCATTGAAGTTGAGACTACCAACCCTGTCTTGCTTGAAAGACAGATCCTAACCTGGGCCTTTGCAGTAAAAAGGCAAGTGCGTTAATCCATCGTGCCACCTACCCCACCCCACTCCATTGTTCTGCATCTTTATCGGGTGTTCGATAGATATTATTATACATTAATACGACTTCCAGACGTGTGCTCTAGCTAATCCAACCTGCTGAGTTTGTGAAAGCTGACAGGAGATAGATCCAGTAGGTCATTGCTGAGGATGACTTCTTTTTCAAATCAGTTATCTGTGATTCCAGTCAGCTTGCTATATGGTTTGGTAGAATTTAGGATAGGAAGTATTTGCATTACAGTACAGGTGTTAGTGAAGGCCCCAGTCCGACCAGGCCTTGAAGCTAGGCCTTGTCTTTAGAGCTGAAGAGTAGGGCTGTCATACAGCACACTGAACATCTCAGTCATTCACAGATCGGACCCAAAACAAGAAAAGAAATCCAGCGGAGAGGACAAATCCTGTTTTGCACACTGATCCGAAACACACCTTTATTGATGACGTTTTTTTAAATATATTTATAATTTTTGATGTTTCAATCGTTCAGAGTGAATCCTAGTTCTTTTGCTTCATTTATTGAGATACATCCCTTTTTTTAGTTGTGGCTCTGTCTCAGTAGCTACTGTAGGAGAGTCTGTCGTCTGGCAGTTTTGTCTGCTTTACCTACTCTATAGTAGCAGGTGGGCAAGAGTGACCTGTTCATCCTAGCAGGCTTCTGTCTTTGTGACCACAACCTATTCTCTCTCTCTCTCTCTCTCTCTCTCTCTCTCTCTCTCTCTCTCTCTCTCTGCAGGGTTACCAAGGTCTAGTGGATGGAGGGGATAACATTAAACTGGCAAACTGGTTGAGCATCTCCAATATCATACAGCTGGTAAGTCTCACAATGAGCAGGTGAACACACAGAGAGAGCGCTGACCATCTACAAGAGATCAGCACCACTCAGGTGGCTAGTTCAGTTGTTAGAGGCTCATTGAAGAGGGCTCCTATTTTTAACTACAGTGCTGTTAGTACCTGTAAGATGAACATTTTTTTTCTCTCTGTCTCTTTTATTTCTCTCTGTCTCTCTCTTTCTCCTCGTATGGCAATGTCTTGCCCTTGTGAGGAGAGTGTCATTGAGTGGTAATATGCTGGTATGGTGTCATGCTGCATGTTGCTCTGGCTGCATTGTGCAATCGAGCCATTTTCTCCTGCAAAGAATTGTGAACCATTGGTTTTAAACAAAGTTCTTCTCTTTTAAATAAAACAGTAGGTTAAACTCTAAATATGCACATAGTTTGATACAAATTAAAAAATATAGTTCTCCCTCATACACTGGTTAAAAGGCAGTACTGCAAGAGTCTATTAATCTCTGGTGTGTTAAATTAGTACATGCACAGTCTATTCATCTCTGGTGTGTTAAATTAGGCTCACACTTAAAACCGAGAATGGGTCAACCTGCTATGCAACTGTGACAATCTAAACGTTGGTCGGACTCTCATACTAACAGATATTGATCTTTTGCATACAAGTTACCTATTGACATCATTGCAGACAGATACTGTTTTATTCAACCAGCAGATTAGATACAAAACAGAACCTTTTTTTCCCCCTTTAATAATAAGTACTGCTGTTAACCAGATTCAGTGAGATAGGCGGTTTCCCAGCAACACAATATACTCTAGCATGTGCTAGAAGGTCAGCTCAGAAGAAGCACTAGGTCCCCTAGGGAAAGGAGGCATGTGTATTTATGCTGAGCTGTAGCAAGCAACAGCAGGACAGACAGGGTCCCTCTGGGAAGAAAGACAGAGAGGACAAGTGTTGCATAACTCGTATTTGTATTGCTGGGAGGACCAGAATGAGTTTTTCATCTCTAAATGTTTTTTCAAATTTTAAAAGGATATTCTTTATTTTGGAATTTGCTAAAATATGTATTTAGTAGCATATTACAGTAAAGAAACCCTAGTATTATTATTATTATTATTATTATTATTATTATTATTATTATTATTAGTAGTAGTATTAGTATTAGTATTATTATTAATAATAATAATAATAATAATAATAATAATAATAATAATAATAATAATAATAATAATAATAATAATAATAATAATAATCTGAAAAGCAAAGCAGTGAAGAACTCTTTGTTACATTAGTATTTGTGAGGTTTATTGTCAGGAACGAATTTAATCTGGTTATTTTTTCCTCCAAAGCCCTTTAAAGCAGTGTTGGTTTTTATTTGCCTCAGTACTCATTCGTTGCACCTGCTGTACACGGGTTTCTTTGTATAATGCTATGTGTGCCCCCTGACCCAGCCCCTATTGATCATTAATCACAAACAATAGATTATCTATGAATTCCTAGGCACAAACGTGCACAGAAAAATCAGTTTGCTTATCAGCAGCAGCTAGAGAGAGAGAGAAAAAAAAAGATTACATTTAATCTCCTGTACAGTGCAATTGAAAGTAAGCTTTTATAATCCTTCGGAAAACAAACATAGGCTCTCTCCCCGTAGCCTTCCAACTGCGCCTTGTTGGAATAACCAAGCCAAACTGCAATGTACAGTACGGATCTATGCAAACCCTGACTGAGCGCACGTACAGAACAACACCTCCCTTGAAGAGTTGAACGTCACGTGACGCTACAGCTCGTTTCAGGGGACAGACCTACATGAACATGAAGTCTTTATCATTACATTACATGCATGTGTGTTAAGGCAGTGTTAGCGATTGCCAAGAACCTAACTGCATTTACTTCAGGGTCGTTCGAGTACGTAGAGCACAGCACAGCACAGCACATCCATCCATCATACACTGGTTAAAAGGCAGAACTGCAAGAGTTGCAATGACCCCAGCAACAGTGTTTCACTTCCACTCTTATGTAAAACAGATACGCATATAGGACGACCTTTTTACTATAGCTTCTGACCTCATTATAATGAGGGAGCACTGTATTTAATTCCCTGGTTTAGTGAGGTTTACAAGCCTGTGGAGCAAAAGCATTTAGCACTGTGTTTACTTGCACCATTTCCTTCTAAAAAGAAAACAGAACATTGATGCTAAATAGCTTAAAAAAAGCTCTGGGGGTTAATTTAAGATATTGTTTCTTGCTAGTTCTATGACATTAGCAGTTGGTTTTACATTTTTACAAAAAGGGGTGTAATCTTAGCACAGTAGTAGCATTATGAATAAGGTTGACAGTGTTTTGCTTTGCATCGTTTACTGGGCTTCTCAGTGGTTCTAAACGCTGCCTGTCAGGTTTTCTTGCATGTGAAATTCGCAGTGTGAATATACCATAGTCTCATCTCCACTGGCTGTCTGTGAAGCAGCTCATTGGTTATCTAGGCTTGCTGTCGGAAATGTTCATTTGCCTGTCTGGGCTTGTGCTGTGGTATGCAAAGTGAGGATTTCTCGCGGTGTTCCATTGTATTTGTCAGATGTTCTACACGTGGTGGCTTGTAGAGTTCACTTGCAGCCATGCTATGGAACTCAACCATCTTGAATCCTGCTCTTGGGCTGGGCTGGTTTGTGGATGAGGGTCTTCAGGGTCTTCCTGTGACAGAGGTGGCTGTGTCTCGGTTGAGGGCATTGCATTCTTTCAGAGATGAGAAGGTCTGTGGCCTGGGTTAAGCACCCTGTCAGACCTGGTGTCAATTAGAGTTAGAATTACAGTTACAATGCTGTTTTGTTCAATTACAAATACCTGCAGTAATTACAATTCTAATTACAAATATACTAAAAAGTAACATAAACAACTACCCACATTAACACATTGACTCTATTTATTCTAAATAGCCTAGCAATATTCACAGGTACAAATACATAAACATTCTATATAACTTATTTTTTTCAAACAAATGGGGTCACTAAAAGTGGTTGAAAATAGGAGAATAACGATTGTATTGCAAATAAATGCATAACGGAACTGTAATTCATCAATGATCTAGTATAAATACAATGATGCAGCTGTGCCAATGTTTAACTACAATTACACTTACGTTGCCCAGGCAAAGGCACTGAAAGGGCCTTCAGGTCCATTTTCATGTTCCTATTTAACAGCAGTCAGTGAAAGTTCATGAATATCAGAACTTCAATGTATTCAATCCCCCATCCCCTGTGTTTCTCCAGGTTTAGAGGAGTTCTGTTTGTCCCTGACACTCTTGCTTATTCCCCCCCCCCTTGTAGGGTGGCACCATCATTGGCAGTGCCCGCTGTAAGGAGTTCACCACGCGGGAGGGGAGACTGTCCGCCGCCTACAATCTGGTCCAGCGAGGCATCAGCAACCTGTGCGTGTGCGGCGGGGACGGCAGCCTCACCGGAGCAAACATCTTCCGGACAGAGTGGAGCGGGCTGCTGGCAGAGCTCGTCGAAGCAGGTGAGCACCAGACACCCCAACTCGGGGGGAAATAATACTGGATATGGGATGAATCATCTTGTTTAAAGAAGGAGTGTGCTAATACTCGTACTCTTACTAAGAGTATTAGCACACCCAGCTAGGAGCAGGAAAATATATTACTATCTCCGCATGACACATTTAATATAATATATGCACTTAACTGGCAAGGCATCTTAATATTTGTCTCAGTATTTTTACAGGAACAAAGATCTGTCTGAGGCTAGCAATCTAAATGTTGCCAACATGGTCTTGTTTTTCTGTCTTTTCCAGGGAAGATCACAGAAGCCCTCTCCCAGCAATACACATACCTGAACATTGTGGGGCTGGTGGGCTCCATTGACAATGACTTCTGTGGCACTGACATGACGATCGGGGCTGACTCCGCCCTGCACAGGATCATGGAGGTCATCGATGCCATCACCACCACTGCTCAGAGGTACTGCAGGAGCCCTAGAACAAGTACCACATGCATGCTGTATTTCAGTGTGTTCTTTCTCAACTGTCCCACCACATCTGAACTTTGTTGAGAATGGTTCTGTTACTTTCATGCTTATATCCCTGTTTTCTGTTCTAGTCACCAGAGAACCTTCGTGTTGGAAGTCATGGGGCGGCACTGTGGGTGAGTACTGCTCTACACAGCGTGGTCAGCATATTCTCCACTAGCCTGGCACATTGCACTCTATGCAATATATATTGTGGCAGAGTAGGGGGAGGAGAGAGGAAAAATGTAGTCGTGGGGTGGGATACAGGACTACATCACCCATAATGCCTTGAGGTTTATAATTCGAGCCAGGATAGAACACTGAGTGAGGCACAGGACTGAATAGGAAGTCTGAGCATCACACTCACAAAATACCAGAATGTAAAAATACACAAATAAATGAGAGCCCTGTTGTGATATGCATGCAATAGAATGCATCTGGGATGAGCCCGACAAGGCCAGCTGTGAGTCTTAGAAATGTTGCTTCAGGGCGCTGTGCATTATCACTAAATAGAAGAACTTCCGCTGCTGTTTTATATGTGGTGTCTGCCTATCTGTTTATGAAGCAAGCGTGTGTGGTTGTGTCCACTGTGCAGGTACCTGGCTCTGGTGTCGGCTCTGGCCTCGGGTGCAGACTGGCTCTTCATACCTGAGTCGCCCGCTGCAGATGGTTGGGAGGATCGCATGTGCGAGCGACTGGGGGAGGTGAGGAGAGAGAGAGGGGGGAGTGTGTGTGTATGTGAGTGTGCGTACAGCGAGTTATTTTTGATGAAGAAATGTTTGTGTCTGAACCTTCATCGGAAATGTGCGTTAACATCATTATTTACAGCTGCTTGTCAAACAAAGGTAAGTAGTACGTACAGTACTAGGATTACAGGGCTATAATAAACTTGGATTATGGGTAGAGTTGTGTGGTTTACTGCCAGTATAGATTCTGACCCCCATGGTGAGCTCTGCTAGACAGACTGCATTGTGCAATGGATAGGACTCTTACTTGCAGAGTGATGAATGAATAGGCCATTTTGGATTGCAGACATCCCTTCATGGTTTAACGGTGGTAATCATTGTAACATCTTGCAGAATCGGTTCTGTAACCATATAAATGTACTGACGTAAGACATTTCCTTAGCTGCATTCAAATCAATGGCAAGTAGTGATGTTTTTGCACAGAACTCCACACAAAGCCATGGCATAAAAGTGGTTTGGAAACCATTGACTGACTATGCCTTTGAAATTGCAGCTGGAAATTCTGCCCTTGCTTATTCCTTGTCCTCTCCTGTTCTGTGTGTTTGTGTTTGCCAGACCCGCAGCAAGGGATCCCGACTGAACACGGTCATTATGGCTGAGGGAGCAATCGACAGATATGGCAAACCTATTTCCTCAAACTACGTGAAAGAGGTAAAGTGTCCAGCAGAAAACTACTGCGTTAAGTATGATTATTATTATTATTATTATTATTATTATTATTATTATTATTATTATTATTGAAGTGAAAAGTGTGTTTCTTCTTTGTATGCTACACTTGCATATTAAGACATACCTAGAGAAGCAGTCTTCCAATTGTGAAGAGACTTGGTAAGGACATTCATTTGCACATGTTACTGATTGGTTGGGGCTGATGAAGGTGGAGTTTTTCAGCTCTAGTGTGAATGTGGGTCTGGGTCCCTCCATGTATACATGTCATACTCATGGCCTTCTCTTCCTCTCTCTTACGTTTCTCTGCAGCTTGTGGTGAAGCGTCTCGGGTTCGATACGAGGGTGACTGTCCTGGGGCACGTGCAGCGAGGGGGGACACCCTCTGCCTTCGACAGAGTCCTGGTGAGCTCCTGTGTGCACATGTGCTGATGATTTGAATTGTGTTACAGCTAATGGAATAATTCTATAAGTCTACCCTGTCATGCGCTTTGTTGGCTTTGTACAGCAAGTCGCCCATATGAAGTTTGGAGGTGTTAACATTTACTCCAGAATGTCGCTATACTAGGATAATTTTTTAAGAAAGGAAAAACCCAATAAAGTTATCAAACCAGAAGTATGGCTTGCAAGTAGTCTTTCAAATATTGAAATGGGTGTTTTTCATTAAAAAAGTATGAAGCTTTGAATATATGTCTGTCTTGACATCAATGATGTGAAGGAAATTTGAGCCTTGAAAAACGTGTTCTCCACAGAGCAGTAAGATGGGGATGGAGGCGGTGCTGGCCCTGCTGGAAGCGACTCCGGAGACCCCAGCCTGTGTGGTCAGCCTGTCCGGGAACCAGGCCGTGCGCCTGCCGCTCATGGAGTGTGTGCAAATGGTACACCCTCTCTACAGCTGCTACTGTTTCTGGAATTATACTGATACAGATTTAGCACATCTTTGGAGAATCTAGCGAGGCACCATTCAGCTTATAACCACAGACCTACATACAGTCACTGATTTTTATACATTTAAGGAAAATACTTCTTTTTTTTAACTGCAGACCTGCATTCTGGTCCAGGAAAAATAACTCCACTCGAAACTGCAGACCGCTCTAGTAGTATAGAAAAAAAAACATCACACCACTTAAAAATGGCGGACTAGTGAACTAATGTAATATACTAATGTGTGGTTACATAGACCTCGTATCGGCGTCTAATCCTGGACTGTCCCCTTAGGTATGGTAGTCTGAGATGAGTGCTAATTTGGGTCTGTGAGACCAGTTGTGAAACTAATCAGTTATCCTTGGGTAGCCATTCTATAAAGTTACATCACTGTGAGGAGGGAGGCCCCTAACATTCTGAATAGCTCCACTGTTGAAAATAACATTATTATGGTCTTATATCCTTATGTTAAAAGTGATGGAAATGAAATGAACCTGCCTGTCTGTTTCTGTGTTTGTGGTTTTCAAGACCAAGGAAGTGCAGAAGGCCATGAACGAGCTGAGATTCGATGAAGCTATACAGCTGCGTGGGAAGTGAGTGACAAGCTTTAATTAGTGGCTCAGTCCTGCACAAGATGCTGTCTCTATTACCCTTTGAAACATCAGCTTCTGGTCTCAGAATATACATTTTAAACCTTGTATTTGAGCTGCTTCTCGAAGCAGTGATAACTAAGATTTAAAAATCCATTTTATTAGGCAACATTCACTGCCCCATTCCCCTTTTCTTGTGTTGAAAATGTAGGTTCTGTTTTTGTATTTAATTCTTTTGATATCTTTTTATAATTCTATCTTTTATCATTTTGGGTATGCAGATCTTTAAAAGACAACCCTGTAGATGGAAAGTTGCTGCTTCTTCCTGGTACCTAATCGCTTCATGCGGTGTAGTTCAAACTCACCCCAATGACCTTTAGTAACTGAAATCAAACCATGTGACCAAGGTACCAGGATTCAGCAACTTATCTTTGCCATTCTATTTGAAATGTAAGCACAATAAAAGGGGAATCCATTAATAATGATGATAAATCTAATATTTTTAAAAAAAATAACAGCTATCAGAAAGGAATGGTTCACTGGTTTATCGGATCACAAACTAGGTCAATTACAGGATGTCAGGGTTCCAGGCACCCGTGGGTCAGAGGGCCGGCTCCTGCTCTGAAAAGGTCCTTGTCCTGACGTTCTGTACCGTACTTCCTGTTTTTATTTGCAGGAGCTTTGAAAATAACTGGAACACTTACAAGCTGCTGGCACATCAGAAACCTTCCCAGTCAAAGGTAAGGAGTTTATTTTTATTTATTTTTTCACACCTGGTGGAAACCTGCTTAGAATATACAGCTGCTGGGCAGCAAGATGCACTGAGATTCTCAAACACTTGCATTCTTTGTTCAAACTGCAGTTTTTAATAAAGTCTTCCCGTGGTGTGGGTTCCTCATGCGATGTCTGTCTGTTTCCTCAGAGTAACTTCTCCTTGGCTATTCTGAATGTGGGGGCCCCTGCAGCAGGGATGAATGCTGCAGTGAGGTCAGCTGTAAGAGTTGGTTTGGCACAGGGGCATAAAGTCTACACTGTCAACGATGGCTTTGAAGGACTGGCCAGAGGAGCGGTAAGGCTTTTGAATTCTGTGGTCATTGCAATTATCACATATTCCATACTGTATAAGAAAGCATAAGAAATACAGAGACGAGAGATGGCCAATCAGCGCATAAATGCTGTTCCGACTCCTGGTAGCTGACTCATCTCAAAACATCAGCATCAACAACATGGCTAAAAAAAATAAACATTTCATTCTCTCACCACTCTCTATGTATAAGAAGGGAAAGCCAGTAGTAGCACTTAATGCAGAAGACAGAAGCTTGAATATAAAAACCTACACTAACAGTCAGTGCAAATACCCTTTCATGCCACTGGGCCTTCTCAAGAAGGAATGGTATTGTTCTCAAGTACAGTGGCTGCCAAAGCCAACTATAAACGCGATTTAAATCTGTTATTGCACTGCGACAGCCTCGCGACAGGTGAATAGCTGGCCATGGCTACCACTGCACATCCAGTCACTGACAGAGTGCAGTGCATAGTGGGAGACTGACACTTGACAGAATACAGTGCATGGTGGGAGACTGACACTTGACAGAGTGCAGTGCATGGTGGTGACACTGTTGACAGAGTGCATGTCTCCTGCTCCTCTGATCACTGTCTCTGCTCGCAGGTCAATGAAATATACTGGCGGGATGTAGGCGGCTGGACTGGACAGGGAGGGTCCCTGCTGGGAACAAAGAGGTAAGAAAGTCTGTATTCCTGCCTCTTTTCCTCACTCACCAAAACCAGCCTGGCCGGGGAGTGAATCTGTGGATGTGTGCTTCTCCCTCAGTGGAGCAGAACCAGGTTCTTCCTAAACGTCATGCAGCGGTGCTAGTGAATTGAGAATGCATAATTTAGGAACTACACAGTAGGAGTTATCAAAAAGGAATTGCACTTTTTGCAAGTATTTAAAATGTTACGGTAAAAAATATAAGTACTTTTTTTTTTAATGCAGTCATTAATATTTTTTACAATTAAATCCACTTGTTGTCTGAACAGCATTACTATTTTAGGTCTGACACAATAGGCTGGAATTTTAACCAGATTTGATTATTTGCAATTCTTTCTTATTTTTCAGAACCCGTCCCAAAACTTGTCTGGATAAGATAGTCGAAAACATTCGCAAATACAACATCCAGGCCTTGCTGGTTATAGGAGGATTTGAGGTAACAACCATTGCATGAGTACTTGGGGGAAACGACTGATGTGTCAGTGAATGTGTGTTGGGATACTTGCTTGCATTATACTGTACATATAAAGACAGAGGCTATGTATCGTGATACTGTACAAGACCCAAAACGCATAGATACGTGTCCTGTATATGCAGATACTGTATTGTAACGTTGTGGTTAACTCTGCAATTCCAGTCCTAATTTTTACTCAACCAAGCAATTAAAGGAGAATCAACATTGGAGCTTTTTTAGCCACTTGAGATAATAAGCACAGAGCCATATTTTATCAGGGAAGAATACCCTGAGGAGACCTTGCCAAGATTACCAACGTTTCCACAATTAAAGGCAGCTCAGCATTCAGGCATAAGGTTTCAAAGCAAATTGGTGATTTTTAGCATTTACATTATTTGAAATGCATGTGTGTGTCTGAGCTGAATGTGACAACACTTACACAACACTGTTTTTCTGAAAATGTACTGATAATAATAAATGCTTCAATTGAGAAATGGTTGTTTGGATTTCACTTAGTTGTTCCCACAGCAAAAGAGTAACCAGGGCCGTCTCGCTTCAATGCACAGCGGTCTGCGTCTCTGCAGTCTGTTTTGCACTTGGACAAACACAGAAGCCTCTGTAATTTCGCTTGTCCTGCTGCCAAAAGTCTGCTCGCTCAAATCAGGGAGCAGTCTGGGTAATAAAGGTTTCCCAATGGCATTCAGGGAGACGACTCTGTTAATCTTCCAAATGACTGGAGATCATTTGGAAGATTAACAGAGTTTCACAATGGAGAGAGAAAAAAAAAAAAAGCTGATGCAGAATTTTCCAAGGCCCTTTTTGTCTGTCTCTCCCTATTAGTGCGTAACTAATTCCCTGCCATCAACAACAAGCATAATGCATGGGATGAACAGCTGTTCTCCAGTAATAATAGGAAATAATAATATTGCAGCAATCTGTTGGGCCTGTGCCACATTTTTTCTACCGAGAAAAGCATCAGACAGTTTGATATGATATTGTAATAAAAGTTAGTAAGCTGCTTGCTTTGAATAGGCACCCCATGAATTCTGCTGATACCTCACTTCTATGGCTACCGGTTAAGCCACTTGCTTACAAGAAAAGCAGACTTGAGAGAACATGTACTTGCTGTGATGGCTTCTTTTGATACCCACTGTACACAAAGGTGTCAGACGTGCTTCATGAGAACAGGACGGGGTTTGGAACCTGTTCTGTGTCCTGGCTGACCGGTTCTCTGTTCTGTGTCCTGGCTGACCTGTTTGTTCTTTGCAGGCGTATGAAGGGGTTCTGCAGCTGGTGGAAGCCCGTGGGCACTATGACGAGCTCTGCATTGTGATGTGTGTCATCCCAGCCACCATCAGCAACAACGTGCCAGGCACCGACCTGAGCCTGGGGTCTGACACTGCTGTCAACGCTGCCATGGAGGTGAGTGGCCTTCTGAGTGAGGCAGCTCCCAGCCAGCACACTCACGCTGCACTGCCTCTGACAACCTGAACATTAAAAAACAGGGCATTTCTTTATGGAAAACTGTTTTCTGGGATTTATTTTTATAGCTCATGGAAATAAATGTGTGTTTTTGCTGCTTGTGTTTTTTGAAGTGAAGCAAGTGAATAATTAAGTAATATTAAGATTATCATGTTTAAAATGTTTTATAAAAGAAGTGTGACACAGAAAACTGTCAACTAACCTTCCCTGTGAAGAAATGGTCCTGGTTTATTTAGATATGTTGAGGAACCTGTGGGGGAAAAAACACCAAGGGCTTTTCATGTCAGTTCAATGGATTGAGTTGCCATGGTAACCACTCAATATTGTTTGCTGTTTACTGATTTTGCTCCTTATAGTTCAATATTTAGATGAGTATTTGCTTGTCCCACCAGGTTAAAAATGGTAATTAAAAAGAATATTTAAATTATAAATTCACCTGGTTACTTCCTGTCCCCTTTAGCTGGAAGGTGAGTGCACCCAATGGTGGGCAAGAAGATTATCCAAGAACACCACCAACAACAGCAGATTGTTTGTTTGTTTTTTCCACAACAGCAGTGAACATGGCAAAGTGACTTTGCCACAAGCAGCCTGTACAATGAATGCTTTAGTGCTTTTAAATTGCAATGACTGTTTTGCCCATGACTCTGAAAGCTAAAACCAGGTTATTTTCTCTATTGAAACTGTATCAGTTGACATTTCACTTAAACTAGTGCAAACTTCAAAATATCAACGCATCATAATTGCATACGACATACAGTACTAAATATTTTGATGTCAACAGCTTTGTTGAAAATGTTGCAGCCTTTTTGGTGTAAAAATAAATGCACATTCAGTGGCACTGCAGGTTCTATTAGGTTGTGGTACATGTCGGCTCTCCTGGTAACTTTGTGCCTGTCCCTCTGCTTCCAGAGCTGTGACAAGATCAAGCAGTCGGCCTCAGGAACGAAGCGGCGAGTCTTCATCGTGGAGACTATGGGTGGCTTCTGTGGCTACCTCGCCACCACCGCTGGCATTGCTGTTGGAGCCGACGCTGCCTACATCTTCGAAGAGCCTTTCAATATTCACGACCTGAAAGTGAGCGCTCTGGGTTCAAGAGGGGCCTAGAAATCACACTGAGAACACAGCACGACAGTCACTCCAGTTTGAGTTTATTTGCAATCACGTATTAACTCCTTACAGCCACCTGAGAAGGAGAGCTGAGGGAGGCATTGTAAAGCTACATGCTGCTTTGAGCCAAGGAGAAAAGTGGAGTTGATGTGAATCAAGCCTGGAATGCACATCAAAAATGCTTTAAACTAGAAGCCCCGCGGCAGTCATTTTGGCGGTTTTAAAATGTAACTTTCTCCAGTCGTGTAACACATATGGGGCTGTGCGTTCATGTACCTTTCTGTCCGTATGTATTAAATATTCTCACAAAGCATGAAACGCGGGAGTGCAGAAATAAAGGAGGTATATTACATTATACCTAAAAGCCCCGGGAGCAGTCACATTGACGGCCACACAGAAAACAACTGTATTTTGATTATACAGAACGGTATTCTACTTTATTATTTTTATTTACTAGTCCGCAGTGCGCTTAGCTGTAATTAGATTAGTCTCTACTCTCTGCCTGAGTGAATGACTGACAGTCTATTGTTTTTCAATCAGCCTTTTCAAAGGCTGGCGCCTGCTTGCCAGCTGTGCTGTTTTGGTCAGTCAATTAGCATCGGGACTAGTAAAAATAAATACCAGAGACCGTGGAGTTTTACAACGCAAGACTTTTTTTTATAAGTTCTTGTGCTGTGCGCTTCTGTAAAATGTTTTTTTTCTAAGTTGTTCAGTTGCTTTTGCTCATCTGATAATAAACAGATTTGCTGTTGAAAAGTTAAAAATGTATTGCTATCGTTTCAGTTTTATAAATATGAATGTTGTAAACCGATGTCTGTTCAGATGTTTATTTACATTTTCATATTTTGATTTGTAAAATAAATGTTCATATATATATATATATATATATATATATATATAGATTATATATATATATATATATATATATATATATATAAATATAAATATGCTTCGGTTGTTCAGATGTTTATGTAACGTACTCAATAAAAAAAACTATTTACATCCGACTGTTTCTCCTTTCGTTATACTATTCACAATGTTTTGAATACAGCCGTCAGAAAGACTGCTGCGGGGCTTCTAGGTATGAGTATATCTCTGGTCCTAGTGTTAAAGATGATGCTTCAATTGAAATTGAAGCTTTTGATGTGTTATATTATCTGTTAGCAGAGCTGTATTTTTGTAATTTGTCTTTTGTATTTTTCACTATACTAATATGTACATATCTTTGTTGACAGGCCAATGTGGAGCATCTCACAGATAAGATGAAGACGGATATACAGAGGGGTCTTGTGCTGAGGTAACGTCAACACTGGGAGCTGAATTTTGAAGCCTTGTTCGACTAGATCCTGTAAATACTCTAATAAAAATGTTGTCCGTATCTTCCTGTGTATAATGGGGTCTTGTGATGCCATGTACTTCATCCATAACTTCAGACACATGATGTAAAACTACAAGACACTTGGTCAAGCAGACAAGTTCAGTGCGATTGTTAAAAAAGGATTGTGTAAGATATTGAAACTGTTACAATAGCCAAAAAGTCCTTTAGTTTGTTATGGTTTTACCTCTGTGCACTGTATTGTGTGCTAAAGCATGGCACCTTATACAGTATGCCAACCTTGTGCACCCTTGTGCTTTGAATTGTGTGACCTCCAAACATTTCCACATAGTAGACCTCCAGATAGTTACTCTGTGCCAAAACCCAACCCCCATATCATTCTGCTGTTGCATGTCACTGACCTGTTTAATTCCTGTCCTAACATGCCTTTGTCTGCCCCCCAGGAATGAGAAGTGCCATCACCACTACACCACGGAGTTCATACACAACCTGTATTCTGCGGAGGGGAAGGGTGTCTTTGACTGCAGGATGAATGTACTGGGCCACCTGCAGCAGGTGAGTGGCCGTAGGCATTGAACCCCCCTTTATACACCTTGGTATCAGATGGACTGTATTGTGTGAATATGACTGTGAAGCGTTGTGTGTAGTTTGTAGAGCTAAAGGGCTCTCTTGCTACCACCCCCCCCAAAGCAGGATTAGTGCTAATTTGAGTGTGTGATACCAGAAGTGATACTGCATCTTAAAAATAGTGCTTCAGTGGGGTAGTGATCCACCCCCAGAAGCTTGGTCAGGGTTTCAGTGTGCATATGTGCACCTGTGTGGCTTGTGAGACACGCATCTCTTTGCAGGGAACTGCTGACCCCTTCTGTTGTTAACTGGTATTGCTGTCATTATTTGTTCCTCTGGGTAAATCTTGGGATTTTAGGGACCATTATATTAGAATAAAAATGTTTTTTTTTAAAAACTCCTGTATTTAAATCAGTAATAAGAGAATTTGAATGTATGGTTTGGTTTAATTCCAGCATAGTCTACAGTAACATTTGAAACTACAGTTTATTGTGTTTTTCATGTATGTCATTTTTTTGCCTTGAATTTACTCTGTTGTAACTTGAAAGGGAAGCCGCTTGCATATTTCTAAGTGCTTTATTGTCACTTGAGCCAATCTAACATGTCCCTCTGCTTTATAATAACAAAGGTCAGGTGTGGAGCTTCCAAAGTAAGCTTAACTGATTTACTGCACACTTGTACTGATGCACACAGTGATTTTTTTACAACATTATTTTTTTATAAATCTTATCCTAAAACCTTTTAGGTGCTGCAAGTCCCTGAAAACATATTGTATTCATGTTAGGCTTGGAAGTGTAGAAATGTGTTGCCCAACACGTTTCATTGCTCTGCGGTGTATTTTAAACACTAGGGCCCTATTCACACCGTTTCTTTTTTTCTGTCTGCTTTTATGAATCATCTAAAGTTGTATATTTATGAAACTATTCATATAATGTCATTGGCTTGTTCTAACAAGTTTAATGATTTATTACTTTGAAAAAAAACATTCTTTAAATGACTCCTGAAATGGAGCTGTGTGAACATAGAACCCCAGCATTGTGATGTCACTCCTCTGTCCCTACAGGGTGGGAGTCCCACGCCTTTCGACAGGAACTATGGCACCAAGCTGGGTGTGAAGGCTGTGCTCTGGATGACTGACAAACTGAAGGAGACCTACAGACAAGGTATGTGACTGAGGGATTCACATGGTTACTTTCTTAAACAAAATCAGAAAAAGTAAAAGCTTTTGTCTCATGTTAGTTAGCCAATACAAGATATTATTAGAGCTCACAATTCTGTCAATGCACTTTTTTTTCTTGTGGCTTTCCTCTCCCCATCTGTCAGTGGATTTTCACAGGTGCAATACAGTCCCCAGTGTAAATTGATTAAGTAACACTGATATTTCTAACCCTAACCCTAACGCTCTGGATCCCCAGGCAGAGTATTTGCCGATGCTCCAGAAACAGCCTGCATGGTCGGCATGAGGAGGAAGGTCCTGTCCTTCAACCCTGTCACAGAACTAAAGGAACACACTGACTTTGAGTGAGTGAAACCTGCTTGTGTTTTACCTCCGCTGTTGTTTAGGGGTTTTGTTTGAATATGTAATCAGCCTTTGGAACATTTTTTTTCCCAGCCTCATTCAATGCATATTCATAGGCTTTAGCTACATAATGCTTTGTAAGCATATTCTTTTTATGGTTTTAAATTGTACTTTCTCCATCTAGCCCTTTTGAAAGTACATTAAATGTGCTTCTGCTGTAAATGGAAAGCACTGGTTCACCAATACATATCTAGTAATAATAATGCGGTGTGATTCAGACCTGAGACGGTACATTTATATACTGTGGTTTTAGCCATGAAGGTTTCCAATTAGGTGGTTCATAGTATTCACATACGTCCTGAACGTCATTATTTTTCAGAGGTTATACAGGCAGCCTACATGCATAGAAAACATCTCACTTTCCAGCTGGCAATGAATTGATTTGTCTTTGCGTTATCGTTAATAATGGTAATACAGTGCACTAGTAATACAGATGCATATCCATGTCAATGTGTATGTAGTCTGATTTTAGGGTTTTACCCAACTTGTAGCCTGATCCTTTTAGTAATGTTGTGTGCTGGATATATTATCCAGCACAGTGTGGAGTAGTGGTTAGGGCTCTGGACTCTTGACCGGAGGGTCGTGGGTTCAGTCCCTGGTAGGGGACACTGCTGCTGTACCCTTGATCAAGTTACTTTACCTAGATTGCTCCAGTAAAAACCCAACTGTATAAATGGGTAATTGTATGTAAAAAAGAATGTGATATTTTGTAACAATTGTAAGTCGCCCTGGATAAGGGCGTCTGCTAATAAATAAATAATAATAATAATTATTATTAACCAATGATCAGGGTTCATTTTAAAAATAAAATGCAATATTTCCCTTAACATGCCCACTAAATTAAAGCATAAATTACATTTAAACTGCTGTTCAGAGTAAAAAAATAAAATAAAAAAGAAAGCCAATTTTATTTTGTATAACCCTTAAGATATGATGACTGCCAGAACATAAACATACATTTTCCTGAATTTATTATCATTATCGTATTATTATCATTGGCGGGGATACAACAAACATATCGCCCGGCTATTCCATTTATTGGACAGTAGAGCTGTTATAATAACTAACTTCTTTCTCATCTCACAGGCACCGAATGCCCAAGGAGCAGTGGTGGCTGAACTTGCGCCCGATGCTAAAGATGCTGGCTAAGTACCCCACCAACTTCAACGAGTATGTCACCGGCGAGATTGAGCACGTGACCCGCAGAAGCCTCAGTATAGAGACTGGCTTCTGAAGACCCAGTGCCCAGCCACTCCACCCTGAGCCCTGTGTCTCACGTTCTGTATCGGCCAGAGGAGACACATGGTAGTATCGTTCTCCCAATAGCTCAGTACAGACTCGTGTTCCTCAGTCTTTTGTTGTCTGTGCCTAACCTTAAAAGCATCAAGAAACGTCAGCACCTGTAGAGTTGCAGCTACCCCATGACCTTTTAGAAAGAAGTTTAGGAAGACCATGACTGTCTAGAAAGAAGCCTTGATGAAACAGTTCAATATGTTTATGTTCAGGATGTCGAATGTTCTTTAAAAAGTATATGAGTGTGGAAAAGAAGGAAAAACCACTGCAATCTTATATTACCTTTTTAAAGGAGTTTTTTTCTATTAATATCAGAAAACAATCCTGTTTCATTGTAGAACAGATTGTAGTATAAAGCCTGTGGTATTTTGGGTATGCTTTTTAGATGGTGTGAAAATGTCAATGTCTAGCTTTTAAAAAGGGATCATTTCACAACACTCCTGATAACAGATGGAGTTTTTACCAGTCAGGCTTTAGAATGAGATCACAGCAAAAGGGCGAGTTCAGTTACGGGTACTTTTTTAATTTCTTCATTTGTTTTTAATTAAAATCTAACATATACTAATGTAAATATGTGTTTCTGTTCGAGAAGCAGTGGTGGGGAGTTGAGGCTTTATCACCATCAACACTGAAGATCTTTATACCTGTCTAGGGAATGCAGCTTCACTCAAATCACTCCACTCAAGACAGAAGGTCTAAAGAGAATTATGTTATGGCTTTCAGAACTAGACACTTAACTTGCAGTGAGATTTCTGTATATCGGTGGGTTTTTTTTTGGTTTTTTTTTTGTGCTGAGTTGCTTGTTGCCAATTGTGTGACCTTAATTGTTCTAACTTTCCTTTCACGAAGATGATGTAAATTGCACTGTGGAGTAAAGACACTGATGAATATGTCCTGGGAAGTGGCAGTAGCAGTTTGTTGCTGAACAGGCTGTAGGGTTTAAATTACAATGCATTAATTTCCCTAGCTTCCTGCTTATAACCGTGATTGTCTTGATATTTTTTTTATTAACATATCCCTGGTCAGTTTGGATCAGTTATGTTGGTTTCACATCTGTTATGCACTCTCACGACTCCATTCATGAAGCATTTTGATTGGTTCATCTGCCTGTGCTCTTTGACAAGAATTCTACCTGCTTGCTGGTTGGAGCGAAGGTGCAAGATATACAGGGGGTGTACCTTCAAACATACATGACTATTTATGTTTGTACTAAAAACATGCCTATGACTTTGTTACACAGAACACTGATAGCCTAGGCAGTGACCTCTGCTGTCCTAAACACTGTTGTGTTGCTTAGCGTGTAGAGTTCTCGCTTAACCCATCAAAATACTTTTATTTATTGCCATTATACGGGGCTTGTCATGCATATCCATAAACCTGGTCCCACCCCGTTGAACCTGACAGGCAGGATCTTGGCAAAGATGACGGACAGATGAACCAATCAAAATGCAGAACTTTGTGAGAGGAGTCGGGAACCAATGAAATGTTTCTGATTGAACAGGTTGGATTCAAGCAGCAGATGTTGTGAATTCAGAAGACATTTTGACAGGAAAACCTGATACATAACTGATGTAAAACGAGTCAAACCTGATTTATGGCCAAGGATATGTTAATAAACATATCAAAACAATCGCAATTATGTTGAAAACTATTGCAGGAATACATGCAACAAAGTAGAAAGCTAGAGTAATGTAATGAGTTTTTTAAACCCTACAGCCTGTTCAGTAACACTTCTAAGGTTTTTCCTAGAGTATTTTGCACTACGAACTTGTGACCTTGTGCAACTGAGCCAACAATCCTAATGAGGCAAAGAAGTATTATTAATGTTGCATGTTTTTGGTATGTATTTAACACAGGCATTAAACAGTGTTAGTTACTTGTTAAATGAAATAACCCTAAAAAAGAATCTATTAAAGATATATTAAAAAATTAAAAGGTCTCTCAACTTGTGTGCTTACACCACCACCCCCAAAACACATTTTTATTTATTTTTTTACCTTGTTATCCAAGATTGTTTTAAGTCATAGTTAAATATTTAGTTATTCAAAATCTGAAAGTATGGCTAACAGTAAGGAAAAGACTTATTAGGTCTGTCTAGAAAAATATTTACTCTTTTGTTTTCACTTTGTATGTTTTTTTGTGCACAATGTATTACATTAGAGAAAAGCCCTGTGCTTACCATTTTAGGGAAAAGAAAAACAGGGTAAGTTTTAAAATAAGAATAGCCTCCCTTCACCAGAGTTTGACTCGGGCTTCTTTGTGTGGCTTAGGAATTATGGTCTGGTCTCTGCTGGATACAAAAACACAAATGCAGTCAGTGCCTTATTATTTTGCTATCTAGCTTACACATGAGACCATTTGAAATAATAAATACAGTGAGTTAAGGGCCCTAATACGGTAAAGTACAATTCATGTACAATTTAGTGACAACATGACCTGACATATTGAAATAAGGAGCTAATAATGGAAAAAAAACATGATTTAACTGTTTACTTACAGCTGATTTATCACAAGAAAATTAATGAGCTAGTCAAATTGAAAGTGTTTTTACTTGTTATTATTAAGCAATCAATATCCCTATGGATACACCGATTATCTAAAAAAAAAAAATGTAATTACTTCCAGCCCTGTGGAATCAACATTTAATTACAAAGCCAGATGCAATATATACATTTGACAGTTGTTTTAATTGTGTATGATTAACTGCTTCTTCTGCTACAGTGTGATTCTTTTAAACCATTAAGAAAACACAAAAAAATGTGTATTTTGTTTAGACTCAAATATACTTTATATGGAAATAGGTTCCTTGTTGCTACGGGACACAGAAGTCCTCGATGAGCAGTAAACCAACCAATTTACATTTTTCCAAATGTGAATAAGACAAGAAGAGAAAGCACTGGAACCCATATCTTGAGGATGAAGGATAATGTCACAGATGGCTCAATTTTAGCCATCATGAAATCTGTTTTTTAAAATATATTTTTATATTACCAATTGCACTATGTGCATAATAAAATAGACAACTAGAAGAGTGGATAACCTACTCATTGCCCGTGAAAGAGACGTCTGTGGTCTGCACTTCACTCTTGTGTATCCTACAGGACAGAGGAATCCACGGTTTCAATAGATGAAGACAGTCTATTTGATATGATTTAAATCCAAGTCGATGCTTTGTATTCCGTTTGTTTTCTACCCCAGTGAGGCATGTAGACTGAAAGTGATCACATTATGTATTGAAGCCACTGCCACCAAAATGAACAGGTTTCTTTACGCTTTAATTAAGTATCCCATTCCACTCAATACTAATTGACTACAAGATGAACGAACTTGCTTTGGGGATTTGTTTATCTTGGTGTCACTCTCCGGGGTCTCTTTCTTCCCATGCCTACAGGACAATGTTGAAGATAATGCTGAATTATTATTATTTATTTCTTAGCAGACGCCCTTATCCAGGGCGACTTACAGTCGTAAACAAATACATTACAAACAGAATTAATGAGAAATTGGTGTCTAAAGTACCTAACATTTGAAATACACATTTGAAAATTGCATTACAATCAGACAGTTTAACTTGACATCAAATCTTCCACAATTTTAACACATTGATTTAAGTGGGTATTAACCAAGGCAGTCTTTCTTGTCCCCCTCCCCACCTTCTTTACAACAGTATCACTCTTCCGGCCTTGGGTGACCTCTGACCAATGTTGAAATTTATACCTCAAAATATTTCTCTCAGGCTTTGATAGAAATCAGCAGGTTTTTTTTTTGTTTGTTTTACAATATCCATGTTCAAATTTGACCCAATCATAGAATGCAGTGTCCTGAATTTGAAGCCATACGAATATCTCAAAGCTATCAAGGTCTTTATTAACCAGAAACCAGAACGACTGCTTAGTTAGTGGATTTATAAATAGTAAAGCTAATCAGATTGTTTTTTAAAGCCATGTTTATTGACCTTTTAACATGGATGTATACAAGCATACCTGGTTTCAGAGCTACTGGAATGAAGTGAAAGAACACCCCTCCACACTGTGTCTGTGAAGGACTCCCAGGACCTTCCAAAGGAGAAGAACTGAGTCTTTATAAACAGATTCAGGGGGGAATAAACAAAAAACCTAGCAACCATTAGGTCTAATTATTTCCATTGAAAGGGCTATAGTGAAAACAAAGAAACAGTCAGGTGTAAAGAAGTGCACTGGGGTAAACCAGGCACCACAATGTGCAGCAGATAACAATGTGATAGAACTAATTAAAACTGTCACATTACAGTTTCTGATACTTGTCTCCAGTTAATAAGCCCTGCAACGGCTGCATATTCCCAGCAATGGTTACATATTGAAGATTTACACACACATTTTATACATTTGAAGTGAATCACTTATCCAATGGTAATGAAACTTGGTACAGACTATGGACATGTTCCAATCTTGTTAAATCAAACTGAAAAACTAATCTTTTTTAAGGGTCTAGTAACATATGAAATACAAAACACCCATGTTATGTTTTTAATTGTTATCCAAATTAATAATATTTTATTAAAAATAAATACATTAAAATAATCATTTCTGCAAAAGCACCAACATGGCATTTTTTTATTTTTTTATATAGCGCCTTTCAAAGTCACACTGTATTTTTTTGGCGTTAAGTGTTTTCTCAAATCACTAACATGTTTCTTAAATCGCTAACATGTTTGGAAACATTGTGCAATCCTGTTTTCCCTGGAAATCACTGCCGGATGCTGACTGGAGCCACAGGATAGTTAAATAATCTAAGAATTAAATAAGAAAATGATAAATGTCTTCCTTTTATGCAAACTAAACTTGAAGGTTGTGTTTTATGTGCTTATTACTGCTTGTTAGTGAAAGCTGATCGGGATGACCCCATGTTGTAAGGTTCTGCAGGTGCAAAGCATACTATCCATTTTCATTAAAAAAAAATAAAATAAAATTAGGTATATACTGACCATTCTACAACAACTTAATTTTCTAAAACATATCTGGAACACCAGCCATAATACTGTCAATAGGGATTACCTTAATGATTATCTATTCAAGGAAGCAGGGTTTCATGAGTGCACTACTCACTACTCACACTTGTGAGCCTCCCTCCCCTCCCTTTGCACTGTGTACTCCTAATACAGAGCTCACAGGAAGACCTTTAAAGCTAGCGACTTCATTGAGACTTATGAAATTCAACTATACAAGAATACAAATAAAAGCAATGTTTTTTTTGTTTTTTTTTAATTAGTAAACATTTACCAGGGCTACAACCTTTAATACATTTAATTTGCAAAACTTTGTTAAAGCAAAACATCTGAACAATGGGATGAAAAACCCTAGAACACTTACAAACTTCACTGAAAATAAAAATTGTAGTGCAGCACAAATGTTGAAAGCCATATTTTATGGTGTCTACATTTTATGTAGAAAATTACCAATAACAGTAATATAGTTAACTAAACAGAGAAAATGGCTTTTAAAATGACATTAAGTTGTAATTTAGCTTCAAAATAACCATCTTGTAAGACAACAATGACAATGACGTTATTGTCAATGGCGTTACAGTAAACTGCCATCCAAATACTGTAGAATTCACCCCACAGTCAAACTTGAATTGCATATTTACACTGCATACTAACAAGAATGGAAAACGTACACTGCAGACCTGATGTAGATACATTGCAACCAAGCCAGACAGATAAAGCTATACTGCAGTCTGGTGTTGTGCACATGCAAAACACCACATTGGATTTTACTGCAGTTTATCAAAGTTGACGGAGAAGGAAAATTCATCCCTGCTATCTCCTTGTTCCTTTCCAAAGCCATGCAAGGAAGAGCTCTTAGAGGGGAAGGAGAATTCAAACGCCTCTTCCTCTCCCCCACTCTCCAGCTGATCAAACAGGGAGCCTGCGGACAACAAATGCAGTATTATTTAAAAATATTTCAACTATACAGATCCATTGAGATTGGTTGTCAGGGATGTCAGTGTGTATCTGGGATTGGTGATGTACTTTTTAAAAACTAAATTAGGAGGATCTTACCAGTTCTATTGGTTTAAGGGCAATGCTTTTAGACTGTTAGACTTTAAAACAGTTAGACTGCTAAGATAGTGCTGGCAATTTTACAGAGTACTTTTTACATATATGCTTCTCATCTTGTAGTACTTTAAATAATGCCCCATTAAAAGTTTGTCAAAATGAATGTTACAACAATGAAGCCAAGATAGTTTGAAAACTTAATTAGTAGTAGGAAACACACACAAAAACATAACATTTTAAAAACTTGGTTTACTGTACCTACCAATCTGTTTTTTATTCCCTGAAGTGGAAGTATTCGTTACTTTCTAAAAAATACATTAATATATAGAGTAGTTAGTTTTACTCTGCATAAAGCTAAGCAATTCTGAGACTTATAAACAAATAATAATAATATTTTTTTTTTTACCTTTTCGCTGAAATAAGCGCTGGTGAAACTAAAGGGACTATCCTGGAATAAAAAAAGTAAACACATATTTCAAATCTGTGACTTTTTCTCCTAACAGTGACCCAACTCATCTTCTAGCTAAAAAAAATGTTTCTTACCTCCCCATGAGAGGACCCCGTTCCAAACAGATCACAGTCAAATACAGCGAAAGCAGGGTCACCTTTTGGAGTTGAATTCATTGAGAATAGGAAGGTTGGGGAATCTGCTTCTTCAGACCTCAGACTAGGACTCCTGTAGTAGACATTTAAATGTTTAAAGATATTTTACAAGAAATTTTGGATAAGAAGTTTGAAGGTAAGAAAGTTATTTAGTGCTGAGGGAATAGGAGGGAGGGTGATGGTGTAAACATTTGTGTAGATGAGTCATAATGAAATACAAGTATATTTACTGCAGTGTGAAGGTTGGGGTGCTCGACAAAAGTCTGATACTCGCTGGGGGGGTTGTTGGATAGACCTGCTCTTCCTCCTCATTTCCCTTTTCTTGCATTTGGTCTTGTTCCCTTCCTTCTGTCTCTCTCTCCTGGCCTTCATCTTCCTTTCCAGGAAGGGGTGGAAGATCCTCCTGCAGAGGGACACACAACTACTCTATATTTATCTATATTACTCTATGAGAAGAATGTTTTGGGGAATTTGTAGTTTTTTTTTAATGCTGTGCATGTTTGCACATTTATTTCTGATTCAAACTGGGCTAGAATCACTCAAGATATTAATGACTTTGTTATCTGAAATAACGAAATAATGAAAAAACTGTATTCTAATGCAGAAAGAAATGTTGGTCAGTTATGGTACCTGTGTTTCAGTCTCGATTGTCTCTTTCTGAACTGTATTATTAAGTTGGTCTGGTAGATATATGGGAGCACCATTATCTGTAGAGAAACAAAACTTTAATGTAGATGACCTGATTTTGAGTTTATTGAACAGAGCGATCACACAATGTAAAAGCATTATTGTAAAGTACAGAAAAACATGGTAAAGTATGGGTCAGCTGCAAAATGACCACTCAAAAGAGGAAACAATAACATTTAACTAGAATATTTTCTTAAAGCTCCAGAGGAAACCTATTTAAAGGGATCAGTGGTAGGTCTATAAACAACAGTATCAAATTTTACTACTTTACTCTGGCTGTTCATGATTGCTTGAATATAAAGTTTCAGATTAATTTCTGTATATGAAGCCGTCTTGCTCTCACTCACCTCTCTCATCTACCTTTCTCCACATCACATTGTTGTTTAACCCCACAAGGGGTGGAGGGAAACTGGATTGCATACTGGGGAACACACAACCATGAGCAAGATTAGAAACTAGTGGTCATACAGGGGCTCTATTTAACTGACTGGTGGAAAAGATGAAAAAACAGTAAAAATATTGTGTTATTTTATTTTATTCCTTTAATACCTCATTGAAATAAAAATAAAAATTGATGTACATGTGCTCTGTTTATGGTATATGTTTGCATTTTCTAAAAACACTTTCCTTCAGATTAAAATGAAGTGAATTAACCCCTAAATTCGAAGTCAGACAATACTGCAATATTTTATACCATGAATAAAATGTTATCCTTTTGGTCACATTCAATATCTCGAAACCTACTTCTCCTCCTCTCTCAGTTGTTCTTTGTCTAACTCTTTCTGTTCATTTCTTGGAACCTCCTCATTCACTGCCTTCTTACCCTCTCTGTCCTCAGCCTCAGAGCTCTGAATAATTAACAGGAAAAACAGCTAATTAATAATTAATTATTTCGACATTTCTAAATCTACCCATTCATCCAAAACTTAAAACACACAATCATATCCTCTGAAGAGGCGAAAAAGAGATCTAAGAACACAAACATTTATATGGAAAAAACTGAAGTGTCTAACTTCTATTTCAGGGCTACATCAGCTCACATAGTCAGTGTATCTGGCCCCAACATCTCTTGTTTGCCTGTCCCCTCAGCTCTACCTGCTGCTGTTTCAGTTTGAGGCTGGTGATGGCAGCCTCCAAAACTGAGGTTGTCTGTCTCTGTGAGGCTGCCTTCCTCTGAAGTTCAGATGTGTTCTGCTTCAGAGAAGCACTTCACAGGAGGGAAAGGGGGTTAAGAGAAACATAATGCATTACAGTGAAGATTTAAACATTTTCAAAAGAAGAACTGTATTGTGCATGATATATATATCTCTACAGTAACAATCATAAAATTACATTGTAACTGCATTGCATATCAGTTTGTTGACACTGTAGTCTTTAGATCAAAAAGTACATATACTCTATATTGTAATTAAGAATCGTGGTACAACAGGGTGTGGTGATATGCTGAACCATCACGACGACTGTGGACGTTATGGGGCACAACGGCGTAGACATCGTTATTATATTTCAGCATATCACGACATCCTGGAGTACCATCATTTGTTTATAAAACGACATTTATCATCGTTACTTCCTAACATACTAATTAAGCACTTAGGGGTAGGTTTACTAAAGTGTTGTGACTTTTTAGGTAATGCTTTGCAGTACCAGTTTTTTTTTGCAGTTCAAGCGTAGATATGTAATTATGGTCTTCCCTGCATAAATTCGCAAAACAGGGGCGGAGACAGTGCTGCAGACAATACAAGACAATTACAATTCCATCAGTTTGTTTTAAACAGTCTTAATTGTTGCTGGCATTTCCCAGTCTGCTTTTTCTTGCGTTGCCAATTGTGCTCAATGCATTTTTGAGGTGAACAGCCAAATACCAATTTTTTCCCTAAAAGCAGGGTGTACTTACAAGCCTTGAAAACATTTTTTTTTTTTTTTTTATTAATTTAGTCGTTGCCAATTATTTTTATTATTTTCTCCCAATTTGGAGTCGCCAATTATTTTATTATGCTCAGCTCACCGCTACCACCCCTGCGCTGACTCGGGAGGGCGAAGACAAACACACGCTGTCCTCCGAAGCTTGTGCCGTCAGTCGACCGCTTTTTTTCACACTGCGGACTCACCATACAGCCACCCAAGAGCTACAGCGTCGGAGGACAACGCAGCTCTCGGGCAGCTTACAGGCAAGCCCGCAGGTGGCTGGCCAGACTACAGGGGTCGCTGGTGCGCGGTGAGCCGAGGACACCCTGACCGACCTAACCCTCCCTCCCCCCTGGGCGACGGCGCCGCCCCCTGGAAGCTCCCGTCCTCGGTCGGCAAAGGAATAGCCTGGACTCGAACTCGCGACGTCCAGACTATAAGGAGCGCCTTTACTGGATGCGCCACTCGGAAGCCCCTGAAAACAAACGTGTTGGGAGCAATAGACTGCACACGTGCCGCAAACCCCTTCAGCTCATTCTGAACATCTGTAAGAAACACACCTATTCTATTAATGTGCAGGTGGTTTGTAATTGTGCACAATTTAGCACTGCACCACTGACTAACTTAAATAAAAAAGCACAGTATACATTTGGCTTATAGGCTACTAATGATAATACGCATTAGTGGTACAATACAAAATTTGTTGCTGGTCCTTTGAAATTCGTATTAAAGAGAATTGACTGTCCTCCTGTAAGTATCATAACTAGGGCCCTACCAAATATCAGTTTGTCATCAATGAACCAATGTAATTTGTATCCACTTTCTCCAGTGAGTATGTGATGTTGTGGGAGGCGCTGAGGATATAAATTAAACTCAGGTGGGTATTTGTATGTATTTTTGTAGCGAAAGTACAGGTTACAGTGGATTCTTATAGTCCTCATACATCATTTCAGTCTGATATGAAGTGGTACAGTATTTACAGGAAGAGCTCATCTTATTAGGCAGTAATTGCTGTGGTAATATTGTGAAAGTCTTCAATGGGTGAAATGTGTGATTAACCAATCAGAGATCAGCATCTCTGCTTGCCGTTTTAGAAATGCAATCAAAGACCATTGTAATTCAATTTTAGTTGCAGATGTTGTACTATGCCTGTAGAGACCACTGTGCCTGTCAGTATTTTGAAAGGATACAGCTGTAGGGCATACTCAGTAAGTGATTGTGGAGGGGTATAGTCTGAAAAGAAACATGAGACAAATAATAATAATAATAATAATAATAATAATAATAATAATAATAATAATAATAATAATAACAAATAGGGGCATTATCGTGAATATCCAATCAGGTCAAATGGTTTGTACACATGAAGTAAAATGGGTATGAGTGGATATTAAAGATCTGTATTGTTGCTATGTCTAGATGTTAAAACAATGTGGCAGTGGAATGTTTCATTTCTACTGCAGTGTACCAGCTGTAAAGTTGAAAGTGAGTCGTCTGTATTATTAATATGGTCACAGGTTAAAACAATCTGGCACTGAAAAGGTTAATATTCACTGGTCTCAACCTAGAATACACCTGTGTACCAACTATAAAGACACTGGGATATTAAATTGATATAAACAATGGTGGATTTAAACAATGATGCAGTTGCTTTGGTGTGGTAATATAAATGAATATTACAAACTGAGAAAGAAACAGGTGTAAAATAATTGCTACAAATAAAAAAATAATAAATAACATTCATAACAGGTTATTACCTCTCAGAGTCTGCAAGGCTCTCTCTCTTTGTTCAATCTCATCATCGTAAGTTTCGATCCTCTGTTCGATCTGCTCTCGCTCTGACTGTCTCTGCAAAAGCTGCTGCCCCAGAGGACTTTGAGCATATCGGGCTTGGTGCTGCTGAAGCACCTCAGTGTAGCTTTCAACTCTGTCTCTGTACATCTTCCTACAGACCAGCACAAACACACATTTTCAACTCTGTCTCTGTACATCTTCCTACAGACCAGCACAAACACACATTTTCAACTCTGTCTCTGTACATCTTCCTACAGACCAGCACAAACACACATTTTCAACTCTGTCTCTGTACATCTTCCTACAGACCAGCACAAACACATATTTTCAACTCTGTCTCTGTATATCTTCCTACAGACCAGCACAATCACACATTTTCAACTCTGTCTCTGTACATCTTCCTACAGACCAGCACAAACACACATTTTCAACTCTGTCTCTGTACATCTTCCTACAGACCAGCACAAACACACATTTTCAACTCTGTCTCTGTACATCTTCCTACAGACTAGCACAAACACACATTTTTCTTTAAACAAGTAGTGATGAATAAATATTTGTTACTAAGCGACATCAGCTTCTATATAAGTATGTAAGACTGTGACAGGGTGGTCGAGTGGTGACGTCAGGCCAGAAGCAGGAAGAGAAAAAACTGACACTCGGTAGTACTGCAGTTCAAAACAAACGCGGTGTGCCGTTTATTTAAATAATACAAAAATAAATAAAATATTTATTTTATATATCACAGAGCAAAATAAAACAGGTAAACAAAATAATCACGAACACAAAATTAACAATACTGGTCAGGCTGGGCAGTAGCCTTCACTGATCCTGTATTTAATTTTTACTTTGCTTCTCTCGCTCTTTGCTCGCTCTCGTTCCTCCTCTGAACACCCACAACACACTTGGCAATTCGCTGTCCTTTATAAATAAATCATAACGATAGCAATAATAATAATACAAAACAAACACAAAATAACACAGGGGCGGAGGGGGAGACCCAGTTCTAAAAATAAATAAACAATAACTTTACAGGGCTCCTCGACCTGTTACAAAGACTTTATTTTACTGAATTAAGCCCTTAGCATCAACACTATAAAGAAAATTAAATCGCAAACATAAGCATGATAGTAAAATCAGTTAACAATATCTGACTAAACACTGAACCATAAATAATGCATGTATTATAATAATCTTATTTAGGTATTTCTTAAATGATGCAGGCACTTGCAAAAGTAGCTCTGTTCATGAGTTTTCATCAAGGTGTTAAATTATTCTGGAGATGACCATCACTCATTTCCTCTGGAAAATTGGGGTAAAAATATGCATGATTGTCATTTTGTTTTTTAAATTATCCAAGATCATTATATAATTCAATACCATGTTGTAAAACATCATAAATGTATGCAGTCTTGAACTTAGAGGTGCATGCAAACTGAACCCCACCACTAAAGCACAAGGATTGGTCATGTGTACTTCTTACAGCTTTACTCACATGTCTTCTTCAGTGTCTGCCTGGCATCTTTGCAGTTCAGCCTGTAATGTTTTCTCATACTGATTCAGGAGGGCACCTGTTGCCTTCAGACTTGGGATAAAAATGTCAGACATTATCATGAAAAATGTACTACATGGCAAATGGTGGTCAAAATTTACTATGATTGGAAAATACCACCAAGTCTGAAAAATACACATTACGACAAATACGTAGAGGGAAACTTATCCAAATCAGACCTTTTAGAAAATGTTTCTAAGATAAGTAATATATGATTTTCCCCGTCAACAGTCAATGTCACTCCACCTTCTCTGGTGGTCCTACCTTTTTCTGTTGTCTATGTAGTGCTTAATTAATTTCTGTCTGTGGCTCACTTCCTCCTCCAGTTTATTAAACTTGGTCCTCATGTGCTGGACCTGAGCTTTTCTCTCAACTATGCTTGATGAATAAACTAACATAAATAACATTATTTTACAATATTTAAAAAAACAATAACTGTACAAGAAGTTAACGCTCAAATATTGATAAAGTGAAAAAATATATAATATTTGTGAATGGATATCAGAAATGTTATTTACACATATAGGCCTATTTAACTCATAACTAAAACTATAATACAATATAGTTGCTAACCTATGTACTGTACATTTAAGTGCAAATAATGCCTTCTAAGGCAGCATCCTGAAATAGGCTCTCAAATTATATGTCTGTATTTTTTAAATGCCAGTATGTTATTAGTTACATTAAGAAAAATCTCTTTTGAGAAAGAATAGCATGGATCCCCCATCTGACCATAAAAATGTTGGGTTGTTGTATTGTGCATTATTCTCTGTTAATAACACCCAGCAACCTCTAGTCCACTCTTAATTTTTAAGTAAGACACAGTGGGCAGTATCGCTTCATGAAATACGCTTACATGCAGGTTAATTGACTCACTTGCACATTGATTGTTTTCACACAAAAATAAAACAAGGAATAGACAGGGTTTCAGTCCCTCAACTATCACATGGTCACAATTTATGCTATTTAAGATACTTACAAAAATACAAATTGCAAACACAGATAGGCACGTATGCTTCAAATGATCTCTGTATTCAGTAGTAGTCGGTTTCTCCTCTTTCATTTGCAATACACATACAGTACATGATCTTTAATTTTTGATAAACCCTAGAAAGATACTCACTTTGAATCTTCTGTTTTTCCTCCTCTTTGTGTTGAGCTAACTTATTCACCTGAAATGCTAAAAAAGATGCAGTGAGACCTGTTTTAAAAAACTAATTAATTAACAATTAAAATTAAAACAGTTGATTTAACAGGAACAAAGTCAGAAGTTAGGGTGTAGAGGTGGGGGACAGCTGGCTATGATAGATTAACTTGTAAACCGACTGGAACTTGGAATGTAAAATGCCTGGGATGAAAGTAGAGCAGTGAATAGTTTAAGGAAAAACAGTAAAGAATAACTTTTTTAGGTATTAAAATATTTTACCATGAAAAACATTAATACTATGTATATAGTTTTTTTTAGTATGCCCTAGAAATATAAAAAGAATGGTTATTTAAAAAACACACATACACAAAAAACTGTTTATTAAATAAGAATGAATATAAGAAGAAAAAATAGAAATGCAGAACTTACCCAACTGAAGTAAAAGGTTATCCATGTTTATCAAACTGTTACGGTCTTTCATCTTTGGATGAAAAGAAAAACAAAAAAAATAATCACAATGAATTCAGCTCACTAGACAACATTTCCAGATAAAATATAAACTGTTTAGATTAATAAGTTGTACAGTAATTAATACTAAAATATGAAATCGATGTTTAAAACGTAATGTATAGTGGTATACCATATTTCAATTTGTTTACATTATGGAAGTGTAATATACGAATATATATTTTTTTCCATTAATAGCGGTACGTTCAACATAGGCTTACTAATTGGACAGAATATATTATGGTATTGAACATTATTTCGGCTAATGAATACAAATGAATGTTTAAACTAACATTGTAAACATAAAAAGTCGTTTTACATTATCATATTGGTCAGATTGCTTTGTTTGTATTATTTTATAAATTAAAAAATACGTTTAAAGCATGATTATCTACATTTCAGTATTTCCTGTTCTGGCTATGTTGAGCAGTTAAATTAGTCATGACAGTTTTTCGTTATACCTACTTATTTGTATATCTATGTCTTATTTTTCACAGTGAAACTACTGGAACATTCATAAATTGCAACATTACTCAAATAAGTAGCCGTTTTAAAATATTAAATCAAACCTTTATTACCGAAATAATACTTCAGCACTCTCAGCTCCAGATCCTAGCAAACCTTAAATCAAAGTGTCCGTTAGGACGGGCACGCGGCCAGCTAGCTTCGCCCTCGTGCTCGAATTCCAGTATGTATTTACGATCATTACTTTTGCATTCATTCATGCTTTACAGTAGGTTGCTTCAATATGGAGGACATTTTATGCCAAAATAAAAAGTAAATAAATAAATGTCAAAATAAATAAATATATAGACATGCATTTATTTATTTCTATATGTATTTATGTATTCATTTATTTATTTGTGTATTTATTTTTTTCTATATTTATTTATTTATTTGTGTATTTATGTATGTATTTATTCATTTTTCACTTTGGCATAAAATATCCACCATAGTTTGTTTGTTCCTATATCCACTTCCTCAGTGTGAGTTGTAGCTGCTGTTGTTGATCCTATGGATGCTTACGGTTAAGGATCGACCGACACATGTTTATACCGGATGCCATCGTCTAATTAGTATGCATTTTTTATATCAACAATTCCGGCCGGATGTTCATTAGTATGCATTTTTTAATGTCAAAAATAGATATCAAAAAATAGAATTACTAAATAGAACTGTTGATATCAGAAATAGAATTGTTGATATCAGAAATTGAGTTGTTGATATCACAAATAGAACTGTTGATATCACAAATAGAATTGTTGATATCGAAAATAGAATTGTTGATATCAACAATTCTATATTTGATGTCAAAAATGCATACTAATGAACATCAGGTCTGAATTGTTGATATCACAAATGTATACTAATTAGTTGTCCACATCCGATCTGTACTTCCTTGTATAAATTTAATTGTTGGTCATTTGAACGTTATGGCTGATAGTGGTGTACCTTCAAAGACGAACAAATAGGGTTTCAGCTTCCCCAGGTCGGTGTTGTCTATGACGAAGTCGATTTACAGATTATCACTTTCAACTATTTCCCCAATTCTTGCATTCAGCTTGCTATATTAGTTCATATGATATGTGGAATGTATTTTATAGGAAGTGTGTCAGTACATTTATTTAAAAGATGTGTGTTATAGGCTATCAACCAAGACTTTGCGTCTTAATAAATGTTAGTCTAGGATTATAAAAGATCTCGGATCTTCATTTCGCGTCTAGTTTTGTTAACATATGGATTCAGTGTGTCCAAACAAGTTACTAATTTTCTGCTACAATAAAGAGTAATGGCCATCAGAATGTATTATAAAATAAGATTTTAAACAGGCACATGATAAAAAAATAAATAAAAAAAAAAATCAATCATTTTACGATCTGGTATCTTTACATATATGAGTACGTCATTTGTTTAAAAAAAACAAAAACAATGAAAAGTACGTAATTTAATCACGTAGTTACCGTCAGAATGCTACACTTAATGAAAGGTCAAATACATGTCATTTCATTAATATTGGGAAAGACGGCATATTTAAGCATATGTTCAGTTATGGGATGCTTTTGTTGTTGTAAGAAAAAGGTAAGTCTTTATGTTCTTATTTTAGATTTCTACCACTATATTTTTTATTTTCCTTCTGACTTATATATATATATAAGCGTTTATAAAAAAAAATGTAAACGTCGATCGATATTTGTATCGTTTATAGCTCTGTAACATACTGTTATTTACATTTAGTCATATTGTCATATTTTCCCTTATAATGTATCAACAGTAAATATTTAATTTAATATAGTAAAATATACCATTGTCTTCATTTTAAGTTATGCATTAAAAAAGTAATGCATAATAACAAAAATCTATTGCATCTTTTAAATAAAAAGAGTATTTATATGGTATATATTTTTATTTTATATTGACTGAATGTTCTTTAAAAAATTGAGAACGCTTCACTATATATAGTAATATATTATTTATTTATTTATTTTATTTTATTTTATTTTATTTTCCTGTATAGCCTATGTGTTACGGTAAAAGTCCGAATCTGATGATTCTTAATTTTATCGGTAAATGTCAACATTTACAAAATAAGATGTACATTTCAGAAATTATGAAGAAATAGATTGCTTTTCGGACATTTTCCGCTTAATCTTATGATTTACGAAGGTTACTGGTAAATGCAGGTGACATCGGATAATTTATTTATTCCTGCATATGTTAAATGGTCACTTAACAAAATAATCATTAATACCAAAAAATATATTTATTTCTACATACACATTTTACATACACATTTTCCATTAAAAAAAAAAAAAAAAAAAAACATTGGTAGAACACCAACATACAGTTGTAACGCAGATTTCTGTATCCCCATAGAATTCTGTATCCCCTTAGATCCACTTAGATTAAGATCTCTATACGTGAACGCTTGATGTTTCTGAACAGTATTTACATGTAATACAATTAAAATGTGTTTTAAAAGAAAAATACAGTTTTATAAGGTTACTTTTAATCAAGGGTTTCGTGTATTGAGTAACGCAGGAGGCCGAGCATAAGCCCTAGAAATTCAGTGGTGTTAAATGTGCTGTTTTGTTTTGCTGCAGAATTAGTTTGGTCTTGTTTTCAATATTTGTTGCAAACTGCAGCAGAACTCAATGGTAGTGCTTGAGTACACAGCGGGGCTCGAGCACAGGAATATCGCGCATCCACGTGCAGCTTTGAAAAACTGCATCTGCAGAGGGATGGAATCAAGCGGGGATAGAGAATTCTATGGGGATACAGAAATCAGCGCAACACCTGTACATTTCCTTGGTGTTGTTGAAGGATATTGTGCTCCAAATACTTAGTGGTTTGATGAAAAATAACGTTCTGTTAAATGTAAGTGAAATCATTTAGGACCTTAGTTTCTTCAACAGAAAATCACTCTTTGGTTATGACACTAAACTCCACAAAGACAGACACACTTACAAAAATCCTTTTTTTTTTTTAAACAGTCATAGGTTTGTGACTATGGTCCAATATTAATATAACATTTCTGTTGCTAGTCGTGATGTCAGATGTTAAGAAATTGTGTATGTGAGTACGTAATCTGTTTTTTTTTTTGTGTGTTTTTTTTAAAGAATAAAAATTACGTCATTTGAACCACGTAGTTACTGTCACAATGCCACACGTAACTGGCAATGTCCAGCCTACAATTAATTTCATTAATACTGGGGAAGACGGCATATTTTAATTATACTTTCAATCATGGGATGCTTTTGCTGTTGTATGAAAAAGGTATTTATTTTCTTATTTTTGATTTCTTACCACTATATTTGTATTTTCGTTTGAACAAATATACATGTAAGCGTTTATATATAGCTGAAGTACTCGGCGTTGCCTGGGGAAATTCAATATTTCAATATTTCAATATTTCATGCATGTCAAATTGGGGCCTTATGGTTTCCTATAAGTTACCGATCTTGGGTGTCGCACAATGCGCTCGGACCCCTTTCCCTTTTTTAACTGTATTTATTTATTTATTTATTTATTTATTTATTTATTTATTTATTTATTGGGTTTTGCCCTTTTTATTTTTTTAAAATGTTATTTATTTTTATTTATTTATTGGTTTTTATGGGTTTCTTTAATTTGAGATACTTGGATACTGTAGTGATCCAGCAATGGGGTTACTAAATAAAGTAGCCCGGGGTTCAAAATTTTGGATCCAAACATAGCCCTCGACCTTCCCCTGGATGAAAGAGGAGGCCATGCAAAGTTTGGTTGCACTGGCACCTGCGGGGTCTGAATGCATAAAGGAACAGACAGACAGAGAAACTTTCTTCTTATATATATATATATATATATATATATATATATATATATATATATATAGATAGATAGATAGATAGATAGATAGATAGATAGATAGATAGATAGATAGATATTTCTCGTGGAAATACATTAAATATATTATGTTGTTTCATTATGTTTATCAGTTACATTTTTTTGTATCGTTTTCAAACACCTGCAGCTCTGTACATAATGTTAGTACATTACATGTCGTTATATTTTCCCTCATAATGAATGTATCAACAGTAAATATTTAATTTAATAAAGTAAAATATTCCATTTAAAGATTGTCTTCCTTTTAAGTTATGCATTTTAAAAAGTAATGCATGCCTAGCTGTTGAAATGATTTGTCTTTTCCAAAGATTTATTTTAATAACAAAAATCTGTGTTGCACTTAAAAAAAAAAAAAAGTGAAACAGGATTTATATAAGGTAGATTTTTTGTTTTATATTGACTGAATGGTCTAAAAAATAGAGAAGGCTTCACTATTAGAATTTTTCTGTATATGCATTATATAGATAAATAGATAGATAGATAGATATATAGAGTTAGAAAATATGATTGTTGAAGAACCCTAACATTTTAAAGTTTAGCCTAAGAGTTTTTTTTATTTTTTATCAGCACTTTAAAACGTATTAATATATGGTCCACCATTAATATTAAACGTGGTGTTTGTGTACATTGTATGTGTGTTTGTGTAAACTGGGACCTGTTATTTTCCTCCAGCAGGCAGGGAACAAGTGCCCTAGTTTGCTGAGGCGTTCTCGGAGAGTCACTCCCATCCAGACCAGGTACAGGGAAGCCTTAATATACAGCCATGTTAAACTGATCTGGAAAAACTATGTGTGTGTAACAAATACAATTAAAATAAGCATCAATATATGTGGATATGCACAAGATTAGTTTACTGATTTAGTTAGTTCTTATTCCCAGACCTGGACACAGATCTGAAGTCTTCTAGAGGTCATTGAAATGTAGCTTTGTTTCTGTCCCCTCGCCATTCTGTATGTTTGCAATCATTCTCAGTGGTTCTCGTGGTAATTAGTAAAATATTGCCTGTGTTAAGTAAGGTGCTGTTCAGCTGAGTTCAGTTGCCTACCACAGACGTTTGTGACATAGGCTAGATCAGCAACAGTGACTTTGTGAAGTGGAGCCAGCACCATTTAGGGAGCTGCCATTTCCCCTTTGTTTTTCTGTCAATACATTCTATGCAGTCGATGGTGCTGGCGACACTGGCTGATCAAACCTGCATTAATGTCTATGGTGGGGAACTAGACCTGATGGGCAGTTTCAGTAACACATAAAAACAACTCCGAACAATTGCGAATGGCTCTTAAATATACCCCTACTGTTTTTCAATCAGTGACTTTAATGTCTGTAAACAAAGGCTTAGTTTAAATTTCAGTTAGTATACAGAAGACTGGTGCAGACGTAGATCATTATTCCAAAATGCAATTTGCATAATTGTTTTGTGAAAGCCAATTATAAACCACCTAAGTACTTATACTAAGTATTTCTACGAACCTAATAAGATGTTTGTTGCTTGTTTTATTTTGCAAAAAAAAAATTAGCAAATTGCATTTTGGTGTAAAACTGGCTCTTTATGTCAAGCCCATTAACAACCCTCCCACTGGTAAGTGTTCCACTCTTCATCCGTTCTTGCGTGCAGATTGGTAAAGGTGTTCAAATAGGTAGTTAAAGCCCTATGCAAACGGACAGGCAGTCAAGCTCAACATGGATAAAAGACCTTTAGGTGTAATATAAGCCATTAGTAACAATAGCTAATGCAACTTTTTTTTTTCTTTGAAGAATTATATAAAGTATGAATATACTGAGTAGGCAGTTGATTCAAACCTTTTTGAGAACCTTTCAGCTCATGTATCAGACAGGTGATGTATTGCGGTTTGTCCTGTAGGAATGAGGTGGGGATCTCCAGTGGTGACACCAAAGGGGATGACTGCGTCACTGTGGTGAACTCCTCGAGGTATTGGATCATTTACCCTTTACTTTATTCTCTGTAGCCACTCTTAAAATGACTTGAAACTGCTGATTAAGTGCTCACTGTGCTGAGTCCTGTAGCAGCGAGGAGGAGGATGAGCTTCTCCTGCCAGAGCCCTGACACTTGAGTTCTGATCCACAGCTAGACTCTGATCTAAGAATTAACTGAAGGCAATACGGGCCAAGCCAACATGCTTAGAAGAATTTATCAACCATAATGCTTCATTGACTTTAATTTCAGCCTTAAAAATGTTGTGTGTTTGTTTGTGTCTAATAGCATCAGCAGTGAAAAGGCAGGGACCCACTCAGGTGAGGAGGTCCATTCTTATTTTGAATCTTAGCATGCTTATTTATTTCTTAAAATGGTACAAGGTACTTCGATACAGCTTTTGTCTGTACTGTTATGTTACATTATGTCACAGGAAGTCCTTTAGTCTGTCTGTTCCTGTCACTTACTGAGATATTGATTTTTTATTATCGTGGGTAACCCTTCCAGCATTGCTTTCTGTCAGTATTTCATTATCAGCCCCTGGTAATAAATAATCTATTTAAATCAGTTGCCAGATGTATAAAACTTATCTGGGTTTGTGTGTGTGTTTTTTTTTTTTTAGAGGTGATTCCACTGTCACGTTTGGAGAGTTGCTGTTTCTTTGATTGGTAATTGTACATTTTTTTTGTCCTCTTTATGTAAACAGGGTATAGTTCCATGAGAATGTTAATGGCTTAGTAAGTATAGCACTATTCTTGACCTGCCACTGTTAAATTTGCTGTCATTTTACAGTTTCAGTTTTTAAAAAATTATATAAAATAGGAATATACTGAGCAGACAGTTGATTCAAACCATACGTTCTTGACAGCCTTTCAGCTCATGTATCAGACAGGTGATGTATTGATGTTTGTCCTGTAGGAATGAGGTGGGGATCTCCAGTGGTGACACCAAAGGGGATGACTGCGTCACTGTGGTGGACTCCTCGAGGTATTGGATCATTTACCCTTTACTTTATTCTCTGTAGCCACTCTTAAAATGACTTGAAACTGCTGATTCAGTGCTCACTGTGCTGAGTCCTGTAGCAGCGAGGAGGAGGATGAGCTTCTCCTGCCAGAGCTCTGACACTTGAGTTCTGATCCACAGCTAGACTCTGATCTAAGAATTAACTGAAGGCGATACGGGCCAAGCCAACATGCTTAGAAGAATATTTTTATCGACCATAATGCTTCATTGACTTTAATTTCAGCCTTGAAAATGTTGTGTGTTTGTTTGTGTCTAATAGCATCAGCAGTGAAAAGGCAGGGACCCACTCAGGTGAGGAGGTCCATCTTATTTGGAATCTTAACCTGCTTATTTATTTCTTAAAATACTGCAAGGTAGCTCCCGAGTGGCACATCCAGTAAAGACGCTCTGCATGGAGTGCAGGATGTGCTCTATAGCCTCGACATCACCGGTTCGAGTCCAGGCTATTCCACAGCCGACCGTGGACGGGAGCTCCCAGGGGGCAGCGCATAATTGGCCGAGCGTCGCCCGGGGGAGAAGGTTAGGTCGGCCAAGTTGTCCTCGGCTCACCGCGCACCAGCGACCCCTGTAGTCTGGCTGGGCGCCTGCGGGCTTGCCTGTAAGCTACCCGAGAGCTGCGTTGTCCTCCGACGCTGTAGCTCTTGGGTGCTTGCATGGTGGGTCCGCAGTGTGAGAAAAAAGCGGTCGGCTGAAGGCACACACTTCGGAGGACAGCGTGTGTTCGTCTACCACCCCTGCACTGACTCGGGAGGGCAGCGGTGAGCTGATCCTAAAAAATAATTGGCCATTCTAAACTGGGAGAAAAAAATAAAAAAATAACTGGCAAAACTAAATTAAAAAAAATAAAATACTGCAAGGTACTTAGATACAGCTTTTTTCTGTCAGCTATTCATTATCGTCTATTGATAATAAATAAATCAATTAAAACAGTTGTCAGATATGTAAAATTAATCTGGGTTTGTGTGTTTTTTTTTCTTTTAGCTGTGACTCCACTGTCACGTGCGGAGGGTTCCTCTTTCTTGGACAGGTAATTGTAAATCTTTTTTGTCACCTCTTTATGTAAACAGGGTATATTCCGTGCGGATGTTAATGGCTTAGTAATTATAACACTATTCTTGACCTGCCTCTGTTGAATTTGCTGTCATTTTACAATTTCAGTTTAAAAAAAACTGCATAAAGTAGAAATATACTTAGTAGACACAGTGGCAGCTGGTGGAGGCGGCAGTAAAAAAGGAGAGGGCTAGGGGTCCCCTTAAGCCCCCAGCAGCAGTAGAATGTTATTATTGTATTCTGACTGACAACACTTTTCATATCTTTTTAATGTTTTACCCCAATTCAGCTGTTAAACTCATTTATCCACTAGCCAGCAGAGAAACAAAAAAACAGTAGCCCATCATAGCTTAATCTAATAAACTTAATGTTACTTACACACTGCCAGCGTATGTTTAAAAAGGCACTGTGTACAACAAACATATTGCATTTAGATTTCAAAACCACGTCACTTTAACATACTTTGCATAAAATATTTTCTAAACAAAGTTGTTAGAGCAGGCAAAAGGCAGACAAAAATCAAGCACATCTTATCGACTTCATTTACTGAACTTAAATACATGACCAACAAAATAATTATATACCATTCTGTATATACAAAACATATCTGTTTAATAAAAAGGGAGCAATTTAGCCAAACTTTAATCCCAGAGCCAGGTACAATTCAATTTGAAGAAGCAAACAGAAAAGTACTCTTAATTAGAATATATTTTTTAAATGTATTCAAATTAAAATGAATCAATCTGTAGACATTCACTACATCCTTACCACGCCTCATTCCTCCCACTCTCGTCAGTATTAGCATCTGAGGTCATCAATGTGGGAGGGCACACGCCCGGTGATTGGCTAAAACAGGCAAAAGTGGAGAGGCGGCATCCCCCTTTGGCAGTTTTTTAGATGGCTTTACTTAGCGTTCCATGCAAACCAGCTGAAGAACTGGAAGAATATGATTAGCTAATACGCACTAATTATAACTACAGAGGTGACAAGAGTGCATCTGCCTCCTTCGAATGTACAGTGGTGACTGAGTGGAGAATTTGGATCAGACTGCTGCCTCCACATTACAGCTATGCATTTATTGCTATATTACATATAAGTAAATAAATAAATAAATAAACTAATTTATTTCAACTTTGAGTAGACACTTGATTTGAACCATACTTTTTGAGAACCTTTCAGCTCATGTATCAGACAGGTGATGTATTGATGTTTGTCCTGTAGAAATGAGGTGGGGATCTCCAGTGGTGACACCAAAGGGGATGACTGCGTCACTGTGGTGGACTCCTCCAGGTATTGGATCATTTACCCTTTACTTTATTCTCTGTAGCCACTCTTAAAATGACTTGAAACTGCTGATTCAGTGCTCACTGTGCTGAGTCCTGTAGCAGCGAGGAGGAGGATGAGCTTCTCCTGCCAGAGCCCTGACACTTGAGTTCTGATCCACAGCTAGACTCTGATCTAAGAATTAACTGAAGGCAATACGGGCCAAGCCAACATGCTTAGAAGAATTTTTTTATCGACCATAATGCTTCATTGACTTTAATTTCAGCCTTAAAAATGTTGTGTGTTTGTTTGTGTCTAATAGCATCAGCAGTGAAAAGGCAGGGACCCACTCAGGTGAGGAGGTCCATTCTTATTTTGAATCTTAGCATGCTTATTTATTTCTTAAAATGGTACAAGGTACTTTGATACAGCTTTTGTCTGTACTGTTATGTTACGTTATGTCACAGGAAGTCCTTTAGTCTGTCTCTTCCTGTCACTTACTGAGATATTGATTTTTTATTATTGTGGGTAACCCTTCCAGCATTGCTTTCTGTCAGTATTTCATTATCAGCCCTTGGTAATAAATAATCTATTTAAATCAGTTGCCAGATGTATAAAATTTATCTGGGTTTGTGTGTGTGTTTTTTTTTTTAGAGGTGATTCCACTGTCACGTTTGGAGAGTTGCTGTTTCTTTGATTGGTAATTGTACATTTTTTTTGTCCTCTTTATGTAAACAGGGTATAGTTCCATGAGAATGTTAATGGCTTAGTAAGTATAGCACTATTCTTGACCTGCCACTGTTAAATTTGCTGTCATTTTACAGTTTCAGTTTTTAAAAAATTATATAAAATAGGAATATACTGAGCAGACAGTTGATTCAAACCATACGTTCTTGACAGCCTTTCAGCTCATGTATCAGACAGGTGATGTATTGATGTTTGTCCTGTAGGAATGAGGTGGGGATCTCCAGTGGTGACACCAAAGGGGATGACTGCGTCACTGTGGTGGACTCCTCGAGGTACTGGATCATTTACCCTTTACTTTATTCTCTGTAGCCACTCTTAAAATGACTTGAAACTGCTGATTCAGTGCTCACTGTGCTGAGTCCTGTAGCAGCGAGGAGGAGGATGAGCTTCTCCTGCCAGAGCCCTGACACTTGAGTTCTGATCCACAGCTAGACTCTGATGTAAGAATTAACTGAAGGCGATACGGGCCAAGCCAACATGCTTAGAAGAATATTTTTATCGACCATAATGCTTCATTGACTTTAATTTCAGCCTTGAAAATGTTGTGTGTTTGTTTGTGTCTAATAGCATCAGCAGTGAAAAGGCAGGGACCCACTCAGGTGAGGAGGTCCATCTTATTTGGAATCTTAACCTGCTTATTTATTTCTTAAAATACTGCAAGGTAGCTCCCGAGTGGCACATCCAGTAAAGACGCTCTGCATGGAGTGCAGGATGCGCTCTATAGCCTCGACATCACCGGTTCGAGTCCAGGCTATTCCACAGCCGACCGTGGACGGGAGCTCCCAGGGGGCAGCGCATAATTGGCCGAGCGTCGCCCGGGGGAGAAGGTTAGGTCGGCCAAGTTGTCCTCGGCTCACCGCGCACCAGCGACCCCTGTAGTCTGGCTGGGCGCCTGCGGGCTTGCCTGTAAGCTACCTGAGAGCTGCGTTGTCCTCCGACGCTGTAGCTCTTGGGTGCCTGCATGGTGAGTCCGCAGTGTGAAAAAAAAGCGATCGGCTGACGGCACACGCTTCGGAGGACAGCGTGTGTTCGTCTACCACCCCTGCACTGACTCGGGAGGGCAGCGGTGAGCTGAGCCTAAAAAATAATTGGCCATTCTAAACTGGGAGAAAAAAATAAAAAAATAATTGGCAACAACTAAATTAAAAAAAAAAAAAAAAAAATACTGCAAGGTACTTAGATACAGCTTTTTTCTGTCAGCTATTCATTATCGTCTTTTGATAATAAATAAATCAATTAAAACAGTTGTCAGATATGTAAAATTAATCTGGGTTTGTGTGTTTTTTTTTTCTTTTAGCTGTGACTCCACTGTCACGTGCGGAGGGTTCCTCTTTCTTGGACAGGTAATTGTAAATCTTTTTTGTCACCTCTTTATGTAAACAGGGTATATTCCGTGCGGATGTTAATGGCTTAGTAATTATAACACTATTCTTGACCTGCCTCTGTTGAATTTGCTGTCATTTTACAATTTCAGTTTAAAAAAAACTGCATAAAGTAGAAATATACTTAGTAGACACAGTGGCAGCTGGTGGAGGTGGCAGTAAAAAAGGAGAGGGCTAGGGGTCCCCTTAAGCCCCCAGCAGCAGTAGAATGTTATTATTGTATTCTGACTGACAACACTTTTCATATCTTTTTAATGTTTTACCCCAATTCAGCTGTTAAACTCATTTATCCACTAGCCAGCAGAGAAACAAAAAAACAGTAGCCCATCATAGCTTAATCTAATAAACTTAATGTTACTTACACACTGCCAGCGTATGTTTAAAAAGGCACTGTGTACAACAAACATATAGCATTTAGATTTCAAAACCACGTCACTTTAACATACTTTGCATAAAATATTTTCTAAACAAAGTTGATAGAGCAGGCAAAAGGCAGACAAAAATCAAGCACATCTTATCGACTTAATTTACTGAACTTAAATACATGACCAACAAAATAATTATATACCATTCTGTATATACAAAGCATATCTGTTTAATAAAAAGGAAGCAATTCAGCTAAACTTTAACATTTCAATTCGAAGAAGCAAACAGAAAAGTACTCTTAATTATAAGATATTTTTTAAATGTATTCAAATTAAAATGAATCAATCTGTAGACATTCACTACGTCCTTACCACGCCTCGTTCCTCCCACTCTCATCAGTATTAGCATCTGAGGTCATCAATGTGGGAGGGCACACGCCCGGTGATTGGCTAAAACAGGCAAAAGTGGAGAGGCGGCATCCCCCTTTGGCAGTTTTTTAGATGGCTTTACTTAGCGTTCCATGCAAACCAGCTGAAGAACTGGAAGAATATGATTGGCTAATACGCACTAATTATAACTACAGAGGTGACAAGAGTGCATCTGCCTCCTTCGAATGTACAGTGGTGACTGAGTGGAGAATTTGGATCAGACTGCTGCCTCCACATTACAGCTATGCATTTATTGCTATATTACATATAAGTAAATAAAAAAATAAAAAAAATAATTTATTTCAACTTTGAGTAGACACTTGATTTGAACCATACTTTTTGAGAACCTTTCAGCTCATGTATCAGACAGGTGATGTATTGTGGTTTGTCCTGTAGAAATGAGGTGGGGATCTCCAGTGGTGACACCAAAGGGGATGACTGCGTCACTGTGGTGGACTCCTCGAGGTACTGGATCATTTACCCTTTACTTTATTCTCTGTAGCCACTCTTAAAATGACTTGAAACTGCTGATTCAGTGCTCACTATGCTGAGTCCTGTAGCAGCGAGGAGGAGGATGAGCTTCTCCTGCCAGAGCCCTTACACTTGAGTTCTGATCCACAGCTAGACTCTGATCTAAGAATTAACTGAAGGCAATACGGGCCAAGCCAACATGCTTAGAAGAATATTGTTATGAACTATAATGCTTCATTGACTTTAATTTCAGCCTTAAAAATGTTGTGTGTGTGTTTGTGTCTAATAGCATCAACAGTGAGGAGGGAGGGAACTACTTAGGTGAGGAGGTCCATTCTTATTTTGAATCTTAGCATGCTTATTTATTTCTTAAAATGGTACAAGGTACTTTGATACAGCTTTTGTCTGTACTGTTATGTTACGTTATGTCACAGGAAGTCCTTTAGTCTGTCTCTTCCTGTCACTTACTGAGATATTGATTTTTTATTATTGTGGGTAACCCTTCCAGCATTGCTTTCTGTCAGTATTTCATTATCAGCCCTTGGTAATAAATAATCTATTTAAATCAGTTGCCAGATGTATAAAATTTATCTGGGTTTGTGTGTGTGTTTTTTTTTTTAGAGGTGATTCCACTGTCACGTTTGGAGAGTTGCTGTTTCTTTGATTGGTAATTGTACATTTGTTTTGTCCTCTTTATGTAAACAGGGTATAGTTCCATGAGAATGTTAATGGCTTAGTAAGTATAGCACTATTCTTGACCTGCCACTGTTAAATTTGCTGTCATTTTACAGTTTCAGTTTTTAAAAAATTATATAAAATAGGAATATACTGAGCAGACAGTTGATTCAAACCATACGTTCTTGACAGCCTTTCAGCTCATGTATCAGACAGGTGATGTATTGATGTTTGTCCTTTAGGAATGAGGTGGGGATCTCCAGTGGTGACACCAAAGGGGATGACTGCGTCACTGTGGTGAACTCCTCGAGGTATTGGATCATTTACCCTTTACTTTATTCTCTGTAGCCACTCTTAAAATGACTTGAAACTGCTGATTAAGTGCTCACTATGCTGAGTCCTGTAGCAGCGAGGAGGAGGATGAGCTTCTCCTGCCAGAGCCCTGACACTTGAGTTCTGATCCACAGCTAGACTCTGATCTAAGAGTTAACTGAAGGCGATACGGGCCAAGCCAACATGCTTAGAAGAATTTTTTTATCGACCATAATGCTTCATTGACTTTAATTTCAGCCTTGAAAATGTTGTGTGTTTGTTTGTGTCTAATAGCATCAGCAGTGAAAAGGCAGGGACCCACTCAGGTGAGGAGGTCCATCTTATTTGGAATCTTAACCTGCTTATTTATTTCTTAAAATACTGCAAGGTAGCTCCCGAGTGGCACATCCAGTAAAGACGCTCTGCATGGAGTGCAGGATGTGCTCTATAGCCTCGACATCACCGGTTCGAGTCCAGGCTATTCCACAGCCGACCGTGGATGGGAGCTCCCAGGGGGCAGCGCATAATTGGCCGAGCGTCGCCCGGGGGAGAAGGTTAGGTCGGCCAAGTTGTCCTCGGCTCACCGCGCACCAGCGACCCCTGTAGTCTAGCTGGGCACCTGCGGGCTTGCCTGTAAGCTACCCGAGAGCTGCGTTGTCCTCCGACGCTGTAGCTCTTGGGTGCTTGCATGGTGAGTCCGCAGTGTGAAAAAAAAGCGATCGGCTGACGGCACACGCTTCGGAGGACAGCGTGTGTTCGTCTTCACCCTCCCGAGTCAGTGTAGGGGTGCTGAGCCTAAAAAATAATTGGCCATTCTAAACTGGGAGAAAAAAAAAATAAAATAATTGGCAACAACTAAATTAAAAAAAAAAAAAATAATACTGCAAGGTACTTAGATACAGCTTTTTTCTGTCAGCTATTCATTATCGTCTTTTGATAATAAATAAATCAATTAAAACAGTTGTCAGATATGTAAAATTAATCTGGGTTTGTGTGGTTTTTTTTTTCTTTTAGCTGTGACTCCACTGTCACGTGCGGAGGGTTCCTCTTTCTTGGACAGGTAATTGTAAATCTTTTTTGTCACCTCTTTATGTAAACAGGGTATATTCCGTGCGGATGTTAATGGCTTAGTAATTATAACACTATTCTTGACCTGCCTCTGTTGAATTTGCTGTCATTTTACAATTTCAGTTTAAAAAAAACTGCATAAAGTAGAAATATACTTAGTAGACACAGTGGCAGCTGGTGGAGGCGGCAGTAAAAAAGGAGAGGGCTAGGGGTCCCCTTAAGCCCCCAGCAGCAGTAGAATGTTATTATTGTATTCTGACTGACAACACTTTTCATATCTTTTTAATGTTTTACCCCAATTCAGCTGTTAAACTCATTTATCCACTAGCCAGCAGAGAAACAAAAAAACAGTAGCCCATCATAGCTTAATCTAATAAACTTAATGTTACTTACACACTGCCAGCGTATGTTTAAAAAGGCACTGTGTACAACAAACATATAGCATTTAGATTTCAAAACCACGTCACTTTAACATACTTTGCATAAAATATTTTCTAAACAAAGTTGATAGAGCAGGCAAAAGGCAGACAAAAATCAAGCACATCTTATCGACTTAATTTACTGAACTTAAATACATGACCAACAAAATAATTATATACCATTCTGTATATACAAAGCATATCTGTTTAATAAAAAGGAAGCAATTCAGCTAAACTTTAACATTTCAATTCGAAGAAGCAAACAGAAAAGTACTCTTAATTATAAGATATTTTTTAAATGTATTCAAATTAAAATGAATCAATCTGTAGACATTCACTACGTCCTTACCACGCCTCGTTCCTCCCACTCTCGTCAGTATTAGCATCTGAGGTCATCAATGTGGGAGGGCACACGCCCGGTGATTGGCTAAAACAGGCAAAAGTGGAGAGGCGGCATCCCCCTTTGGCAGTTTTTTAGATGGCTTTACTTAGCGTTCCATGCAAACCAGCTGAAGAACTGGAAGAATATAATTGGCTAATACGCACTAATTATAACTACAGAGGTGACAAGAGTGCATCTGCCTCCTTCGAATGGAGAATTTGGATCAGACTGCTGCCTCCACATTACAGCTATGCATTTATTGTTATATTACATATGAGTAAATAAATAAATAAAAAAACTAATTTATTTCAACTTTGAGTAGACACTTGATTTGAACCATACTTTTTGAGAACCTTTCAGCTCATGTATCAGACAGGTGATGTATTGATGTTTGTCCTGTAGGAATGAGGTGGGGATCTCCGGTGGTGACACCAAAGGGGATGACTGCGTCACTGTGGTGGACTGCTCGAGGTATTGGATCATTTACCCTTTACTTTATTCTCTGTAGCCACTCTTGAAATGACTTGAAACTGCTGATTCAGTGCTCACTGTGCTGAGTCCTTTAGCAGCGAGGAGGAGGATGAGCTTCTCCTGCCAGAGCCCTGACACTTGAGTTCTAATCCACAGCTAGACGCTAAGAATTAACTGAAGGCAATATGGGCCAAGCCAACATGCTTAGAAGAATATTGTTATGAACTATAATGCTTCATTGACTTTAATTTCAGCCTTAAAAATGTTGTGTGTGTGTTTGTGTCTAATAGCATCAGCAGTGAAAAGGCAGGGACCCACTCAGGTGAGGAGGTCCATCTTATTTGGAAACTTAACCTGCTTATTTATTTCTTAAAATACTGCAAGGTACTTAGATACAGCTTTTTTTTCTGTACGCTAATGTTACTCTGATGTCCCTGTCACTTACTGAGATAATGCTTTTTTAATATTCTGGGCAACCCGTGCAGCATTACTTTCTGTCAGCAATTCAGCCCTTGGTAAAAATAAATCAATGAAAACAGTTGTCAGCTTTATCAAATTAATTTGGGTTTGTGTGTTTTTTTTCTTTTAGATGTGATTCCACTGTCACATGTGCAGGGATCTTCTTCATTGGACAGGTAATTGTACATCTTTTTTGTCAACTCTTAATGTAAACAGGGTATATTTCCATGTAGGTTTTAATGGCCTAGTAAATTTAACACTATTCCTCGCCTACCACTGTTACATTTTCTGTCCATCACTGTTCTTTACAGTAATTTAGATGCGATGACTATTTCATCATGATATATAACCAGCCCTGCTTCATGTGCTTGTGTATGTGTATTGGACAGGAGTATCATTTAAGAATAGGATACAGATTAAACAGCATCCCACAATTTGTAGTAACAGCCATGGATTGTCTGGTATGTTTTCATATAGGTTGTTCCGTACCAAGAGCATGGCCTATAGCAAAAGTACGATCATACTGTGCAATCTGACCGAGGTCTCCCCACTGGAATCACATGGGTAAGGAAGCTCCTTGGGGTCCTATACATTGTACTGTATTGTGCTACTGTATTCCATAGAACACGTCCTGTGTTCCAGGTCATTAACTTTATTGACTGGCAAAGTTCCATGTGACAATGCCTATAAACTTATTTGAAGGACTAGGACATTGATAAAGACGACTTCTTGAAATGTTTGTTAAAGAATTTGACGAGTTTCGTTCTTTTCTTTCTCTGTTGCTCACACGATAACTGAACTGTGACTTTCCTATTGTAGGCTGTACAACCTGGGTTTCACATGCTACATGAATGCCACTCTGCAGTGCCTGTTCTCTGTGCAGACTTTCTACACAGACCTCCTGAGGCAAAACAGCCTCTTAAGGAGGATGCCACAGAGTGGGCTACTCAGGTACCTAATACACAGTATAAACTCAGACTTGGAATAGCCAAGAGTTTGACCGATTTTAGAGGATTCTCAGTACAAAGGATGCTTTAAGATATCAAACATTCATTTTTTCCGACTGCATCCAGTGGAGTTTATCACACCTTTCAGATGATCTTAAACATGTGATCAAATAAAATTCTGCGTTACTTGTTTCATACACCAGTACTTACTGTACACTCCACTGTGCACTCGCTAGCCACGTTTCCACAGACATGATCTCATGTCACTGCTTTTGTTTGTTTGTGGTAACTACTCTATTTCTTGTACTTGACAGGTGCTTTTCTGCTCTGATGTCATCAAAGAACCAGTGTCGGGGTGAAGCAAAAAAACTGCTACAGCGGAGGGTGAAAGATGCTGTGTCTGCCAGTGCAGTAATGTTCTCTGGGTACTCGGAGCATGTAAGAGCTTTTACACTTTTACACACAAATTGATTCATTCTAAAAAAAAATAAAGTTTAAATACCTTCTGTAAGAAGAAATGTTTCCGTATTGTTAACAAAAAGGGTACATTCTACAGTGCATCACATATTACAAGCTAAAATGGGTATCTGCTATTTCTTTTCAGTTCTGGTGTGCTGAAGATGCGTCAATTTAGGCCTCTTGTCGAGTCACAATTACACCATAGTACTGACACTGCGTCTAAAGAATGAGGATTATACAAAAAAAATAAATGGCAGCAAATTATTAAACATGAGATACAACTGTAAAGTATAATCTGGTTTTTGACCCTAACAGACTTGTTCATTGTGTGTGTTGGTTTGTTTTTTGGGTTTGCCTCCTAACTGACAGAACGGTCTTTCCTTTGCAGGATGCCCAGGAGTTCCTGAACCATTGCCTTGTCCAGCTGAAAGAGGACGGGGAGAAGCTGGTCATGGCTGGAGAGGAACTCCAGGCCGGAAGCCCGGGTATCTCCCTTTCCATGTACTCCTGTCCTGTGAGTACCAACATGGACTTCCAGCTGCAGTACAAGATGACCTGCACAGGGTAAGCTCTGTCCTTACTGCGGCTGCACTCAGTAACTCTGCCCTTTGGATTGCTGTACAGATACTGAGGGGGTCAGTTAATACTCTATATGGATGTCATTAGAAGTTTGTATTGTTTGTACTGTAAACTATTGAGTATTTTTTTTATTTTAGACAGTAGAGTGAATTTGATTTGATCCGTTTTTTTGAAATCCCCTTTCTCTGTTTATAAGGTGTGGAGACTTCAGTGTAAGGCAAGAGCTCTTTACAATGCTTTCCATCAGTGTGCTCCCAGGATGCTCAATACAGGACTGCCTGGATCACTACTTCAAGGTCTGTATCTACACACACCGGGGGTAGAGAAGACGTAATGAAGTAAAAGGTTCTTTCATTTTTCAGGAGACTTAACTCACTTAATATGTACAGTACTTGGTCAGCACCATTGTCTCAGGTGTTGCAAACACGATGTTAGTTTTGTTGTTGATTAAGTTGATTGTACTTAGTTTTTTAGGCAGTGATGAGTTTCCATTTTGCTTTGGCTAGGTGGAGGATATAGAGCGTTCTTGTAACAAGTGCTCAGGGAACTCTTCCACACTTGCCCTAAAGTTCAGGAGACTTCCTAGGTAGGCATAACCCTTCTGCATTGGGTGTGAGCAGGTCATGCTTGATAGAGTTATTATAGGGCAAGCCTGATCTTTATCTAACAGTCTAAAACAGTGTCACAGGTCATACATGAATGTTTTAAGTTTACCCAGTTGCCACCCACCAGAAGATGCCACTGTATCAAGCTCTTTCAAGCCTGTGATGTACCTTTAAAGGAAAGAAAAGGAGGAAAAGTTGCACACACTGTGACCTGCTTTTATATACTTGGGACACAGTGCAGGTAGTTGATCCGAGCAGGGTTTGTAGAAGCTGTTCAGAGAGTGAGCTCACCCTCCTTTCCCTATACAGGGTTCTTATCCTCCACCTGAAGAGGTTCGGCTTTGACCCCCTACAGGGAGTCAACAGGAAGCTGGAGGAGCAGGTGTGCATCCCATCATGCCTCAGCCTGCTCCCGCACTGCAGTCATTACACACAGCCTCCTTGCAGCCTGGACTACAGTGCAGAAACAGCTTTGTATGTCCCAAATCTTTTGATTATTATTTTTGCTGTTTTCTTTTTTTGTTGTTGCTGTTGAGAAAATGGACTCACCTACAAAGCCATTGCTGCATTTGTTATTCTTCTGTGCCTATTGCAGGAACCCTGGCAACATGCATAGCTGCCAGCTTTCTGAACCACTGAAAGAGAACAGACCTGAGAAGGTGGGTGCAATGCATGTATGGACATAGTGGAGACATATTGCTAATTGTATGTAACAGACAGACACACACACACATAGCCACTCAGCAGTAGTATTGTCTCTCTTTAGTAATTGTCTTGTTCAGCAGTGCTCATCTACACTTCTATGAGACTGAACTGTCCAGCCTGAAACAAGGCTGCCACTGCATATCAGTGTGGTCCATTTGGGTCATGTGTAGATTTACATGACCTAATTAAATTTTACTGACTTAGCTTGTTATTTCTTGCAGGGAATTGAAGAGCAGGAGCTAGAAGAAGAAGAGGAGGAGCTCCTCAGAATATCAGTTGCTCTGAGTCTCCAAGGTGGGTCTAGCTGCATGTTTATCCTGTATTGCCTTTTGGTTTTACCCTTTTCCATACCTGTATACAGATCTAGGAAAGAGGACTGCACACGTTGTGTATGCTTCTTTTATAACAACGTTCATGTATTGTTCAGTCTGTTTAATTAGTTATCTTAAGGCTACATGCCTGTAATATTGCAATGCTGAAAAAGTTAGAATACAATCATTCTTATCACAGTTCAACTGTATTCATTTAAATAACCTAAGGTAATCTTATTTGGGTGCTATGCAAGATAGCATTCCTGTTTGATCGCTGTTAGCATTCTTGTGTTTCTCTTGGTCTATCAGATTTAAACCACATAGACGAGGACTCCACGATTACCAGCACGGTGGAGTCCGAGGAGGGAAGCAGTGCTGCAGAGGTGAGGGTATTGGAGTGTGTGAGCGTGTGTGTGTGTGTGCGTGCGTGTGTGTGCGTGCGCGTGTGTGTGTGTGTGTGCGTGTGTGTGTTGTTGCAGGGCCCTGTGTAGAAAAGCAAGCTGATTTAACTTGGTATTATTTTTGCTTTGATATGAAGAGCGCTAGTTTGTATGTCATCATTGTTGTATGGTAATGCCTGCCTGTTTATTGTTCCCAGACTGGAGAGCTCTGCAGCTCCTATCGGCTCATCAGTCTGGTCAGCCACCTTGGAAGACAGGTGTCAACTGGTAAGGGCAGTCACCACTTGAAACAAATATGTAGTTGCACTGCACCTGTTCAGAATTACTCATTTATTGTTGTGGCAAATCTGCATCTATTGTTATCCATTACATTAACCGTTGTTACAGTAATTTGAAAAATCTTTTCCCCTTTGCCCCTAGGTCATTACATCAGCGATGTATATGACTTCCTGACTGACAAATGGCTGACCTACAATGACGAGAAGGTCTCGGAGACTGATGAGTCGGCTGTGCAGGCAGAGCGGAAGTGTACTGGATACATCTTCTTTTATATGCACAAGTAAGGACTGCAAAAGGAGGGCGATGGAATTGTGTTTGCAAAATATAGGAGCGTTTACTTAAGTATTGTCAAATGCTTAAAAATCTAATTGAAGTACTTGCATAGATAACAGCTCTCTTTTTGATGTGTTTAGGGGCTATTATTATTCTTCATCATTTGTGACATGTTAACTTACTGCCTCACGGATACATGTTTAAGTATAAGGAATGCATAATCGATATCCAAACTTGTTGTTATTATAGTCTTTCTACCCAGGGTAATTTTACTTGGTAAACACTGTACCTACAGTATGCACATGCAAGCATCAGATAGACAAGTATTCTTGATTGAAAAAGTGTCAGCAAAAACAAAATCATCAATAACCTGTATATTATCACACATGGTATGTCAGGTTTCTGAGTAGTATTAAAGCGCTGGATCTGTTTTATTGCAGGAAAGCATATGAGGCTGTCCGACAGGAGCGAACAGGCTTGTGCATGCAGCCTGATTGTTCCTCATAAAGATGATAGTAGTAAGTGCACTTATTGGCTATCTGCATGCATAAGTTACTTTTGTGGAATCATTTTTTGCTAAAATAAGTGATGCCTTTTATCCTGCTACACCAGCTATATAAAACTATAGGTATGATATAAGGTCATCGTACCTGAAACAATACAGTACAATACATACTCTACCTGGCCACCTTATTAGGACATGTACCTAATATTGAGTTTGCCCATCCCACTGGTTGCCCTTATCGCAGCCTTGACACATTGTGGAATTGAATCCACAAGCTGCTGGAAGGTGTCTCAAGTGAAGTCATTTAAGTTCATCCCAAACATGCTTGGATTTGAGATCCAGTGATACCTTAATCAGCACAAAGAATGCAAAAAAACTGAACAGTAAACAAAGACTGTTTAGTTCACAGTGAAAGCTGTTGTTACAAAATAGTTAAGGCTGGCAAACCCGTAATAATATCCAGACTGTTTGCAAATGCCTAGTGCTCACCTATCCTTATTCTTCTCCAGCAATGGCACAGGTGCAGGAAGCACATGTGGATGAGGACAACGCAGCCCCTGTGCGCTGAGCGAGTGCTGAAGGATGTGAGGACCACTGTGTCAGGAATCTCAGCAGTAGGAGTGCAGGAAGACTTCCAGCACCCACGCTTGCTTTGAGATCCGACGCAGTGAGGTGCGTATGCACAATCATTTGCATTAGTTCTGGAGGGCATCAGAACCTACACTTGTATTCGTTTATTTAAATTGTTAATTTTGTGGGCTCCCGAGTGGCTCTTCCAGTAAAGGCGCTCCACGTGGAGTATAGGATGCGCTCTATAGTCTGGACATCGCGAGTTCGAGTTCAGGCTATTCCTTTGCCGACCGAGGACTGGAGCTCCCAGGGGGCGGTGTACAATTTGCCGAGCGTCGTCCGGTGGGAGGGAGGGTTAAGTCGGCCAGGGTGTCCTCAGCTCACCGCGCACCAGCGACCCCTGTAGACTGGCCGAGCGCTTGTGGGCTTGCCTGTAAGCTGCCCGAGAGCTGCGTTGTTGTCCGACGCTGTAGCTCTTGGGTGGCTGCATGGTGAGTCCGCAGTGTGAAAAAAAGCGGTCGGCTGACGGCACACACTTCGGAGGACAGTGTGTGTTCGTCTTCGCCCTCCCGAGTCAGTGCAGGGGTGGTAGCGGTGAGCTGAGCCTAAAAATAATTGGCCATTTCCAAATTGGGGAGAAAATAATTAAAAAGAATAATTGGCAATGACTAAATTTATAAAAAAAATAAATAAAAAAAAATATGTTAATTTTGTGAATTGTTAATCAGTTGTCACACATACTGTGAATACAGCTCAGGGTGTCCTTCTGTTTTAAGTACTGACCCCTGATATATCTGATCCCTGGTTGAGCTATTGAAGGATACAGTACATTTTTGGAATCCCTGCCTAAATGTTATTAAACTGTGAGGGGAAATAATTCTTAAAAGCTTTAACTTCACAGATATATAAACTAGGTCATTTGTTTTTCCTATTGATTTATCTGCCTTAGTTTAAAGCACACAATTCCTTAAACCCAAGCTGTAAAATAATGTTTGGATCATATCTTCAAGCCTGCCCTATGTGTCATTATTTTTGACACCTGTTCCTTTTGCTCTGAATTCAGAACTCCACCCACTGCCTCGCTCACAGTAGGACTCCTGGTTTGAGATGGAGTCCGAGGAGTTATGAAGAAATGCACAGGTGAGGGTGGTGGGGGGGGGGAGGGAGGGGGGGGCTTACTGTGTACCTGTTTACGGTATTCAAAGTCTGAGGGCCACCCATTTTATTTTTGTCCCTATTGCAATCAGAAGTAATTGTTTGGTCAACAACGATAGATATTATAAAAAACTCCAAGGAATGTCTGACACAGATTCCTCTTGTTCTTTCACAGTTCAATTACTAGAACGCAGCTGCGGATTCCTCTTGTTCTTTCACAGGTCAATCACTAGAACTCGACTGTGGATTCCTCTTGTAGTTGAATTGCACCCCCAGAGCCAGACTGTTGACAGAGATATACTTTTAAATGGATCGGTCTGGTTCTTGTGGTTCAGCATGTTTAATATTGGCTGCTTCGGACCTACTGAGTAATTGGCAGTTTGGTTTGTAGATATACAGTTTTGCCCTGATCACAGCCTTGACACATTGTGGCATTGACTCCACAAGCTGCTGGAAGGTGTCTCAAGTGAAGTCGTTTAAGTTCATCCCAAACATGCTTGGATTTGAGATCCAGTGATACCTTAATCAACACAAAGAATGCAAAAAAACTGAACAGTAAACAAAGACTGTTTAGTTCACAGTGAAAGCTGTTACAAAATAGTTAAGGCTGGCAAACCCGTAATAATATCCAGACTGTTTGCAAATGTGTGGTGCTCACCTATCCTTATTCTTCTCCAGCAATGGCACAGGTGCAGGAAGCACATGTGGATGAGGACAACGCAGCCCCTGTGCGCTGAGCGAGTGCTGAAGGATGTGAGGACCACTGTGTCAGGAATCTCAGCAGTAGGAGTGCAGAAAGACTTCCAGCACCCACGCTTGCTTTGAGATCCGACGCAGTGAGGTGTGTATGCACAATCATTTGCATTAGTTCTGGAGGGCATCAGAACCTACATTTGTATTTGTTTATACAGCTCAGGGTATCCTTTTTTGAAGTACTGACCCCTGATATATCTGATCCCTGGTTGAGCTATTGAAGGATACAGTACATTTTTGGAATCCCTCCCTAAATGTTATTAAACTGTGAGGGGAAATCATTTTTAAAAGCTTTAACTTCACAGATATATAAACTAGGTCATTTGTTTTTCCTATTGATTTACCTGTCTTAGTTTAAAGCACACAATTCCTTAAACCCAAGCTGTAAAATAATGTTTGGGTCATATCTTCAAGCCTGCCCTATGTGTCATTATGTTTGACACCTGTTCCTTTTGCTCTGAATTCAGAACTCCACCCACTGCCTCGCTCACAGTAGGACTCCTGGTTTGAGATGGAGTCTGAGGAGTTATGAAGAAATGCACAGGTGAGGGTGGTGGGGGGGGGGCTTACTGTGTACCTGTTTACGGTATTCAAAGTCTGAGGGCCACCCATTTTATTTTTGTCCCTATTGCAATCAGAAGTAATTGTTTGGTCAGCAATGGTATTATAAAAAACTCCAAGGAATGTCTGACACGGATTCCTCTTGTTCTTTCACAGTTCAATCACTAGAACTCGGCCGCAGATTCCTCTTGTTTTTTCACAGTTCAATCACTAGAACGCGGCCGCAGATTCCTCTTGTTTTTTCACAGTTCAATCACTAGAACGCGGCCGCAGATTATACTATATGTACAATGCATGTCAAAAACTGCAATCTGATACCAAACATGCCATGAATACCAAAAATAACATACTGATCATACTGTATTTCTTGTATTTTATTTTTCCATCTTTTGCATATTGCCATAATGTATGTGATTATTGAAAACTTGGGAATGAAATATAATTGTTTACATAAAATCATTCTGGAATATTACACGTGGAATAATATCAGTATGATAAACAAAAGAATTGGATCATTTCTCATTTCTCTCATAACTGCTTGTTGCCAACAGTCCACCCAGTGCCTCAAAATGACTGCCAGGAAATACCGTTTCAGCTGATGTGTGAAGGACTAACTCTACCAAATGATTAACTAGTGTGTGCCTCTTTCCACAACTGGCCTAGCTTGAGTAGAAATGCAAAGGTGATTGAAAGTGGCTTGAAATGGTAGAGCTGTTCAACGTGACGTCAGCATGGACAATGTAGTAAACCCCCCTGGAGAGAGCATTGTGGGGTTCTGCAAGAGGAAACTCATTCACCGGATGCACAAAGCTGCAAAGTTCTTCTTGAGATGAGATGTTTATTTAATAAAGCTGTCTTCATCCAAAAACTGAATTGACTCCTCAATTTTCTATGGCTTGGATATAGAACAGGAAATAAATATTCTGGGGTCGAGGGGAGCTCTGGGGGTCCTATAACTTAGCAACACAGGGGTGTTAGAAGATGGCAAACTCTTACCGATTGACCGTACAGTGCGTTTTCAGAACTGATGACAATTAATGAAGCTCATCAATTGTATAAAACATTTCTTTACTTTTAAGTTTGTTCATTAGGCCATATAGTGTATGTGATTTAAAAAAAACAAACAAAACAAAAAAAACAACAACTAAAGGTTGAAATAATTTCATCTGTCAAGTGGTCTTCAAATGGTGTGTGTTAACTCATAAACATGTCATTTAAGCACGCTGACCATTGCATAACATAGAATCAGAGCCCACAGACAAATAAAAAGCCTCACTCATTAAAACATTCACTCCCACTGTTGCCTTCACATTTATCTCATCTTCATCATTGCAGTGCGTTCTAATGATTGTATGAGCCTTAGCTGCATACCTTAGCCTAGGCAGTTTCTTGTGACAGCTAAGATTTAACAATTAGTATGTTACTTCAACTATTGTATTCCCTATAGAAATGTCAATTCGACATTTCGTCAATGTTAAAATAAATGCCTGTTTTTTTATTTCCTCTACTGTCACTGTAGAGGACTAATACAACCTATCACTGCGCTTATAGTGTGCATAAAATGATCTATTTTGGCAACGGATCCACAATGGTTGTAACAAGTAAGTAGAGAACTGGACACGCTTTCTGCTTTTCCACTTCAAAGAGAACTGCATCCAGCTGCATCATTCACAATGTATTATACGGAGTACTGTTTAGTGAAAACATGGTAAAGAATAGGTATGCATTGTAAAGCCTAAAGAGGCATGGTAAAGCATATTAAAAATGCATAGTACATGGGAAAAGCATGACAAAACTGCAAAATAACTGCGTAAGTGTGGTAAACTTGTATAAGGGTCATGATTAAGAATTGAGGAAACTTGACATATATATCTCAGATAACATAAGTCCTCCTAGGATCTAGTATAAGTGTCAGTGTGTGTACCACACTGACCCTTGACGTCAATGACGTCAATGTTGTTCTGTTCACTAACCTGAGTTAAAAGTTTGAACCATAAAACTCTGTATAAAACTATGGATATTAGGGTCTGACTAACTTCAAATAAAGCATAGCAGATAATGTATAATTATCTTTGCAGGGTAATTGTAATGAAAATGAAAAACACTTATTTGTATTTACTGTTAAAAATAGCTATTACAAAAATGTATACAAAATCTAAATAACATGCTATTTTCCCCCATACAGATAGTAATATAGACAACCCCTCAGTAAATATACTATTCCCAGCTAATGAAGATATTGCATTCAGTTAAACCACTACATTAGTGTGTCTGGCATATGGTGGTGTTTCTGATCAAGCTTGGATTTACTGGGAAATATGTGGAGTTGCTGAAGCAGGACTGAATGATAGCGGGTCTGTAAACTCCAGATCATTGCACTTACACTTCAACACTCAGAAACCAGACAGCGGTTCCAGCAGAGGTTTGGGAGGGAGGAGCATTGTGCGCCTGCATGCTGGAAACACAGACTGGGGGTTGTTTGTAAATCTGTAAGGAGACAGGTAAGAGCATGTCATTGTACTTTTAGTAAAACATGTCTCCTCTCTCTCTTATCCATTCCACTGTCAGCCTACTTTTTTTTTTTTCTATGTGTGGTCAAATATTTGGGGCTATTTTCACAAAGCATTTAATAACGGGCTAAGGTAACACGTTTTTCTTTTCGAACAAGAAATTAAAATACCAAAGGGGGTGGGGGAGCTCCTCATTCGTCGTGAAAACTTAACACTCAATTCTGTGAATATCGCCCTATGATCAATAATCATCGTGTGTATTTAAATGATCTAACTGTACCAACGCCCTCAAACCCCCAAACCTGCCTTATCAAAAAAATAATAATAATATTGTATTAAGTTATGTTAATGAGGGGAGTAGCATTTCAACACTGTGGGTGAAACACTCGCGGAGTTATAGAATTCAAACAGTATTAGATTCATCACTGTTTATATTATTAAAATTGATCCTACTCAACCATGAACCAACAGCCACGGAGTATGTTCTTTTTGTACACAGAGCAAATCCATGAGTCTAGTTTTAATCAACTTTATCTAATTCCATAACTATTACCGAGTATCATTTATTTATTTTCTAGCTGCATATCACACCGGAACCACTGGTGGAACTTTACTGTTATATAGAAGTTTGGAAATCATGCTCTTTCTTTTTGCTGTTGTTTTAATAATAGTCATAAGGACGTTTAGAGTACCTACAAAATGACCAGCTATGCACACTTTTTCATTGCAGTATTTTGAATACGTTCTTGTTAACCTTTTGTTCTTGTTGTGAATGTCTGTGCATTTTAATTAAATTGCATATATTGACATACATTCCAATACCTGCAAAAAACTTAGCTAAGCTTGTTATCAAGAGTAAAAGTATAAGTCAATTAATTAGATAAATTACCCAATAATACTCTTTAAACTTTAAATTAAAATGTAAAAAATGCAACTTTGTCCCGTAACATCATTGTCTTTTTATTGTTATTGACCTAATAGATTTGTCAAGATTTTAAAAACCCGTTTAAAAGTAGCCATTTTTTTCTATTTTGCAATACTAGTGCTGTATTGAAAATGTCACCAAGTGTAATTTCATGTAATTTGATTGAATACAAGTTAAGAAGACACGTGTTTATATTTTTTGGGTAGAAAAAATAAATTCTGTGTAAAAAAAATAAATAAATAAATAAAATCTCCACAATAGTTTGTGCCTTACTTTTTTGTTTTCACAACTTTTACAATTTGGAACCTGTATTTGTCCCCAGATAGTTTTTTTTACATGCCTATTTCTCGTTATTTAGTGCTCTTATATTATTAAGTATATTGCTGCTGTAGCTCCCATGTACTCGTTTTAGTTTAGTAAGTTTAAGAGTGACATGGCAGCCATAAGGGTGATCCCTGTTCAGGCTGGTGAAAGCCACTGAAATATTGGCAGTGGGTTATTTTACCATTGAACGCCAGCACCATGATAGTTGGCCGTGGCCTCTTTGTGTTCCTGATTATGTACTTATAAACTTACCAGCAGTTTGGGGATCTGCAACACACCCCTTCACTATGGAATTATCTAGATTCTAATGCTTTATAAATAAGGCCTTAAATTCAGGGTTTGCTGTATTTTGAAGTCAGTAAGACTTTTAATAAACATCACAAGAAGTTATCAATACAGCCAGAAATGCTTTACCCGGGTGAGTGTGCCCTGAAGTGTTTTATTTGTTATGTAGGTGAGTGCTTGGCAGACGATGATACCAATGAATACCAGGGTATGTGTTTCAACGTGATGATCATACACACATGATGATGATAGCGTTTCTGAGTGCGCATTAACAAAGCCCAGTAAACACAGATCATAATAAGCATGGGGAAAGTAGGGTCAACAACATGTGTCCTGTGTGATTTCAAAAGGCAAACACAACATGTATTTATCATTATAAATCTAGTTAAGGATTCATCACCATTCCAGTTCGTCTTATCCTATGCACAGATGTCCTCCCTGCATTGAACTTACAGTACAGCTCAATTTGGTAGTTCCTGGCTACATTATCAGGCTTCGTGATTTTAAATAAGCTCATTCTGTTGTGTGTTATGGTAGCTCTACCTATAAGAGACCTGAAATAACCAGGGCTCTCCATCCATTTTTGTGACTCCCTTTGCAGACAGCCCCACTTTCAGAGAAGGCAATATTGCTGTCTCAACCAAAAGAAGCTCAGTGAGGTGTTTTGCACGGAGCTGCCTGTGGTCAAAATCTGTGGATGGCCATGTGTATGTGGCCTACAACCTTTCAAGTGAGTACTGTGAGTATCCAGAGCAGACATTTTATTAACTCATGTACATTCCCAATTGAATTCCAATGTTTTAATATTTCGTCTTCAGCCACTGCGTGGATAAGTTTGTCGAACTCCATAGAGTTCACACAAAAAAATGTAAATAAAAAAATGCGATTGCAAGGGATATAGAACTTAGTAGTAAACAAATCAATAAAGATCAAATGTTGTTGTTTAATCATGAAAGAAAAGGTAAAAGAAAATACCTTTAACGTAATACATAAATTGTACTGGAGTATGGAGTTATGCTGGTTTTCGATGCTAAACCCCCCTAGTGGCCACTTTAACACATTACCAGGCATCAGGTGATCCTGAAGAACTACAGTATCAGTATTAAAATTCTTCAGGATTCACCTGGTTTTGCTTTTAAGAACCATTTGGAAAAGCTTGAGTGTCAGCCCTATTATTTGTTGTCACCTTACAGCTGATATAGATGGAATGATGATATAAGCTGGACCGGAGAACATTGCTATGGTACCTGTATTAGGTTTGTCTCACGCACCCATGATTCTGCACATCCAGTCAAAAATCTGGGTGAGCCCTTTCCACTTTTTAAAAATCTGGGTGAGCCCTTCCGCTTTTTAAAAATCTGGGTGAGCCCTTCCGCTTTTTAAAAATCTGGGTGAGCCCTGAAGTCTCAAATCATGAACAGGATTAGCAACCAAGCAGCTAGCTTGACAGGGTTTCCAATATTATCACAAGGGTTGAAGAAAGATATATATATGTATGTTTAAAGAAAGTGAAAGGGAAAGACTATCAAGTTTAGTATAAAATATTTTTTAAGGGTCCGGGTTCTAATAAGAAGTTCCGTCTGTGTTTTATAATCAGTTTAAAAGCATTTCAAAAGTACAGCGGAGGACTTTAATATGCTTAAAGGCTAAACTCACTCCAGACATCCTGACTCTCCTCAAACATTGGCGTGAGTTCATCTGAATTTATAAGTGTTATTTTCTCCTATGGTGCTCACCCATTGCCCCAACCTCAGTTGTAAAATGCAATGCCTATATATATATATATATGTGTATATGTGTCGGGCTGTATGTTGTGCACCCCTGGACTAGATCCTCTCTGACTTGTTTAACTCCTTGTCTTGCAGCTGCTGGTCCTACCTGGGTGTTAATGGAGGCCCTCAGGCCCTGAATCTTCAGTCTCCGGGCTGCATGTGGTCTGGAATTGCCTCTCACAAGCTGATGCACACTCTAGGCTTCGTTCATGAACAGTCAGAGATTGATAGAGATAAATACATCACTATTCTGTGGGAGAACGTTTTAAAAGGTAGGTTTTTCCAGGCAGTTCAGAATTCGGTTCACTGCCTTTCAGTGAGGTGTGAAAAGCAAATGATCTGCACACTCACTATAAAGTACAGCCGTTTCGTAGGTTTGGAAGTTGACCATTTGTTACATATGTAGTGTTTTTTGGATAAAATAAGTGGTTTGTGCTTTAAATTGCGCACCATTTTAGCAAGAAAGCATTGTATCCAGCCCCAAGTGCTCCCCTTCTACAAATGTAGTTTGTAATCATGTTTGCTGGTTTAGGAAACAATGCGGACCAGATATAGGGGATTTATTTTGATGCTCCAAAACAATATTCTTAGAAGGCAGCGCCGCTAATGGCAGGTGTTTGTAATATTCTGTCCCATCAGACCATGAGTTTAATTTTGACAAGTACAAGGCTAACAACCTCAACACCCCATACGACTATGGCTCCCTCATGCACTTTGGAAAGTGAGTATACCCTTGAATATGAAACTTTATAACTAACCTGTTTTTATTCTAATGTAGTTTAGCATTAATGAAGAAAAAGGGGAACAGATACATGTTCAATACAAAAAATATTCATGTCCAAAACAGGATAATCATACATTTCTCTGGTGATTTAGATCTGGTAATTGTACAATGACAATGATGTGTGGAATGCATCCTTATTGGTAACCCAGGGTGCCTCTATCGAGCTCCGACTTCAATGACTATGAAATGCCTGGTTAATGGAAACCTTTACAAATGTGTCCAGTGTGCTGATAATCTTCCCATGTCTCAAGGAATATACTCCCCAAGTTTCAGCCTCCTACACCTTATGCTTCTCCCACAGCACTGGCCAAGTCATACATCCGTTATAAAGTATAGCACAAATAGGAAATTTAACATGGTGTGACCGAAGGCCATACATAATGTATATTGACTTCAGGGAATTTGCATACATGTTTCCTTGATGAAAGATGATGTGCCTTAATATTTCAGCTTCCACTGATGCTGACTGAAGAAGTGCATAGTGAAGGCAAAGTGAATACTTAACTCTACACCCTTCAGAGTCTGCACAGGGATCACTCATTAAAGCATCAAAAGCTGTGGATGGCCATGTGTATGCCTAAAGCTGTTTAGGCTGTAACTATGCTGTAAGTATATCAGAGGCAAAATGAAACAAACGGCTGCTGCTGCTGATGACCATGATACACACTCAATCTAACCTGAGGTTATTATAAAGGACAGCATATACAATACTTTGCTTTATTTTGCCAGGGTCAGGTACAGGGCATCCTGAGCTTAACGGTCACTTTGCTAAACATGGTGGGCTCTGTTGTACCCTGTTGACTGCTGCAGCTCAGGAGTTGAATCTATAGCGTGGTGGGGACTTGTGGAGTTGTGACGCTAATGAAAGGCATGAAGACTTTAGGGGTTGATTTTACCATGCTAAAGTGCATATATAAACTGTTATACTGGCATTTTCTGATAAAGATGTAACATATTTGATACAGAATTGTAAGGGAGAATTTTAGTGGGTTAGATGGATTTAAAACAGACAAAATGGCAGCAAAGGAGATTATAACGTCTGTTTACTTTCAACCAAATTAGTCCTGGCCTGCGGAAAACAGTACACACGGACAGGCAACGTTCATGCACAGGTTAATGGAACTGTCTTTATCGCTCTATTTATTTGTTAATTTAAAAATGAATGCTAGGACAGCATTCAGTTTTGTTTGCTGAAGTGAAAAAATCTACATGTAATTAAATAAGCATATTCACGCTGTCTTAATCTTACAATACCTATGGAAGGCTGATCCTCTCAAAGTGCATGGTAGGGTGTTCCAACGACTAGGTGTGCTGTCCCTTTACAAAGTCCCTGTGACTAATGAAGGAGTTGTGGTGATCTCAGGGTATAGTTACAATCCCTCTTGAGTAGACAGTCACTCCTCTGAAAATAAGAGGGTACCAGCGCATCAACAAATCCCTTAAGAGTCAGCAAGAGTATAAACGTGTGGAGTCTGTGCAGTTTCAGAGCACTAGTGTTGGCGTCACACCTGTGTGGAACGACAAGATGAACTCCACAATGATCTTCATCCTCCTCGGTCTGGCTGCGCAGACAGGCACACTTCCACTTCAGGTACACGTTGTTGATCACATCAAGGCTATGGGTGTTAATGCAGGTACTGTATCATTACTAACGTCTGTGTCTCTCTTTAAGAAGAATTCTGCACTGAATGAAGAAGCCACGAGATTTAAAAGAGCCTTCTCAGGTATCCAGAGTACATCAATCTTGTCAAGTTTATTCTGTTAGTTGTGTGCTTACATTGCCTGATTAAACTATTTTATAAGAAGTAATACTTCAGGGCTCCTGAGTGGCGCATCCAGTAAAAGCACTCGCTAGAGTGCAGGATGCGCTCTATAGCCTGGATGTCACGAGTTCGAGCCCAGGCTATTCCACAGCCGACCGTGGGCGGGAGCTCCCAGGGGGCGGCGCTCAATTGGCCGAGCGTTGCCCGGGGGGAGGGAGGGGTTAGGTCGGCCAGGGTGTCCTCGGCTCACCGCGCACCAGCGACCCCTGTAGTCTGGCCGGGCGCCTGCGGGCTTGCCTGTAAACTGCCCAGAGCTGCATTGTCCTCCGACGCTGTAGCTCTGAGGCGGCTGCACGATGAGTCTGCAGAGTGTAAAGAAGCGGGCGGCTGACGGCACACGCTTCGGAGGACAACGTGTGTTCCTCTTCGCCCCTCCCGAGTCAGCGCAGGGGTGGTAGCGGTGAGCTGAGCCTAAAAATAATTGGGCATTTCAGATTGGGGAGAAAATAATAAAAACTAATTGGCAACGACTAAATTTAAAAAAATAAATAAATAAATAAAAGTAATACTTCAAGTTGTTTCTCAATCTAATTATACAGTATTGTACTATTATACTCTTATAATTCAATGTAGAATATTACAGATGTAATTGTCTATTTATTCAGCAAGACTGTATAATTGTCAGTAATGCAAATGCAATTAAGTCTGAACTGACCATTTTCTATAGAATATATAGCCGATTAATTTGAATAAAACATAGATAAACATATATATAGATATAGATATAGATATAGATAGATAGATAGATATCCTTAAAAACAGTCCCACCTCTCATTAGCATATCTTCATTATTTTCCTGGAGATTGTTTTGTTTTTCAGACTTCTGGATAAGTCCACATTTCTTGCCACCACACTATAGATTCAAGGGACTTGTGAGAAAGTTCTCATGCCAATGAAAGTTCTATAAATGCCCTTTGTCGTAGATCCTTGAAGAAAGGTTGTTCTTTCATAACTCTCTGGAATACCAAGAGAAACTAAAAACTAAGACATTTCAAAGTCTTCCACTGTTTTGTCCTCCTTCGACTGAAAAGTTATTTTCTTAACAATAATTACTAATGGGTGGTCGCTATTAGTTTTAGACTGAATGTGATAAAATACCAAATAAACAATGTTTAGATTCATGTATGTAAAATCACTAAATTTCAGCGGGCTGTAAAAGCAAAATCATTTTTCATCATTAATGATATTTCACCAAGTTGTCAAAATAGCATTCAGTGCTTTTCTCAGATAAAGACACACTGACAGGGTTCTGTTTGCAGATGAGCAAATGGCATTGGAGGACGGGACTGCAATGGACAAAATCCTGGAGCTGAATGAATACGAGCGTAAGGGTCTCACTGCAAATAGGATGAAGCATTGTATGAGACAGGCTGGGCTCTCTTCACAAAGCCTTAGAGACAGGAATTATTAAAGAATGTTCTTCAAAGTCAACTTTTAGAAATAACCCAACAACAGTGTACAAAATATTCACGAATATCAAACTAACAAATACAACATGTTAAACTTTGCAAACAGGAGCTGTTGTGCACCATACTGTATTTGGGTTTTGTTTTCTTAAAGTTTTATAGTTATGTTTTGGAGTTTTAATGGTAAAATATTAATTAGATTATCTTAAAACGCACATATTTCAATAAATACTGACAAATATGTTATCAAACTAAAACATACATTAAAATAATAATTATGATCATTTTAATTTGGATCTGGCTGAAACTAAAAGCCAAACGGTTAGTGGTATCAGAAACCTGGAGCCAAAATTAAGAGCTGCAAACACTGTCTTCTTACTGAAAAAACCCCTGTGCTCTCTTTACATTTCAGTGAATAGCAATCCAGCAGGTCTCACTTTCACAGAGGGCGACATCGCAGTCTCAAACAAAAGAAGTGCCATTACCTGTAGTGGAAACAGCTGCTTGTGGCCGAAATCCGTCGACGGCTTTGTGTATGTTCCGTACATCATATCACCAGAGTACAGTGAGTATACTGAACACTATTTCATATCAGGCTTTTTCCCTGACCACACATCAGCTCAGCACTAAAACACCATGTTTTACTATTTATCTTGTAGACAATAGGGACAGAATTACAATTGAAATCGGAATGCAGGATATTTCTACCGGCACCTGTATCAAGTTCGTCCCACGCACGCACCAGGCCGATTATCTTGACATCCAGCCGAGATTTGGGTGAGTCCTTTTCTTTAGAACTTTAGCAGAACTAAATGGAGCTTGCCTGGACCATCCCTCTAGCCAATTATAACTCAGCAGGGAAGGGTTAATGAGGACATAAGGAAGGGATTGGAGCACTTGAGAAGAACACTGGATTACATTATTCTATCCATGGCTATCCCCGGTTTACCCCTTTAAAAAGTGTTTGTTAAAATCCAGGTGGCTTTACCAGTGCTGGAAAATACTCAAAATCTAGGGGTGGCTTACCCTGGCAGGATAAAAGCTGATCAAATCAGTCTTTAATTCTTTAAATAAAACAAGTCACAACTCTCATCAGCATAAAGCTTTCTTCATTATTTTCCTGGAGATCGTTTTGTTTTTCAGACTTCGGGATAAGTCCACATATCTTCCCACTACACTATAGATTCAAGGGACTTGTGAGAAAGTTCTCATGCCAATGAAAGGTCTATAGGTGGCCTTCAGGAATACCAAGATAAAAACTAACACAGAAACATTTCAAAGTTTTTTAGTGTTTTATCTTTCTTTGACTGAGTTGAGTTATCGATGAACTACTCCCCCCCCCCAAAAAAGATATTTCCTAACAATGGTTATTAATGGGTGGTCCAAACAACCCAGTGTCCAAGCAGGGCTATAAAAAAAGCATCTAGGTGCAGGTATATTAAGAGCACAGCACAACTCAAAATGCATACAAGCCCAGACCTTGCTTACTGCAGGATACCGCACTACACCACAATGAACTCAAAGTGCTCCACTGGAAATGAAAGTAGTACCACCAAACACATTCTGTAACCATTCTAAGTAAACGTTTTATACACATATATGCGCATTGCTACGAGTTTACCCCCCTCTCCCCTCCCCTGTCTTGCAGCTGCTGGTCCTACCTGGGTGTTAATGGAGGCCCTCAGGCCCTGTCTCTTCAGTCTCCGGGCTGCATGTGGTCTGGAATCGCCTCTCACGAGCTGATGCACGCTCTGGGCTTCGTCCATGAACAGTCTCGCTCTGACAGAGACAACTACGTAACTATACTGTGGGACAACATTTTAAAAGGTTGCTGTTTCACATTATTAAAGTTTTGGGCTACATCTAAATGCAAGTCTGTATTGAGGATTTGGAGGGAATGTGTGACTTTGTACTGAAACTGGGGTTTGGTTTGAATAAAACATTAATACATAACCCTCCCTCCTATTATACAGATCGCGAGTATAATTTTGAGAAGTACAAGACTAACAATCTCAACACTGGATACGACTATGGATCCATTATGCATTATGGAAGGTGAGTCTTACAAAGTACTATCGATTTGCACATTCGAACAGTATGCAAATGTAAATAATAGCCAAACCAGAGCACATCGATGATGCATCTGACAGTACTCAACTTCAAAGTTACTGTAAAATACAGGAATGAAGTTTCACACATGGGGTTTGTATTGAATTTATGGTCTGTCCCACACAAAGTAGTGGATATAGATGTTCAACGATAGTCAGAAGTGTAAGTTTGTACAGGTGAACAGCTAATTTAACCATGCAACTGCAGTAGTACCTGCACATTAATTTTTTCCCCGGTGACAAACAGCTTGAGAGGTTGCAGGACAAATGGATCAGAGCTGCAGAGACCACTGCACCAGGCAGCAGTGTTCACAAGTCGGGACAGTGAAAAATCGTTTGCGTAACTCTCATCTGAGCCCCTAGGGCAGTGGTGCACTGCAAAAAACTGCAGGATTTTATTCCAACTGCACCCTAAAGTACTTTATTGGACCTTATTAGACGCTTAATTGGTCCAATTAACTAATTTAGGGTATGGTTAGAACAAAAACCAGGAGGGACTCCGGCCCTCCATGACCCGAGTTGTGCACCACTGCCCTAGGGGATCCGTTCTTGCACTTCCTCGGACTGCTGCAGACACTACAGTGGACGGTCAGTGTGGATGTGGGCACATTCATGTTCTCCAATGAATCAAGGGTCCAGCTCTGCTTGTTTAATCTTGTCTTGTGCCGCAGGTTTGCTTTCTCCGAGGATGGTGCGCCCACAATTATTCCAAAACCTGATCCACATGTACTAATTGGACAGAGAGATGGCCCCAGTGCTACTGACCTCCTGAAAATAAATAAACTCTACAACTGTGGTGATTATTAACCTCTGAAAACAGGTACACACAATAATCTTCTCTGATTTAATTATGGTACGAGTGTCTCTACTCGTATTTCGTTCAAGTCAACAATTTACAGTAATACCAAGTTATGGATAGTTAAATATATACCCATGGTACTTGGCTTTAGTATAATGAAAGGTAACCTGCTTATTTGTATTTTTCACTATATATATATATATATATTATATATATATATATATATATATATATATATATAGTGGATGTTTGCTGTCAAACTCCAGATCATATAAAAGACTATATCATGAAAGCATGTATTTTATTAAAGTATTTCTTCCCTATTAAAACAGACATTTACAATCTCAACTTTGAAAGATAATATAACTCTATAATACAAAAAGAGGTATCCAAACACATATACTCCAGTGGCATTTGCAAATGAAAAAGAGAATGAAGTTGAAAAAAAAGTGCAATAAATAATGTATACAATACAGTAAGATAACCACTTCAACAAATGATACTTTAAAATATGTCGCTGTTCTTTATTTTCTAGAATTTATTTGAAATTTGACTCATCTGAAGCCAATTTGTCCTGCCAAAACACAAAACTCCACTCTCTTCCTGCCCATCTGAGCCTCGCCCTAACCCTGCACACACACATTAGAAACTAGAATGAATGGAGTCCCAATACATGCAATACAAGAAGAAATGGGGAGAGGAAACTAGGTGCTTCCCAACAATGAACTGGGTCAGGATTAAATGGTTTTCACTCGAGAGACAATGAAAATAATGTCTGAAAAACAATCAATATAAATCTAACCTGGCAGCAGTTCAAATACCACTGCTATTCCTATTCAACAATCAGCATTAATGTATATTAATGAATACATCTTTTCTATATTGTATTAATGTTTTTTGTTTTGTTCTTTTGAATAGGCATGTAATGCGAACAAGCCAACATGGGACTGGCATTACCTCCATTCCAACAAGAGGACTACAATTTGAAGAATGTCTTCTCTGTAGAATAGTGCTACCCTTGCATTTGTGAATAAAGATTTTCACCACAGAATTGTACTGTTGTCTAATTTGTGTACAAAGAGAAACTACTACAAGTCTTAAGTTACTTGCAGTGTTCTGCATTCCAGCTATCTACATACAAAGCTTCACCTGCAGTGACAGTGAGAGTGTGTGTGTGTTTCAGAGGGTCTGATGTGGACATGTTTATTCATGGTGTGGAGTAACATGGATCTGCTATTTTCCCCACTTAATGTTTTTATAGTAAATCAAATTCAACTGAAAGCATCGTTGCACAAGACCACCAAACTCCCCTCCAACTCTCACCAACCCATACTGACTGGATGGAATTGTTCTAGAACGTCATATGTTCTTGCTTCACAGAATGCTAATTGTTCTGTGGTATTTAAATTGCAAATGATAGAACTCTCTGTTGGAACATTTTATTTAGATATACATTAATTTTTGGTCTTGGAATACAACTCACAGAATGGGTTAAACATTAAGTCAGATTGTAGTTAAATTCCTAGTTAGACAGTAAGTTGATAAAGATCTTTCTGGTCACTTTGTCTTTGCTAGGACAAGACTGACCTCCAAGACATTTTATGAGGGTTATAAAAACGAGCTACTTTAAAGAGAGAAACTGGATTGAACCAGATGCTTTGAAGCTAGGGTTAGGATAAATGGACAGTGACAAGAGATTTGTGTCTTTCTGATTGGTTTAAGAAAATAATCATGATGTCATTGAGAGACTGCATTTAAACTGAGAATACTAAAATGTTCTTTGTATTGCTCTGATCCATGCTTGGAGAGAGGATACCTGCAAACTGTTGTCACCATGTAACCTTTAAGATGTCTGGTTGTAACTTTGCAACTGAACTTTTATCTTCAATAAACTATACTTCTCTGGAGTCAAAGCAGCAGCCTGCAACTGCTCTTTCGTTTGTTTTACTCTCAGAAGAGTCTACATTAGTTAGAACTAAAATCTAAAAAGTAACAGAGGTCTAACTAATAAATACATCCACCTCAAAAAAGGTGTTTTACTTGTACAAGTCTTGAAGAGAAGAACAGCAAAAAAGATAAAGAATGCTGTTGTATGTTTACTTTGCATTCATTCAGGTAAGTTTACAAACACAGTTCGCTAAAATATAAAAAACTACCTACAATTTTAGTAATGTGTAGTTATAGAAGAGATACCAAATCTGGTACATTCATCACATTTAAGTCATTACATTTAACCACAAAAGAGAAAAAGGTTTTCTTAAAAATATTTATTTGCTTTCTAGAAACATGGACATAAAAACAACATTTAACATTTTTTACACCTCATCGGCCCTTCAAGGATTTTGGCTTAAAGGACAATACAAACAAATATACAAAAATGTGTAGCAACCAGCAAATCACTCATGAAAACAGTGAAAGTATTTACACAAAAGGAAAACGTGCTCAAAATTTGCTCCTTCACAACACACACGTTTGAAAGGTGAAAGTGACCACCCCCCGTGGATAACTGCAAAACTTCAGTACTACAAATTACATTTTTCAAAAATGTGATTATTGCATATAGTGTACAGAAAATAAATTTGCCCATGGCTACCATTAAATCATCATGTATCTATTACGTTTAAAAGTAACAGACTGCAAAGGAAAGGATGGATTCAGTGCTGATTCTTCATAATAAAGTTCTTTCATCTTTTAGAAATTCTGCTGTAAGGAGGTCCTGGGGAGGGCCCTGCAGAATGAAACAGATTCACATTCAAATCCAAACAAAACCCCCCCAAAAACAAATATTAAAAGTCAATCAGTCCTACGCATGGCTAGGATTAGGCAAAAGCTTTATACAGTTAAACCGTAGTTACTCCTCATTAGCATAGTATTTACTTTATGAATGATCTCATTTAGAAGTTACATGATTACAAAGCAATAGCTTACTGTTTATGAAAGTGGTTTAAGTTTTGGCTTGTTTTTTACCTGATGAAAGGCCTCCTAACTGCTGCTGGACCACTTCTAAATGGTGAATATAGTCAGTCAGAGAGTCCTGAGAGGTGAATGATCGAGACGGGCCAGGAGAGTGGTAAGACCTGGGCAATAGGATAAAGAATCTCATTTGAACTGAATTTCAGATCAAGATGCACATATGGAGGTAGGGGTACGCAGGCAGAAACAGCTACGTATCCTGCCTGTAGAACCAACAAGGACCACAAAATAGCATAATTGCACCTATTTATAGAGGAAACAAAGTTCCTGAAATCTATCTAATCTATCTAATTCTAATCTATCATACCTTGGTCACAATCTAGAAATTCCATATTTCTGATTCCACTATACCTTATGTTTTACCTTATTTTAGACTGTTTAAGAGTGCTTGTACATCAAATACATGTTTGCTTCCTACAGCATTCATATTTTTCTGTACGAACTGAAACATCCGTATCAAAAATCATACATAATGTAAAATTATTTTATACTGTAATAAAGGGTTTATATAAAAACCCATAAGAGTGGAGGATTTTTGTATCAATTTCTGTCTTTTCTTATTCGTGTGTGCCAGGGGTGAGTGCAGTTTTGACATTGTCTATTCTGAGTTTACTGTCAGGGGCATAGGATAAGCAGATACAAAATTCCACAGAATCTCACAGAAATCCATCACACTGGTGAAAACATATCGTGCAAGAACAAAAACAACTGGAGCAATGCCGTCCTGTCTTCCATTCTCACGGTATATTATCTGCTTTATAATAACAAACTGTTTGTAATTCAAATGCTGCGCATATCTTGTGCTTGAGGGATGAAACTCTCTTATGTATAAATGATGACGTAACCCAGCGTCCGGAGCTCGGGTGTACATTCTACTGAGACCGGAGCTCGCTGCTCTGTTTGTATTCTATTACTACAAGAAACCATCTTATTTTTACTACCTTTACACGTTAGTGGTGTGTGTTTCTTACAATAAGGTTAAGCGTTGTTGTTTTCTTGAACCACTTTTAATCTCAATCTTTCAGGGGAAATTGTGAAAGTGGTACTCGCTTGTTGCATTTCAATCCAGGACCTTGTTCCAACCAGCTACATTTTATTTGAACATGCCAGGAATAGTTGGCAAAAAAGCCCTTGACTGCAAGAGGCACCAACGAGTACCACTCAGCTGTAAGATTATTTACCTGTTGTGGAGCCTGTAAGGGGATTTAGGGGGCTGATGCAAGTGTGCAATGGCACTTCTGTGGAGAATTTCAGTTTCTCGAGTTGGAGGAGAATTAAAGGTAACTCCAGGGTGCTGCCTTAAGACTTCTGTCCTGAAGCCAGGACCTGGAAAAGGATTTCACAAAAATGAGGACTTAAGCATGGTTAAACTATGCAGTATTCAAGCAAATTCTATTCTCCGGTTTGCTGATTCAATATTGCTTATTGGTTGCTAACATTTCTATGGATTGTTCCTTGCAACGACGACATTAAGTAAAACATCATGTATGCACAGTAAAAAAGGACACAAGTTGCTTGAGCAACCCCTTGTGTAAGCAAGCATTACTGTACATCCATGAAGAATGACAAAATAGTCTCTCTGGGAAAGGATCATAGCAAACCTTCTGCAGGGATTCACAAGCTTTTCTGGAACAGTAAGTTTGTTTGGGGGGAAAAAATAAATAAATAAAAAACTACCTTCACTGTGTGTGCTTCCATTCACAGCAACAACCTGTATCGGTCCTTTTTTGGTGGCTTTCTGCCACTTCTTCACCAAAAATCTCAGCCTGTGGGTGAAGACAAAAGAATGATTGAAGTGAGCAACATTAACATTAGAAAAGCCGCTCCCATTGTAAATCTTAGCGGCTGCCTGTTTATAGTACACAATTAGATTACCTAGATATAGCGATGACAACTCGGACAGCAGATCTGAATTTGTTGATGGGTAGGGAGCGCGGTGCAGAGTTCTGGAGGTCTGCTGCGGAGGGGTACACCCCCATTCTGGCAATGAGGGACAGGGTTGCTTGCTCACAATCCTGAAATCCACCCAAGAGGAGCAGCAAGTATTTCTTCTGGTACACCAGAGCCTTCCTGAAGCTCTCTGCTCTCATGTACCTCCCATAAAGGCGGTTAATCTGCTTTAAAAAAAATTGGTTCCATGCAGTTCAGTCAATATACACAAAAAATGCATAACGGGCTGTCCCATTTTACAATGTGCCAATCCAACGTGTATTTAAAGAACATACAAAAAGTAAATCTCCCTGTTGAACAACAACTCCAGTCATGATAGGAAAGACAGTAGGTCTGACTGACACTCTGTAATCAGGTACGTCTATATCCAAGACGACAAAAATGACTGTTTCACAAGGAAAAGTCTCACAAGCAAAAGACTCTACACACTATTGTGGAAAACACAGTATGTAAACTTTCACCCTAAAAGAATGGGAATGGGAATCTACTACTGACAGTTTGACAGGTGTTTTTGTCTGCAGGCTGTATATGTACTATTTCCAGGCTCACTGTAGTAGACAATAAATGCCAAGACTGCAAGCTCTTGATGATTGAGGACAGGCTTACCTTAGCGTGGGAGACATCAGCAGCCAGGGGCCTGTTTTCAATTTCGGCTGTCACTCTTGACAGCTCAGACTCTGCCTTCTTGAGGGCACTGTGCAGGAAGGCTCTTTCCTTCTGCCAGACGGCCCTTTCTGAGGCCTGAACTGAATCAACCATCTCATGAGATCTGACCTGGAACAATAAAACCAAAAAAGTTAAATGTTAGTATAATTTTACAAAAACAAAACAAAAAAACCAAAAACAAACCAAAAGAAAAGCGTGGCAGGGGAGGAGGAGGAGGCAGAGGCAGCAACAGTTACTCATGGTAATGATGTTTGTTATTCAAACTATTAAAGCCTGGGTTTATAATATTACTGCAACACAATATTATAATGTTCAAGTCAATGGTTAATTGAGGGATTTTTCTAGGCTTCCAGAACCAGTGATGACTCCTCCATCCAGTTTACCTGTTCACTGCCTGCCCCTCTTTGCTTGTGGATTAGCAGTTCCTTTTCCAGTTTGGCTATCGTGCGTTTCAGGTCAATTTTTTCTTCGGTCAAAGCTCCCATACAAGTAGTCAGGTCTGCGTTCTCCTTCAGCAAACGCTCAGAAATTATTGATGAGGTTTGTACCGGCCTCTGCAAGAGGATTTATTCAGATCAATGGCAGGTAGAAATTAAGATTTGCATTTACAGAACCAATTGTAATATGCAGCGGTATCTCTATTGATAATCCTATGGCAACAGCTCATGTAGTGTTTTAAGATGATCTTAGGTAAACTCTTGTAATGTTACAGGATGAAGATGTTTGTTAATGTAACAAACGACATTTCCTATGATCTCACGATTGTGTGATTGTGGATTAATTCTCTCCACCTACCTGTGTACTTGAGCACAGATTCAGTAAATCATTGTCCAGCCCAGTCAGTGTTTTCAACAATAACTTCATATCCTCATCTTCAGTGTAGCTGCGACCATCCACAGTCCTAAAGAAAAATTACAACTTAATTGTGTGAACACCGATAGAGGTAACTGACGACACAGTGACGACTCAATTAGGTTCTTGTTTGTAGGAAACAAAATTACATTACCAAGTCACGCAACCAGTGGTAAAAGTAAACATCATTTACCTAGCACTAGAACTGTGTACCAAGTCCTTCAGTCTGAGAGTGGCCAGCTGTAGCTGCTGCCGAGTGAACTGCAGATGCTGCTGGTGAAGGAAGAAGCTCTTCCTGTCCGGAGACTGGGGGAAGGAGCAGCTGTGGCCCGTGCCGAGGACACCAGTCTGTTGGTGCTTACGAGAGGAGAGGTCTCGCTCCTGCTCCTCCAGTTCTGCGAGGGTCTGCTGTAGCTGTTTGATCCTCAGCTGGTCTCTTTGGTGCTGCAGCTCCATCTCATGCTGCCAGGCAAAGCACAGCAGAACAGTTAGCAAAACATTTATGATCTCATGAACTGTAACACTGTACTATAGACATGCTTCCTCCCAACAACATTTTGAAATGTGACTTTCTGCTCAAAGGGAAGCACCAAATCTCTATAAAAACACATAACAGAATTCCCTTACTATTTATAGATATTCAGCCCAATAATAAAATGACTGCAGTAGGGATGTGTTTACCAGTTTCTCACTGTCCCTCTCGTGTCGGCGGTCTTTCTCAGAAAGTGCCTGGCGATCTTGCCTCCTCTGCACCTCCCTCTGCTCCTCCCTGCTCCTCTCCTTCTGTTTTACGGACTGGATCTTCCCCTGAAGCTGCTCGATATCAGTCCGCAGCCGGGTCCCCTGCTGTCTCTCTGTCTCCAGGCTGCGCTCCAGCTCTTGTTTCTGGGTCTGCAGGGTCTCTAGAACAGTGCGGAGCTTGGCAGCAGTGTCATGCTCTCTCTGCGCCTCCTCGCGGCTCTGTTGAACTCCTGCCTCCAGCTGTCTCTTGGCCTGAATGGCCTGCTGCTGGGTCTTCTCCATCATGGCTGCCAGCTCCACGGTGCGCTCCCTCTCCTGGTCCAGCTGTGCCTGCAGCTGCTGGATGAAGTTGTGCTCCTGAGTGGCCACCCCCTCCCTCCGGAGAGCCTCCTCCTCCAGCCTCTGCTTGTACTCCTGGGCTAGACGCTGCTGCTCGCGGGCCAGGCCGTCGCTCAGTTCAGTAGTGCGCCCCTTCTCGATCTCGAGGAGCAGCTGGACCTCACCGAGCTTGCTGCGCTCCTGGGAGAGGAGGGCCTCACAGCGGGACTGCTCGATCTGCAGCTCCTTGCGCAGGTTGCTGTTGGCAATCCGCTCCTGCTCCAGAGCACTGCACAGCTGGCTGTTCTGGATATTTCGGTCTTCCAGAGATGTCTGCAATAACTAAGGATTACAAAAAAATAAAATAAAAACATAGAACTCAAATAAAAAATGTAAAGCAAAAATGTATAAAACTTTACTTAGTTATTATTATTATTATTATTATTATTATTATTATTATTATTATTATTATTATTTATTTATTTATTTATTTCTTAGCAGACGCCCTTATCCAGGGCGACTTACAATCGTAAGCAAATACATTTCAAGTATCACAGTACAAGTAATAATACAATTAAGAGCAAGATAAATAAAGTTAAAAGGTTTAACATCCCAGCTTAAATTATGGACTGTCATGCAGTATATAGAGAATAACTTCCCTAGAATAGAATACAAAAGGTTATCACATTGTACTTGGCAATGGCACTTGACATTTGTGTTCCACTTTTTCAATGCAGTATACCTGGATGATCAATTAAAAAAATTAAAAGTATTAGTTAAAAGTACCTCATGTGTCTGCCCTTCCTGATCGTTCCTCAGGATGTTCTTGAGTCTCTCCTGATCCAGGATGTCCTGGATCTCTTTCACTCTCTGCTGCTCCTTCTCCAGACTCTCCACAGCTGAGCACAGGTCAGCTTCCTGGCTCTCTAGGTTAGCCCTGGGGAAGGAAATCCATACATAAATATAAAGGTGATCCATTAACTCAAATTGAAATCAGAATTCTACGATAAAACTGAAAGTCAAAGCATACTGTCAAGTGAAGTACACTTAAGGCAGCACTAGCACTAAAATAAATAAATAAATAAAAATAAATAAACAAACAAACAAACTAAACTAAAGCTCAAAATCACAATAACCTAGTGGGTTTAGGATTACCCTTCCAACGTGGGGACCCTTAGAAATGGTCAAATACTTTGCAAGGCAGGCGCTTGGTACTGAGTAAACTACAATCTCTCATACAGAGGTCAGAAGGTCGGGTTGGAATCTACAGGTTACCTCAATTTTCTGATCTCCTTCTGCAGTTCTTGCTGAGCCTTCAAGGACCGCTCCAGCTCCTGATTGGTGTCAGACAGCTCCTGTTTCAGGTCTGTAACTGCATCCTGTTCAGATTTGAGGTGTGATCGCTGTTTAGTTGACCGTGCCTGCTCTGCTCTGAGGGAGTTCTGCAGATCGTTTACTATTGCCTGCTCCTGCTGCAACTTGTATTCCAGCAGCTCCACTAAAATAAAAAAAATATATAAAAAAATAAAACAAAACATTTGATATGTAGGTAGAACAACAAAATTGTAGCACGTTAACCAATAGGATCACCTAAACCTACTGCTTGAACCTACAATTAATATTTTGGTTCCTGGCAAAAATCAGAAATTATCTATGCAGATCTGCCATAATTTCAGATTGGACACCACCATCTTTCGGTAATTGTCCTTCCCTTAATTGAGCGGTTCTGTTTTTAACATTCCTTGTAACACTGCAGTTTATTTACTGGGTGCAGTCAACAGAGAACATTTTGGTCAAATAACGTGAAATCAAATCAAAAAGTCAGAGTTGCAGGCTTTTCATTGAGCACATCTATTCTTTCCTATTGTTAAGTTGACAGGAAATAAATTAACAGAGAACACAACATACACTTCAAAATGCTGCAGACTTCTCTCTCGGCCTTGTTGCCCCCTCACCTTGTCTGCGGAGCTGATGCTCCCGCTTGCTGGCCTGCTCCTCAGCAGTGGTCAGAGAGGCCTGCAGCTGTTGCAGCTGCTCCTGGCTCTGCAGGTGAGAGATCCTCTGCTGGGCCTGCAGGCTCTGAATCTCTGAAAGCAGGCTGCTCCTGTCTGCAGACAGGAGCTGCTCCAGGGCCACACGCTGCTGCTCATCCTAGATCACAAAGCAAGCAGAGGAATTACAGCAGGCAGAGGACCGCAGTCACAAACATTCCCACACTCATTGTGCTAAACTGGCTGCCACTGAAAACACCAAGTTTCCTCTGCGAGTCAATTGTCTTGCACCCTCTAGCGCAGGGGTGCCCAATCCTGGTCCTGGTGGACCAATTAAGCTTCTAATAAGGGCTTGATTGGTCCAATTAAGTAATTTAGGGCACAGATGCAACAAAAGCCAGGAGGGCATCGGCCCTCCAGGACCAGGATTGGGCACCCCTGCTCTAGCGGAACTCACCCAGAACATTATCAATTCAAAACAGCTCAAGACATCTTACTGGTTGTGCAACTTGTATTAGAAGACTTACATCTTCAACATAGATTTACTTTAAAAGAGGCCTAATTGTCAGATTGCATTTTAGTATCTATATTAAATCACCTGCACTAGTTGGACTAAGTATTTATTAATCACCTGCACTAGTTTCCCCTCACCTGTTCTTTAACAATGCTCTCCAGTCTTTCAGTCAGGATGCTCATGGCCCCAGACCCCTGGCTGCACAGGTGGGACTGCAGCTCTGCACGAAGCCAGTCCCTCTCACCATCAAACACACTGCGCACTGCCTGGAGCAGCTCTCTTCTCCAGTCGCTGTCTCCATTAGCTGCCTCCTAAAATAGGAACAGAGACAAAAACCAGACACTTGTCTCAGCAGACTGACTTGCATTACCAGTTTGAGAAGTGCATTCCACTCACCTGCATATTCATGCTAATGCTTCTGAATATTATGCTCATCTCTGTTCTTGATAATTCCATATTGTAAATGTATGTCAAGTAAAAGGCGTTAGCAGATCAGTGTTTTCTTTTTTTTCTATTCAGGAGGAAAATGGTCTGTAGCCAGAACACAATACAATCAAGGACTGGCAGATGTTTAATCTAGAGCCACACTCCTACTAGTGCTGGTTTGAAATGTGTTAAACTCGTCTTAAATGCACATGTAGCACAACATACCTCGTCTCCTTTATCAACCATTTTGGAAAGGAGCTCTTTAAGAGATTGTATGGTTTCCTGTAGAGCCTGTTTCTCTTTCAGCCAGCTGTCAGACAGTGTGCTGGGGAGAGGCCTAGTGTCCGGCAGGAAAACTGGGCGGGCCTGCTCAGAAAGAGCAAGCACTCGGCAACCCTCTTCATAAACCTTCTTCAACAAGCTCTGAAGAAAGAGACAACATTATAATCTCCAGACCAAAAAAATTGCTGTCTGCATATTTAAATATAAATAAAATGCAACTCCTCCCTGTGCAGTGCCAGACTGGTTCCAAAACGTGCTTTTTAACATTTAGGCTTGAACACGGCAAGGAGCCAGCATACCTTGGGGATTTACCAGTTTTGTATCTAGATACACCCATAGGGATTCAGGTGACACTACTAGTCACAAAGACTATTACAAAAATAAATCAATGCTTATTAAAAATGAATTTATCGGAGTTGGATTAAAACCTGTGAAATATTTTGCAAAGTTTACAATTACAACATCACAATATACAGAAGTCTTCTAAAACAAACATGAGCAGATATGGATGCTTGGTAGCTTCTCCACCGGTACACTCAACAACCCTCTGTAGATCTGTGCTTTACTCGTGCAGCCTGATGCTGTACCTGTAGCTCATTAGAAAGCATGTCCTCACTCCCCAGTGAAAACTCTGCTGGCCTGTCAGGGTTGTCAGCGAGTGACATGCCACGCTGCCGCAGATACTCCACAAAATTAGCATCCAAGCGTTCTGTAGTTTCCAGCTCCAACTTCAGTTTTGCCCCCAGATCTGAGCTTGCATCTAAAATCATAAATAAAATAAAATTACAAAAAAGTGCAGAGACTTCATATACAACTTAAACATTCTTATTAAACTGTACTGCCTCGACTGGAATTAATTGCATCTTAGTAGTCACTAGTATAAAAAAAATATATATATAATTTTTCTGTAGCAAGACAAATGAGTTTAACCCTTTCAGTTCTAGCACCGTATGTTAATTTAAAGTATTGACGGGACTCCCATTGATCAATATATATATTTTTTTAAATAATTTAGTCGTTACCAATTAGTTTTTATTATTTTCTCCCCAATTTGAAATGCCCAATTATTTTTAGGCTCAGCTCACCGCTACCACCCCTGCGCTGACTCGGGAGAGGCGAAGATGAACACACGCTGTCCTCCGAAGCGTGTGCCGTCAGCCGCCCGCTTTCTTTACACTCTGCAGACTCACCGTGCAGCCGCCTCAGAGCTACAGCGTTGGAGGACAACGCAGCTCTGGGTAGCTTACAGGCAAGCCCGCAGGCGACCGGCCAGACTACAGGGGTCGCTGGTGTGCGGTGAGCCGAGGACACCCTGGCCGACCTAACCCTCCCTCTCTCCCCCTGGACGACGCTCGGCCAATTGAGCGCCGCCCCTGGGAGCTCCCATCCACGGCCGGCTGTGGAATAGCCTGGACTCGAACTCGCGACGTCCAGGCTATAGAGCGCATCCTGCACTCTAGCGAGTGCTTTTACTGGATGCGCCACTCAGGAGCCCACTATATATAAAATATTTTTGTCCTTTTCTCCTGCATACTCAATAAAAGGAGGTTCTTTTTTTAATTATATACCTTACATTTCACATTCTTCAGCTCAACAAAAATAATTAAGGATTGAAAGGGTCAAGGACAATGTTCATTAACATCATATCTGGATAAATAAAAAGAAATGTTCCAATAACAACTTTGTTGCAACATAAGTTGTAAAGTTCACAGCGCAGGCAACTATTAGAAGGACCTTGTGTTAAGTTTGAAATGCACCACCTAGTTACGAGGTGCAAAGGACCCACTTTCTTTTGCAACAAACTTCATTAAATTATTCATTCATTTTTACTTATGAATGCATTCAACCCCCTGGTGCAGAAGCCAAAACACAAGTGTACTCTCCCAGTCGAAACCCGAGAGAGAGAGAGAGAGAGAGAGAGAGAGAGAGAGAAAGAAAGAAAGAAAGAAAGAAAGAAAGAAAGAAAGAAAGAGAGCTGCTTGGTGCTACTCACTGCTTGCATATCCATCGCTGACACACTCGTGTACAGAGAGTGTTGATTCTGTGTAAACAGGAGAGGCTGATGGAGTCAAGTCAAGGTTTTCAAGAGCTTTTGCCTGGGGGAAAAAAACTAAATGAAAAAAATTCCTTCAATTGAAAAGCTATGCACTGTAGGGTGTTTCACATCATGTGTTACCATACAATATACCAGTTATTCTTAAATTGAGACTGTTTTTTAGCTCTTCAGGAGACATGACATTTGACTCCCATGCTCAGGTAAAACTGATGAGGACACAAATTATTCTAAAATGTATCTTCAGGATTTTCAAAAAAATGCTTGTACTTATTTGTATTGGTGTGTATTAAAACAAAAAAAAAGGAGGGCTTTTTCTGGGCTTGCTGCTTGCCTATTATTACACCGTCAATGTGAAAGGCTGCAGGGTGCATAATACACAATGAAGAGTTACAGGAAAAGCAAGAAAGGCTATCGAGCTGTAAAACCAAAACACATGAATATTATTTCTCTGTTACAACCTGCAGTACAATGTTTAAAACAACCTTTTCCGTGTCAATAGAGTCCAGGACGGAGTAAGTCCCCTCTGAGAAGGGTGGAGATGCTTCTGTCGAGTGGCTGCTGTGCTCCTCACTGTCGCAGGTGAGGTGATCACTGGGCTCCGAGCAGTCCCGGTCCAGACCAGGGGATTTGCTGTGCAGGAGAGTCTGCCCAGTGCTGTGCAGAGTGTTGAGCTCAGAGAGGTGGGTGGAATTGAACCCGTATGTGTGCTCCATACTGGCATCGTATTTCCTCACAAGCTCAGGGGAGCAGAGAGAGCTCTCGTTGGAGAAGTTGTACAAGAAGCCGTGCGGTTTACCCGGGCCGGTCTGGCTGGAGCGTTCCTCTGGTTTTATTGTATTGCTCTGTTCTTTACACGTCTCATGTGCCTGGAATCCATACTGAGCTCTCAGCACCTCCACTTCATTCTTCTGGTGCGATAGCTCCTCCTCTTGCTTCGTGAAATCTTCTTGGAGCTTTCTCAGTTCCAATTTTAAACTTCCGTTGTGGCTCTCCAGGTCAGCAAGGGATCGATCTTTTTCCTAGTAAAGAAGTTGGAGGATTTTTAATGCGCTGTGCAACACAGATGCAATTCAATTGTATGTATTTATTTTAACTCCATTGTGATGTCTATCAAAAAAGGAAAGCAGATTTAAGAGGAGTCACTAACGTTCTAGCAAAAAGAAGGAAAATCAAATTGGAGGACAGCTCCATGTAAAAATTAGTAATTGGAGGCAATGATTAGAGGCCACCACCTCAAACATCATTCCATTATTTATTTATTTTTACATCCCAACATACCTGTCCCTCCTCCAGAAGCCTCTCTGTCTTCTCTGTGCTGGAGCTCAGGTCCTCCTTCACAGCAGACAGCTCTGCCCTCAGCTGAGAAAGCAGTGCCTGCAGGTCGCTCAGGGCCTCCTCCTTCTCCTTCAGGGCAGCCTCTGCTTTAGCCAGCGTTTCTTCAGCACAGCTCTGACAAAAAAAATTAAATTATACACACGACTGTATAATTGTTCAACTGCCACATTAACAGGATCCTTAGTAGTGAGGTTTGAAAATCCTCATTCCCATCCTGTTTGCCCCACAGCATAACAATTCTAAAACCTCTAGATCAGCAAAAATAAATAAATAAAATTTTTTTAAAAAAAGTGGGGGGGGATTAGTAGTAGAGGTAAACTGGATTAATGCCGATGGATCTGGCTAGACAAGGTACAAAACTTGTGTGTTATCTTCAGAACAGCCAGCCAAGCAATAAAAGCAAGACAAAATGGGACAAATTCCACGAATTGCAGATGTGAACTGTCAGTTCCCTTCTAAGCCACAGTTCCTCTTTCAAGGACTATACTTCCTTTTCCTGTGGGTGTCAGAGCCAATAACTCTTTAAAACCCAAGCAAGCGTGCCCATCCCAAATTTAAACTGAAATTACACGTTTACCATCTTCCAAAAAATCCCTCACTAGTGTGGTAGTACATTTAGGAACTAAATTCAATAATGTTTAAATGGCTAAAAGCCATTTTTTACAAGAGTCATGTTACATACCCCGCAAGGCTAAAAAGACAAAGGAATTAAAATCAATCATTCTCAGTCTTCATGCAGAAGCCCAAGAATTCTCCTTTATAAACCAAATATTCTGCTAAACAAAAACACCCAATATAGGAAAATTATCAATGCCTGAGCAACAAGACACTGAGCTGCATCTGACACCACCCATAACACATAATTGACTTTCCCTGAGCAGTGTATCTAGCAGATACCCACCTGTCACTGACCATCTGCAGCTCTGCTCCAATTAGTTAATCCTAGAACAGAACTTCTGAACCTGCCTTGAATCTTTGCCTCAGCCATTTCTGTTTGTACTCTGCATACAGGTACTAACATACAACAGGTTAGTCTGCGCTGGCATAACAGAAATACTACATTCATCTGACCTTGTAGCATACTGCTTTGTAGTTTGAGTATATTTTAAGATCCCAGACTTGTAAATAGACAGTACTAAAGCTTGCTCCAACATAGTACTTTTCTTGTTTAGTTTAAGTCTCAAGCACCACTGAATACACACACTTTAGTTCATATGTGATTATACTGTGGTTCTGTTATTAACCATATTATTGCCAACAAATCTTGCTTGCAGACGTTTTATTTAATTTATTTTTTAAAACTCTAAAACATGCCCCAGAAGCTGGTTACTAATTCCACTGGTAAGATTTAGCTGGGAAGAGTCAGAAACTAGTGTTGCTTTAAAAAAGCTTTTGTCAATATATGGTTTAATAAAACATTGACAGGGTGTATTTTAATATTTCAAGTTCCGTAGCAGTCAGAGATGCAACAGACACCAACTTGTTTTACTGCTGTTTACTTGTTACTAACCACATGATCTTAAAGTGAAAGCTGTAGCCTTTAATTTAATAAAATATTACTTAACTAAAAAAAATAGCACACCAAGCCACTGCAAACACCCCTGGAAATCTGGACAATACAGGATGAGCTTACCAGCACTTCTTTCTGTGCTGCAGCATTCCTTGCTGACTTGTCTTCAAGCTGCGCACTCAGCTCTTGTACCAGAGTGTTCTTCTCGGCAACCTCCACCTTCAACCTTTCAACTTCTCCCTGGAGACGTTCCACATTCAGCTGAAGAGCCTGGCACTCTGAGAACAGCTCTGTCTTCTCTGAGCTCAGAGTCAGAATTTCCACCTGGCTGTCCTTCATGCAAGCTTCCAGCTTTGCCACCTCAGCTTGCAGCTTCTCGATATCTCCCTGGTTCTTTACCTCTGCCTGCTTCAGATCCTGCAGCTGAGAGTCCAGCAGAGACTTCAGACTCTGGAGCTCCTCGCACTCCTCTTGCTTCTTGCTCAGCTCAGCCTCCAGACCTGCCCCCTTGGCCACGATCTGCTCCTCCAGGGTCTTCACTTCGGTCTCCGTCTCTAGAAGCTGAGCCTCCCTTTCTCTCAGGATGTCCTCCAACTCCCGAGCCTGGGTGGACAGCATGCCCACCTTGGCTTCCCTCTGCGAGAGGCTGGCTCTCAGCAGGACGGACTCCTCTTGCAGGATGGAGAGCTGCCTGCACTCATTGTGAAGGTCCTTCCCCAGCTTCTCCACCTCTGACCGGAAATACTCTTTCTCCGTGCATGCGAGATCGAGCTGCCCCTCTAGCTCTCTCAGCCTTGCCTTGGAGGACTGCAGGTGCTCGCTGGCCAATTCTCTCTGCAGGCTGTCCTCTTGGCTGGGGTGCTGCCACAGCTCACGCTCCAGACTGTGTAGGGGGGACTCTGGGCTGTCCTGGGAGTCGCTGACCTCGTGGCGGTTGGGCCCCAGCTGGGCCAGCTCCTCCTGCAGCTTCTCAATGACCTCGTGCAGCTGCTCCACCTCCTCGTCCTTGTCCCTGCGCAGGCGTTCCTGATCTCCGTGGAGGTGCTCGATCTGAGACCTCAGGTCCTCTATCTCCACATTCTTCTCTTCTAGAACCTATGACAAAAAAAAAATTATAATAAAATTTGTCTTTTATCCTCCTACCACAACCAGTGCTGAAATACAAATAGGAAAAGTAACAGTATGTATGTCTATTAAAGGAGTGCAAACCAATGCTTCAAAATACATGTTCTTATTTCTCTTTAACATCATGCCCCCTGCAGAGAAGATTTTGGTTTGTTTTGTTTGTTAATTCAGGATATGCAAATATTTCAAATCCAGCTATAGAAGGCAAACAGCTGCATCCTTGTTCCTTTGTTGTAGGTCAGGAGGCCTGATTGCAGCTACACCACTGGAGCGAGTGTGAACTAGAACATGAAGTAATTGGGTACTAATTAGGTACTAGGAGGCAACAGCAGCAAACCTGAAAATTTGTGTCTTTCAATTTCACGGCCACTGAATGTACCGCACAGAGTACATCCTCCTGATGTGAACAAAAGACTCCTTTAAAATAAAATTGCCTATTAAAAACACACAGGACTTGACTGCATTGCTTTGTATATGTAATCATCATTTTCATCTCCTGCATGAAGCTTCAGTGTGGACAGGGGATTTATATACAGCAAGACTGAAAAGTGGGGAGTCTCTAGAACAAGATGAATTCAAAGGATACCCAATAAACCTTGTTGTCTGTATTATTCTTCAGTTCCTGCTGTAGCCGAAAGATCTGTTCGTTGAGATGGTCGATTTCTTGGTTCTTTTCCTCCATCAGTGCCTGTGGAAACTGTAGCATTGAGGTTCTGCTCTCATCTGAATCAACCCCCAGTTGCTTGTGCAAGCTGGCTACCTTCTCCTAGTAATGAGAAAGGGAATGCAGTTAACTGCAATGTATAACCATACTAGGATGACATGTTCTCTTGACCTGAACTGAGCTTGTGTACTGAAAGACTTTAAACATATCTTTAAAAATAGCACAATAGCAGTATTTGGCCAGTATGACAAATAGTATTACAAATAGCACAATAAAAAAGGTCATTCAAAACTATAAACAAAGTACAAATCTACATTGTATGCTCATACATTTTTATAGCACCTCAAAAAGCACTGTACATAGCAGCGCCCAGAGACACCAGACCTCACAAGCCACTAAGCTCTTGCCTAGCTTCATTATAGGTAGCAAATCTGAGCCACACACTGTTGAGAGGTAGAACAAGTCTATCTGCACGCAGCTCAGGGAAATAACATTTTACTACCAAATTTCAAAGGACTGACATTCAAGGCTAGTAAATGCGCTGGATAACAGCAGAATCATTTTCTTATCGATTACATGCTGTAACGTGCTCTGTCTTCCTCTTCAGTACCCTACTCCGAATCAGGATCCAGGAGATGTTCCCTACACGGCTTCTCCCTTCACCCTACCTTTAACTGCTTGCTCTCCTCCTGCACCTTTTCGATGCTGGCAGCACTCTGCTTCATCTGAATCTCCAACTGCATGTTGAGCTGCAGCACCTCCTCCGATTTGTTCACCAAGTCCTTCTGAAACTGATCCAGCTGATCAGCGAGGATTTCAACCTGGAGAAGTAAACTTTCAATTTAACTACATGGATTCTCGCACCGTTGTGGGAATTATAAGCCCAGCAGGACAGATGGCATAAGCATTGGGATATAAAAAATTTGTATTCATTTATTTGGCAGACGCCTTATTCCGAATAGTAGGATCTATGTTAAATCAAGTTAGATTGATATTGCATTGGGTCATACTGCAATAAATGACATTTTAAGCCATTTGTTTTCTAGAGTACTGTGTATTTGTGGAATGTATTTATTTAGCATTGCCATAATACATTTATCAATGGAGACACAAGAAGAGAAAGTGTACTGTTGTAGTTTAGAGTCAAGGGCTGGAAGCCATGAGAACCCAGGTCCAAATGCGTGCTTAGGCACTACCCAACCCTTACAGTATTACATGCATCAAATCTACATATTGCTTACACAGAATTACTGCAAAGGTTAAAACCCAGTGGTCTAGGGTGTTTACAAGATAAATAACTAATTTAAAATGTTTGGTAAGCACTCATTTAAAAAAAAAAAAAGAATTATAATTTATTTTTTTGCAACACTGATGTGTATAAGGCAATAAGGCATTTTAATCTGGATACTACTATAAGTGACTTTTAGCACAGATGCCTCTATGTGCCCTAGTGTGCAGCAGAACCACTGGACTCTACATTACTGTATTGGTTACACTTGGCATGAACCTACCTCTTTCTCTTTGTTGAGCAGAGCCTCTCGCTCTGCCTCCAGCTGCTCCTTCAGCACCTGGTCAGAGCTGTTTTCCGGGAAGCGGTGTCTGGTCTCATCTAGTTTAGACTGCAGAGCAGAGATCTGCAGCCGGTTAGAATATTGCTGCTGCTGTAAAGCCTCCTTATCCTGCAATTGATCAATAAACAATATACAAATATTATGTGAATGGGACCTAAATATATTTATGTATTACTTTAATACACTATCAGTTTACAAGTACGGTCAACAAATGAATGCTATCTAGATTATATTCACATGAAATAAATGGAATTTGTTATCCAGCATCTTTGATAGTCTACTTGACATAAAACAAAATTAAGTCAAATTACCCATTAGGTGCCCTGTTGAATTGACCAAGACCCGGGTGTATTTACACTTGTAAAGATTGATTATAAACACATATGGTGTGAACCAGATCAACACAAATCCATCATGGAACACGTTTTATCGCACCAGTCCATGACGCCTGGTAAACACTCTGCTGGCTCCTAATGTTCGATGCACTGTTGTAATTGTGATTCTGCACTGTACACTGTACCTGAAGATAATCTTGCTCCATTTTCTTCATCTGCTGCAGTTCTTGTTCTAGCTGGCTCACTTTCTTTGCTGCCTCAGCATTGCCCAGTGCAGCCTCTTCCAGCTCGCAGATTCGGGATGCCATTTTCTCAATCTCTTCATTTTGCTCATTGATGTCCCTCACATACTGCTCTTTAGCCAGCAGGAGAGTGTTGTAATCATCCATTTTCTCCTTGATCGTAGCCTGCAGCGTCTCCACCTTGATAGAATAAGGACACCTCACATCAGACCCTCCTCCTAGATTACTCCCTACCTAGCAGTGTCCTGGGTCTATCCGGGAGCCTATTTCTTTATCTGAATGATATAACAGGTGACTTACTGAAAGGTCTCTTGTTTATATATTCATTTTGCATCTACTATGTCAGTACATCCTGGGAACTTTCTAAAACTCCAAGTACAACAATCATTAATACAACACACTGTCTAGTAGATCAAGTAATACATCAATAAGTAGTGACATCCGCTGGGGGCAGTGTGTTGTAGGGGGCTGGTTAATGGTAACACTCTGGAATACAGTTGCACTTGGAGGGTACACGTGATTCTGAGAGCTCTGTTGAGGACACAGGGGTGTTGTGAACTTTCGAGTTTAAAAATACCAGGATGTGAAGACAAACAGAAAACGATACACAATGAATCGAAACAAGACAAACAGACAACCGGGATATTAACATCTTGCTATTTAAGCAACTAAACATTGAATTCACTGCACTGAACTAGATATAAACACTAAAATTGACTTTAATTTATCTTAGAAACGAGATGAAAATGTAAAAAAAATCTTCAGGTTTTTGTGGGTCCTCTCCAGAGTATCAAGCTTCCTTTCATTTCTAAACTGTCCCAGAATGTATCTATATCAAGTACTTTCCTAATACTAATTTACTGATTTCTAAAACAATTAAAAGTAATGTACTATGGAAAGAGAATTAAAAAGATCCCTCCCCCACCAATTTTGATTAGAGAAATTCAGCTAAAAGGATTCAGGGCTAGGTTATGTGTGTCTATATGTAGACACAAGAAGAAAGAAAGCAGAATTTGGCTAAGCAAGAAATTAAGCAGTGTAAACAGGCTAGAGACACTAAGTTTTGCATGTTTTTTTATATGGCAGTCTAATGCATTCTTCATACGTGCAGTCCACTCCAAAGGCAGAGTGGGTCTTGAACAAAGGATGCCATGAGAAGAGAACTCATAAAACAACAAGCGGGAGCTCAGCAACATATAAAAGTCATGTCGCTACAAAAGAATGTTGTGCATCAAATACTTAGAAAAAGCCAATAAAACTGGTAGAAACTTGGATTCAAAACCTCCAACTGAAATGTCTTGGCTTGCCTTTTGGCTTCATCCATTTCGGATATAGGCTACTGTCGTTCTCTAGGAGACTCAAATCAAGACAATTAAAGTTTTAAACTCAAAATTAGCGATTTACATTTTCCACTTTGGCATTTATGTTGCCAGTACAGAGGAAAAGAGGTGTAATACACTAAAAAAAGTGACAGAAACACATGCTGGAAACAAAGACCACAATACAATATGTATCATGATATGTATTAAGATACACGTGATAGTATACAAATATTGTGGAACATTCATTTTAACAGCAGCATTCAGGACTTGGTGGACTTCCGTGATGCATCCAGAACTTAATTGTCTCTAACTGTACCTTACATTAACTGTCCTGGTCACTGGGCTGGTAAGGTAATGTCAGAAGTATTATAAGTCCCATTTTGAGGTCTTAACCAAACCACTGACCAGATGCTGCTGGAAAGACAGTCACATGAGATGCACTCTGCTAAGCAGCGATTAAAGAAATAGTTTGCCTCTAAAAAAGTGAAGGATTTCTAAATCATGCAGAAAGGACATTGACTGGACCAAAGAGAGGAACCAACATATTACTATACCTGGTAAACCAAGTCATCAATCTATAAAAATGCATTTAAAAGAAAAAAAAACAAACAAAGATAGACATATTATATATAAGGATACTTGTAACATATACATTCCAGCATACTTCTACTTTAAGTAAAATTCACAAATTCCTTTCAAGATTTGCAGTCATACAATTCTTAAAATCACATAATCCTTCATACTTGTTCAATGAAAAGCACTGCAATACTCCACTACCTAGCCAGGTCTGAGCCATTTTAAATCTGCAATATCCATTAAATTGTGTATGGAAAAGTCATTTTCTCTTGACAATAATCTCTGCCAGGCAGACAAAAATAAAAATCAGCATGGTTGCACTTTAACCAGCCTATATGAATTGACCAGAATATCTACCTTCTGCTCCTTGTAGTCTCCTCCGGTATTACATTTCATTGGATTCCTTAGCTGGGCTTCCAGTTTCTTAATTTCGATTTGAAATTCATCCCTCTCGTGCTCTCGCTCCACCGCTTGTTCCTAGAAAGAAAACAAAGCAGATTTGGTCACCTGCTGTTACTGGGCAGTAAGCCCTCAGGAGATGGATATGCAGGGCAAGAGCTCCTTACGTCTATGAAGTGTCGATCATTGCGCAGCTGTTTCTCCAGCGCCAGGATCTGCTGCTGCAGGTCAGCCAGCTCCAACCTGTGCTTCTGCTCCAGCTCCAGGTTATGGCTGATCTGCTCCTCCAGTTCCGTCTCTAGGAGCTTCAATCGGGAGGTGAGGTTGGAGCGGTCCTTCTCCGCTTGGCACTGCAGATCCAGCTTCTCCTTCGCCAGGAGATCGGCTTCCGCAAGCAGACCTTGAGATATGACAACCCAAAAATCCAAATCAATCAAAACACCCCTACAGAATTAATAAGATAGCACACAATAAGTGGCGAGCAAGAAAAGATTGTGCATTGTCTCTGAACTAAATTATAAAATGATAAAGCTGGATTTTGATCCCCCTCTCTAATTAGATAAGCAGCTTTAAATAAATTGAAGGACTCAAAAATCTGATTCCCTCCCCCCTCCAACACACATCTAAGACCTAATTAGCAATGCTCATATATAAATAGAGCAAAGCCATTTAACTTGACATATATAATTTAAATGTGCCATTATTGGGTGAGCTGCAGTAAGTGCTTCATCCAGGACAAAAATATGTACAATTTAAAAAATATTTATTTTCTTCATTTACAGCAAAAAAAAAAAATATAGCATAATAAAATTTAATAATCACATGCAAAAAAAATCACATGCACAGGGACACACAGTAACTTGGGATGTGACATGAAACCTTGTTAATTCATCAGCGCTGCACTTGAACATCTACCAGTATTTAAAAATGTGCTAAATTTCCAAAACACACCAATTTAGTTAGTCTCATTGGGAGGCTGCTGTACCAACATATCATACTCCATTGACAGCACAAGATGTATAAAATGTAACCTATAAGCAAATTAAATTAAAACTACAGAAAAGGTAATGTGTTGATCAGTGGTACTATGCAGCTGTGAATTTCAATCCAAAGCAACACCATGCAATAAAAGTGCTTATTAAAGAACATCTCTGAAAAGCATGTGTGTAAATTTGATTTAAGAACTAGTATAGATTTACTCTTATCCAAAATTAAACAATGGATATTAGATTGATCAAAAGCCCCCCCCCCAAAAAAAAAACACAACACACAAAAAGGATGATCTCAAATGTACTTGATTTGAAGGCATTTAAAAGGGTGCAGCAAAACATGCATTCAAAGCTGCAGTTTTGAGACCAATTGAAAAGGGATTCAATCAAATGTGAAACAGACTAGAGCACCAATTAGAAGGCACGAACCATTAAAAAGAGAATGTAAATTGCCAAATAAGTGATGCCAACGGAGATTTCACTGATTTGTTAGGCTTATAATTTCCATTACTGCAAATCAAACTGTTTAATAATTTAACAATTTAACAGATTCCAGCAATGTTTTGTTTAATGGAGAATGGAATTAAAATTGTTGCCAGTTTACTGTACAAGAGAATGTACCAAGTCTGCTGCTACAGTACATTCAGTCTCCCCGTAATTTTGCTGTCTCATGAGAACAGAAAAAAGTGCATGATAAATCTGCTGAAATGTTAGATTCCCCTTATTTCTTTAAATTAAATTTCCTGAAAATCAATCAAAACCATGGCAAACCGCATGTCAAGGCATGTCCAAAACCACAAACCTTTGTCCTCCCCTGCAACTGCAGAACATCCTACAGACCAAGAAAACACACAGCTTACTAAATTATTCTTTGAAACACTGAAATAGTTTCTAGTAGATCACATTATTTTTTATAAAAACTCAATCAATTCACTTCACTGTTTTATTTGATCTACCGCCTCCTAAATTTGATCAAAGTTGTTCAACAAGTAACAAGTCTCATCGGAGTCTGTAGATGTTTAAAATGGATTACCAACTGGATGACAAGTCAATAGGGTGAAAACATACCTTCAAAAGTCCAGTGTAAATTTAGCATGAGCTGATTGCTTAAATTGCCCACTATTCAAGGAAAATAAATATGTGTCCAGCCCTGCATTATCCAAAATAAATATGGAATACAAAATTATAAATATATATTGTAAAGAAAATTTCTCTAATAGAGTTTAGGTAAAATTAGAAAACACTTCTTTAAAAGCTGAATATATATTAAATGTAATATAGAGATATACAGACGTGCTCAAATTTGTTGGTACGCCTCCACAAAAAACGAAGAATGCACAATTTTCTCTGAAATAACTTGAAACTGACAAAAGTAATTGGCATCCACCATTGTTTATTCCATATTTAATAGAAATCAGACTTTGCTTTTGATTTTTTATTCAACATAATATTGTAAATAATAAAACAAATGAAAATGGCATGGACAAAAATGATGGGACCGCTAACCTAATATTTTGTTGAACAACCTTTAGAGGCAATCACTGCAATCAAACGTTTTCTGTAGCTCTCAATGAGACTTCTGCACCTGTTAACAGGTAGTTTGGCCCACTCTTCCTGAGCAAACTGCTCCAGCTGTCTCAGGTTTGATGGATGCCTTCTCCAGACTGAAAGTTTCAGCTCTTTCCATAGATGTTCGATAGGATTCAGATCAGGACTCATAGAAGGCCACTTCAGAATAGTCCAATGTTTTGTTCTTATCCATTCTTGGGTGCTTTTAGCTGTGTGTTTTGGGTCATTATCCTGTTGGAGGACCCATGACCTGTGACTGAGACAGACCTTTCTGACACTGGGCAGTACGTTTCGCTCCAGAATGCCTTGATAGTCTTGAGATTTCATTGTGCCCTGCACAGATTCAAGGCACCCTGTGCCAGGCGCAGCAAAGCAGCCCCAAAACATAACCGAGCCTCCTCCATGTTTCACTGTAGGTATGGTGTTCTTTTCTTTGAAAGCTTCATTTTTTCGTCTGTGAACATAGAGCTGATGTGACTTGCCAAAAAGCTCAAATTTTGACTCATCTGTCCAAAGGACATTCTCCCAGAAGGATTGTGGCTTGTCAATATGCATTTGAGCAAATTCCAGTCTGGCTTTATGTTTTTCTTTCAAAAGTGGAGTCCTCCTGGGTCTTCTTCCATGGAGCCCACTTTCGCTTAAAAAGCGACGGATGGTGCGATCAGAAACTGACGTACCTTCACCTTGGAGTTCAGCTTGTATCTCTTTGGCAGTTATCCTTGGTTCTTTTTCTACCATTCGCACTATCCTTCTGTTCAATCTGGGGTCGATTTTCCTCTTGCAGCCGCACCCAGGGAGGTTGGCTACAGTTCCATGGACCTTAAACTTCTTAATATTTGCAACTGCTGTCACAGGAACATCAAGCTGCTTGGAGATGGTCTTGTAGCCTTTAACTTTACCATGTTTGTCTATTATTTTCTTTCTGATCTCCTCAGACAACTCTCTCCTTTGCTTTCTCTGGTCCATGTTCAGTGTAGTGCACACAATGATACCAAACAGCACAGTGACTACTTTTCTCCATTTAAATAGGCTGAATGACTGATTACAAGATTGGAGACATGTGTGATCATAACTAAAGAAACTAATTGGTTTGAAATATCACTATAATCCAATTATTTATTATCTTTTCTAAGGGGTACCAACAAATGTGTCCAGGCCATTTTAGAATATCTTTGTAGAATAAGCAATAATTCATCTCTTTTCACAGCTTCTTTGCTTTATTCTATGACATACCAAAGGCACGCAAGTATACATGATAAAACAGCTTTTAATTTCATCACTTTTCAGGAAGAATGAAGCATTATTTCAATGAGATGTAAGGGTACCAACAAATTTGAGCACGTCTGTATATGACGTTTGCATTGGATTACTTGAAAAAGTGGCGGCTAATTTGTTGGAGCAAGTGTCAGATTAATAAAGCAATAGTTGTAGGAAGCGCTGAAGCCCTGCCATCCTTGGCAAGTGCTGGTTGCTGGTCTTGAATCCCTTACCAGTCTCCCGATCCCCCATGTTGGCAGTGATGGCCTCTCTCTGGCGGACAAGCAGGCTGTGCTCCTCACTCAGCTCATGCAGCTGTCCCCTCAGCGTCTCCAGCTCCAGGACCAGGCACTGCTCCGATTTCTCCTTTCGCTGAAGAGCCTCTTCCAGAGCAGCCTTCTCCGCCACATAGCCCTCAATCAGCCCTGAAAGCCACAGAGCAACCGTCAAGAGAAAGGATCAGAAAGTCACAAGCACTGGTTCCCCCCCCCATGGGTATCTGGTTTCAGATTATCCCTGGCTTATCACAAATCAGTAGGAGGCTTACTCCAGTTTTATCTCCTTGCTGTCTTATAATGACAATACTATAAAATCTGTAATGGCTACAGCAACAGACTATAAAATTGTATTTGCAAGCAGATCACATACTTCTATCCTTGTAAATGCTTGAAGAACTACCTGCCAACCAGGATTTTTCAGTACAAGCTATTCCAGCAGCATTGCATCAAATCACTTTTCACGGTAATTCTAACAGGGTTGGGGTAAATCCCTACTTGCACTAATGCGTTACTGTAATAATACTTTTGTCATTTAATAACCTGTCCTCGGTTTAGCGAGGTATTTTATATTTGTATAATCAACAGAATCTAAAAATGAGCAAACGCCACAATAATTGCAATTAAATCGCGATTTTTTTATCCCGCAATTATCATTTCAGACATTTTCAACACTGTCCCAACACTAGTTGGACACTTGGTAGTCTTTTCTTTTTTTTAACCCCAACACGCCAGAATGCTCTAATGTCGATGCCTCAGCACCGATGACATGATCTCTCTTCTGGGATGTCTCACGGCAATAATAAGCTGTGGGGCAATGAAATCAGGCTTTGAGACTTTCTTGAATAAGGCTAGGCACTATGAACAAAAAAAATAATATCCCTACATTCCAGTTTTGATGATACACTTCAGAAAATGTCACAAATGCTTGCTTGCGTACGTTACAGTGGTGGCCACATTTATTGCATCATCGCACTATTTTTACGCATCACCATATAGTTTGTTTTTCTGTAGACCTTTTTTTGTTTTTGTTAATTTGCCCTTTGTGGTTTATTGAATTCTAGCACTTGTATGATTCTTGAAAGTCAGGAAGTTCATTGTGTTTATATGCCAACAATGAAATGTATTTATACTACAAACATTTTAAAAACCTGTTTGACAGTTAAATGAATTACCAGACAGTTAAAAAGTAAACAATAGCCTGTGAGGGCAAGCCCCTCACTGTAATATTTAAAAGCCTGTTATTGTGTTTATTATTGTTATTCTACTGGCAATAGAGCCGTGGTTTATGTATCGTGCCTGCTGTTGAGCAAGTGTATTTGATATAGAACAGTATATTGCTTTATTTAGATTAGGACTATTAATACTGTGTCTTTCCTGTGCTTTTTGGGTCATACGTGATCTTGTCTTTGTGAACATCAGTCATTTTGTGTTCAGTGTTAGTCTGTGAACATCAGTCATTTTGTGTTCAGTGTTAGTCTATGAACATCAGTTGTAATTTGTGTGAAGTTGTGCTAAAATAAACATTTACGTCTGTGAACACTATCAAGTGGCTATTTCCTGCATTCCAAAATGTGATTGGGGGTGGGGGGGTAAGCACAGACCATCACCCCGTTAGTCACAACATCTTTTGCAAAACAAGAACAATATAAAGATTAATATAAAAAACGCACTACTTTTTTGATTAAATAATAAATAAAGAAATTATATTACTTATTTATGAAGAAACTAAATGACAACTAGCAAGTTACTTTATTCAGTAACATGCCCAACCTTTTAATTCTAGCATATGTGGTTAATGTAATCCGTTGGAATTCTCTAGTGCTGTAAAATACTGGAATATTAAATCCACCAGTTTACTTGTGACAGGTGTGGCATACGTACAGACTGAAACCCCACTATACCCCAAGATTGACATTCTCAACAAGTCTGTCAATTGGATAAACAGTTCTCTAGATCCGTGTAACAATGTAAACATGACACAACAAATCCCGCTGGCATCTCTCCATGGGGTAAAATGAACTTGCACAACTGATCTAGTGTAAAATCACTGACCCTCTGCTTTGTGAAGCTCCAGCTCTAGCTGTTTTTTGGTCTTGGTTTCCTCGTCCAGTTGCTCGATGAGGTTCTGGTGCTGGTTTACAAACCGGGCCGTCTCCTTGTTCTGACGACTGAACTGCTCTTCCAGGTGGACGTGGATCCCGTGCGTCTGCTCAAGCTGCACAACCAGCAATTACAGTCAGCACTGTACACGCCCCTTTCAATTGTCACATGGGGCTAACAAAGCAAACACCTGGATTACTGCATATGAGCTGTGCTTTGCAGCACTAGAGATGAAAAGCAAATATTTAAAATTGGTGTGATAAATAAATAGACAAAATATATCATCCTTTGCCGAATTTAAACTGCAGTGAGGTACAGTTTGGAGTATAAGGATAAAAACAGTTAGTTAAAAAAAAAAAAAATGCTTTTACTAGTTAGTGGTATGCTACTGAATATATCTGAGAACATGAAGCATAGGCAGGGCTCTTCGTTTTTGATCACGTGATCAACTACTTTGAAAAGCACTGTTTGTGAAACAAGTTCACTTCAGTTTTTTCTCCCACAACTTGACAGACTATGATTCTGTTTTATTGATAACAGAAAAAACACACACACACACACACACACACACACACACACACACACACACCACCACCACCAACGGCTCCTTATTTTTAATTAAAAAATTTAAAAAAAAAACACAAAGAGTTCAGTTCATTACTTTTCCCGGACTTAATGACTCGTTGCAAAAATGTTCTAACCTGTTTTGCAAATAGTTTCCTCTTAATTACGATTTAATTCAATTAAATTTAAACTTCACTCGTTGTTTGCATTCAGTTTGAAATCAAAATAAGGAGCTTAATTTTTTTTTTTTTATATATATATATTAACAGGTAAACAAGAAGAAGCGGGACTTGGTTCACGCTCAAGTATATCTGTCCATTTTGTTCATTGTGATCTCACCTGTCTCGTGGACTCTGTGACCAGATCTAGTAGTTTCTCCACTGCGCTCCGGAGGCGTTCGCACACTCCCAGGATCATCTGCTCGGTCTCGGCTTCCAGCTCAGGGCCAGTAAAGATGCTCTCGGACAGTCGCTGGGACAGTTCAAAGCCTTCATCTGTCAGGGCTGACCACAGGCTAGTTTCAGTGGCAGCTTCACTTGCTGGACTGTGCAAGTCACCTGTGAAAGAAAATGAAAACAAAGGCTGTACAGGGTCTACTGGTGTGTAGGGCAGCCAGCCTTCTCCAATACACATGTTCATTTTTGTGCTTAAAAATGTAATTGCAAATCAAATTGTCTATAAACCAACGCCCTTCCTATAGTAATTGCTGGCAGGCAAAAACACAAAAAGCCTTATTACTACGCATTTGTTGGCCTACTAAAGACTGAGGACCATCTGTTGTAGAACATGTTCTTTAATCACCAACAGTTCTAACAGGTAATTTCTCTGACCTCTGTAACCAGTCAGGCAGTTATGGTTTGAGTTCTCTCAGATAACATCGCCTATCTCCACCGTCATAACGAATGGTGTCCGAGTGAGCTCTAATAACGTGTTTCAAGCTCATACCCTTTTCTTGGCCCTCTGGGTTCTTTCGATGAGGTTGTCCAGCTGCTCCCAATACACTGAGGTTCTCTCCTCCGAGCATCTGACTACTGTCCATGCAGATGCCTATTCTTTGGCTGATAACATCTTCAGTGGCAATGGTACTCTTGGCAACTTCTAGCAGGAGTTTCAATACTCGCTCATGAGCTTCTTGCAGACTTTTTCTTAATTGGAAGGTGGGAAAAGCAAATAACTTTACACATTCATATGCATTTGGACATAAACATGGGAGCTTAAAAGAAGCAAAAATAAAAAAAGGTCACGTAAAAACCCTCCACCATGGAACTGAACCCAGTTCAATTGATGGCTGTGGTCTGAAATCCTGTACCAAGATGCACTCTTTAATAAGACAACTCATGCAATGGGTTGTATACCAACACATTTATGCTTACCACATTTCACAAATAAAAAAGATTAAAAAAAGCTTGCCTCTCTCTCAAGGGAGTGTGTGTTTGGCAACAAACACAGACAGTACTTTTAAACACTTGATGGCATGGATCTATTTTAGTTCATATGAATGTAAACCTATGTTCATGATGTTATTTAGTTCTATAGCACAGTGACATTTCTTCTGTAATATAGACAAACGTTTCAGCTAGTGCCTTCTTCAGTGTACTGACTTAGTTTCTTAAAGATGAACCTTACTAACAAATGCCACACTGCCCTGAATCTCAAAGCAAGTCTACAGTTTTCCCCCCCACCACAGATCCTTACTGTTCCTCTGTGTTTCTGCTCAAGTCGGATCTCAGCATGGTTACCAGGTTTCCTCCCTCTTCGTTCTCCCGCTCTCTTCTCTGTAGGAGTGTCTCCAGCTCAGAATCCTTCTCCTCCATCTCCTTCTGGAGCACAGAAACTTCTTCCTTTAACTGCGGGAAACGCAACAGGGAGACAAGAGACAAGAATCCAGTCATCTCACCTTTGTGCTGTGCAGGGCAAAAAAAGCACCCCGCTAAAAAAACAAACAAAAAAAAAAAAAAAACACACAACAACAACGACACACACACACAACCACCACCACCAAGATCTGTAAACAAGCAAGCAGCTCTTAGGAAAAATGCAATTTAGAGCAGGCAAGGATAGCAGAATGTAGCGCAAATGTCGTTATTTCAGTTCGCTACTGTTCAGAAGTGTTCTGTCCTCAAAAAAACCTCTTCCATGTTAATGAAGCAGCAAAGATTTCCATATTGAACAGTTTGTTTGTTTTTTTTTTTTAATTTTGGTTTTCTGGCACTTTGCCAAAAAAAAAAAATTCCTGCAGTTAATTCAACAAAGTAAGCTGGTTTCTTCCTGGGGAGCAAAGCTCGGAGGCAAGTTCGTTTAAAAATTAGATTACAAACACCCACTTGGAAAGGAAGGCACGGAGGATGAATGTACAGCAGAGCTGGAAGATGAAGTTCTCATTCATGCCATTTCCAGGGAACTTTGCCCAAAAAAATGTCTTTTAAAACAGCTTGACAAGTTTGAATTCTTTGGATACTATAAAACTAAAAAAAGGTTGCAAACACCAGATTGAAAACCTGGTATCTGCTCTTCCTGTACTTCTTAACAATGCACTCCTGACCACCTGCTTTGTGTATCTACAATGCTATTGCCGTGGCAACAGTGAGGGTAAAAGAAATAAGCCACAGGCTGACACCGATTGTACTGAATGTTAAACACTACTGTGAATCTGCTTTGGAGCTGAAAGATTGCAGACTGGGAGTAAAATGATATTTACTTTATACCCCTGACACAAATCCAAACACAATAAAACAAACATTGCAAATTAACATTATTAAATAGTTTCTGCAAAATGTGTAACTTATGGAGCTGCTAGGTTCACTCCCATATCTAACCAGGCATTACTTGTTACTCATTACCCATCTAATGAAGTTATCCGCACAGATAGCCATTAAAGAAAAATGCAATAGCTACAAAAGTTTTTTGAAAGATCACCTTCCATGCAGCAAATTGAAAAATTAACCTAATAACACTAAGCGACACACTCACAATGAAATCAAACCTGATTAAAAGCAGGAAACCATACTGAAAAGAAACATGTAGGTCCGAATATTAACTACGATTCTACTGAAAAAAACTCTTGAAAAACAAACAAACAATCTGGTATCATTATTCTTACATTTTGAATTTCTATGCCCTTCTTAATTTAAAAAGCAATTAATTTTTTAAGCACATATAGCATAAATAGTAGTGAGGGTTTGTTTTGAAGCCGAGTGTGTTCTCCCACAGAGACAGAGTAGCCACGCAAAACAAGCCTGTCTCAACTTGTCTGAAATCGGTGAAGGAGAGCAACAAGGCTGTGATGCAACCTGATAGGATCACTCCGGACAATACTTACAATCAAACCTGCTCTTCACAGGATCCTGGGAAGCTTTGAAACAAAGCAAAATTGCTGCTGGAACAACAGGAACGCTAACTCTTTACTCATAAAAACCACTCTGAACCCGGGATTTTTTAAACAGGCATCTTGCCGTTTCGATTGTGGTTTTGATTTGTTGTATTTTAATTCTAAAACAGAGCCCCTGTAACAGAGTTTTTAAACAAGAATGTGAAAAATCTGTATTAAAAATGGCCAGAGGGTAAATAAAAATGAGAACTCTATACCAAATATTGAGACTAAATGTAAATGCCTGCATAAAAGAAATCACCACTTCAAATAGACTCCGACAGTGTGGTGACGGCAGCTTTCTAAAATAACATCCAGAAAGGGGGGGATGTTTCTTGTACAATACCCATGATCTGAAATTTTATATGCGATGCAAGCAGGTAGAAAGTTTATTCAGAGAGCCAGTAAGCCAGTAAGTACTTTACAAGGGTTTTTATTTTTTAAAACAGGAAGGAAAAAAAAAAATGAACCAGAAAATACATTACCTGTGTTAGCACAGCTGCCTGCTCTCTGATCTGAGCAGTTAATTGGTCCTTCAGTTCTCTGTGATTCTTGTCAGACAGCTCATGCTTTTCAGCAAACTCTACATCTTGTTTCTCCAGTGCAGCTTTCTTCTCTGCTTCAAACTCCTCCTGTATCAGATTGTTTTATATATAAATGAAGGTGGTACACAAGAGGGCATTCTACACTAAACAAAGAAACTAGCTGGGGTCCCAAAGTCTCAGAAGACAGAAAGAAGTTTCTTTAAATATTAGCAAAATGCCATTAAGTTGCAGTAAATCAGACTACCAATTGATTTGACTACCTAAAAAACATATGACGACACTGGAAATGTAGCTGTTGGTGATTGCCGTTTACACCAGACTTTCAGAAGGCGGTTTTGCTGTGTGTGAATTCCCCCTGGAGAACTGCTGATGCAATAAAAGCCACATCTACAAACTCATTCAGTGTGCCAAGCTCTTTATACAAATTAAAAGGCTTTCCATTACAGAGTTGGTTTCCCAGCATTAGAGACACTACACCTAGTTAAAACAGGGTGCACTGAAGGGAATGATCAATTTAAATGAAAGTTAGGGTATCATTACCTGTACCTAATCACAGCATGCAAATGTAAAAGCCCCAAATGAATTTCAGCATCTGTATGTAATTATCAGTGCACTCACACAAAGACAGAGGTTTTATGTTACCGTTCATTCAGTCCAAACAGATATTTAATTATTATTTTTTATAAAGTCTGGTAGATTTGCACACTGTCTACCACCATCAGCATGTATTTGCCAACTTGTGAATTTAAGTTTGACCATAAAACTAGACACATTGTGCAAGACAACCAAAAGAAAACAAAAATGGATGAAAACAAATTAGATTGATAAAAATAGAATAATGAATACAAATATAAAATTTAGAAGAAATATTTCCAAACATAGGTACTATGCAAGGTCTTGAAACTCTGCTTCGTGTCCTTCTCTGACCTTGAGCTGTGTGATCTGCTGCTCCAGCAGCACCTCTGACTGGCACTTGAGCAGCTCAATCTCCTCCTGGAACTGACGGTACTGGCGAGATCTCTCCTCCTCAAACTGGGCTGCAAGCTGTTCCTGGACAGCCTCCATTTCAGAAGCAGAGGCACTGGAGCACTCCTGGAAACAAGATACAGCACAGCACATCCATGAACAAACATGCTTATGGGTCTGAAAAGCTCAAACACTACATGGAACAATAGAAAAGGCCTACAATGCTACAATATCTTACCAAACTGGTCCACTGGTAATGCCCCTTGTATTGGGGCTTACTGCTTAATTATACAGTACATCTGAACATTTTCCTTTTCTGATAAAGTATAAAAACCTTTTAACACTCATCACTACAATGCAATACTTTTGAAATGATCACCACTATCAGCAATACATCTCAACCTGGGTGAACATTAGAGTTTTGGACTGATTTGGAGAAATCCTTCTCACCCGTTGTTGTTCTTGGTACAGTGCTTTCAGCTTGTCACTCTCTTGCTGCAGTTGCCTGCTGTACTCATCCTGCTGCCTGTGCACCTCTGTGGTGTGGAGCTCCTGCAGCTCCTGCATGGCTCTCTGGTGCTGATCTTCCAGCCTCAGAACCTCTGCTCCCAGCACATCCAGCGCCTTGCCCTGCTCCGCCTCCAGAACATCCCTCTGAGACTGTAAGGCAGCCTCCAGCTCCACCTGCACAAAGGCAGAGGACACAGGGGGATCGGTTAGTTCAGGCAGCGCAAACACCACAAGATTCAAGCCTCATAAACAAGTAGTGAAATACTAAAATAAAAAACACAAAATGTCACCTTAACAGCCTTGCTACTGAAGGCATAAACTGTAGATTAAAAAAAAAAAAAGATTTTATATATATATTATTATATATATATATATATATATTATTATATATATATATGCAACTTGAAGGTTTAATTGAAATTTATTTTATCGTTTGAGAACGGTCATGACATACTGCAATGATGCAGTTAGTCTTAAAATGTTAATTAACACTGTACTGAACATGCAGCATTTTCGGTCCAGGTTCAAGTAGAGAAAACATAAGGCAACCTTGTTCAAGTTATAAAGACCCCTCTATTCATTATACTGCCCTGAAACAAAGATTTGGATTTGTATGCATACCAAGATGATAATTACAGGACAAACTACATATTTTAGCAGTTTAGTTTGAAGAGACACACAGCAATTTAAGTTTTTAAACAAAGCATTCTGTTATTGTAATAAGAGTAAAGATGGACTTGCTCTGACTAGGTACCACCTGGTAACTAAACAGTTTTAGAAAAAGGTATTTAAATTAAAAAAAAAAAAAAAAAAAAAGCAAAAATGTAGTTTTGTGATCTTCATTCTATGTAATAAATGTATGAAGTGTTCATTACCTGTAGATAATTGACCTTATCCTTAGACTTGGGACACTTAACTATCATTAATTATCTACCAGGTCCTTACTATCGCATCTGACACTTATGCTTAAATGCAGAAGAAATGCACAAAATGCTCGGACCAGTTAATTTTCCTATTACCTTATGAGCTTCCTCCAACTCAGCTGCCATGGCTTTGAACTTCTCCATGTAAACTGCTGCTAGCTCCTTCCTAAGCTCTTCTGCGCTAGACTTCAGCTCTGTCTCGTGCTCTCCCTTCAGCCTTTCCAGCTCCTGAGCTAGAGTCGCCTCAGCCTCCTGCTTCTCTCTCTGGAGATCCTCTCTGTGCTTACACAGGGTCAGGTCGAAAGAGGACTTCAGATCCTGGACAGCTTGCGAGTGCTCATCCCGTATGGACTGGATTTCTGACAGGTAGGTAGTTTCCAAGGTGTCCATGTTAGACAAAAGCCTGGCCTCCAGCTCCTCCATCTCAGTTTTGTGTTTAGTCTGGAGCTCTGCCTCCAAGGCTTCCATCTGAGCCCTGTGCTCCTCCTTCAGACCTTGTTCCAGAGTCTCCGTGTTGGCCTGGAGTCTCTGCTGGAGCTCTGACAGCTGTTTCTGGTGCTGCTCTTGTAGCTGCCTGTTCTGGGCTTCCAGTTCTTCTACATGCCTTTCCTTCAGCTCATTGAGAAGAGTTTCTTGCTGCAAGGTGAGCTTTTCAGTTATCTCCTCTTTCTCTTTTGTGAACCTGAAAGAATAGGCTCATTAGAGGAATGTTCAGGGGAAAAACAGGATATTTAATCTTTGAACATAACTTTCAACGTAAAGTGCATTATTAACCAGAATCATCGGTGGTACTAATCTAATGTAGACTTTATAACTAATACCTGCCTTCCATTAAACAATAAAAAAAGGACACACTGTTGGTTCTGCACCAGTACTGTACAGTATAAATAACCGGTCTGGGTTATGAACTTTATTCCTACCTGCTCTGTGCCTCCTGCAGTTTGGCTTCAGACTGCTCCTGAAGGTTTATGTTCAGCTGTTTCAGTTCCTCCGCCATGGTGGCTTTAGCAGTGGCGAGCTCGCTGTCACACTGAGCTTGGATCTTCTGCCTGAGCAGTGTGATCTGTGGAGACTGCTCGTTCTCCAGGCTGTCCTGCAGCACCTGCAGCTGGTTGCGTTCCTCCTTGAGCTCCTTCTCCAGCTCTGTGATCATGACTTCCTGACTGGCTTGAAGACGCTTCATTTCCAGCTCTCTGGCTCGGAACTCCTCCGTCAGAGCCTGCCTCTCCTCCTCAGCAAGGCTGGTGAGCTCCTCTCGCAGAGCAGACAGCTTCTCTTCAGAAAGGGACTGCAGCTGCACTCTCAGGAGCGTCAACTCCTGTGCTGCCTTCTCAGAGAACGCTTTAGCGACCTTTTCAGCTTCTTCCATTTTAGCTTCATCTAATTTCAGTTTAAGATCCTCCAGAAAGTTTAGTTTAGCCTTTTAAAAAAAAAAAAAAAAAAAAATTAAAATACAGCGGTTACATGATTTTTAACTATATTGTGCATCAAGACTTTTAACCATACACTTTATTAATGTAAATTGTAGGCATGTAACAATAATATAATTATTTAATCGATTGGGACCCCACGATAACAAAATCGGTAATATTTTAACGAAATCAAATATTCCATGAATTTAAAAACATGTCTTATTTAAACTTACTGACAAGAACGTAATCTGTGTTGTTGCTTTTAAAAGTTACCGAGAATGTGCCTGAACAAATACAGGAGGATGATGCAGCGATCAAGAGTAACCTGCTTTGTTCATATATATATATATATATATATATATATATATATATATATATATATATATATATATATATATATATATATATATATATATATAGACACACACACACACACACACACACACACACACACACTACCGGTCAAAAGTTTTAGAACACCTCCATTTTTCCAGTTTTTATTGAAATTTAAGCAGTTCAAGTCCAGTGAATAACCTGAAATGGTACAAAGGTAAGCGGTAAACTGCAAGAGGTTAAAAAAAAAAGTTTAGGTTACCAAAAACTGAAAAATAATGTACATTTCAGAGTTATACAAAAAGGCCTTTTTCAGGGAACAAGTAATGGGTTAACAACTTACAGCTGTTCTGTAGCAATGGAAGTAAATTAAGCCTTGAAAGTTGATGCTAACAATTCCTACAGGTGTCCCAACTTTTGTTGATTACTTACAAACCCTCTGTCTGTATAAAAGTAGTGTTGGAACAGACTGTGTTACTACACCCTCTTAAGCATTATTTGGACAGTATTGTAATGCAGGAAGTAATATATTGCTCTCATAATGGTGAGAAAAAGGCAATTAACAAAGGAAGACAGACAGACCATTATAACCCTTAAAAGTGTAGGTCTTTCCATTAGAGAAATTGCAAAGAAAGCCAAGGTGTCAGTGAGTACAGTTTCCTACACCATCAAAAGGCACTTGGAAACTGGAGGAAACTGACAGGAAGAGGTCTGGCAGACCCAAAGCCACAACAGAATCAGAAGACAAGTTTCTGAGAGTCAACAGCTTGCGTGATAGGCGGCTCACAGGACAACAGCTTCAAGCACAGCTTAACACTGGTCGAAGTAAGCAAGTCTCAGTTTCAACTGTGAAGAGAAGACTTCGAGCTGCAGGTTTGACAGGTCGAGTGGCAGTATGAAAGCCATTGCTAAGATGGCAAAATAAGAAAAAGAGGCGTGCCTGGGCCATGAAGCACCGCCAGTGGACTACTGAAGACTGGAAGAAGGTCTTATGGACCGATGAATCAAAATTTGAAATCTTCGGTTCATCACGCAGGGTTTTTGTACGCCGTCGAGTAGGCGAAAGGATGGTTCCTCGGTGTGTGACACCAACTGTCAAACATGGAGGAGGAAGCGTGATGGTCTGGGGCACTTTTGCTGTTATACAGTTATACTGCATAAGGTCTCTCCCAGGCAGAAATTTCAAGGCAGACCGGGGTTTCCAGATGTGCTGTCCAAGCTCTTTTGAAGAAGCACAAAGAAACGGGCAACGTTGAGGACCGTAGACGCAGTGGTCGGCCAAGGAAACTTACTGCAGCAGATGAAAGACACATCATGCTTACTTCCCTTCGCAATCGGAAGATGTCCAGCAGTGCCATCAGCTCAGAATTGGCAGAAAACAGTGGGACCCTGGTACACCCATCTACTGTCTGGAGAAGTCTGGTCAGAAGTGGCCTTCATGGAAGACTTGAGGCCAAAAAGCCATACCTCCGACGTGGAAACAAGGCCAAGCGACTCAACTATGCACGAAAACACAGGAACTGGGGTGCAGAAAAATGGCAGCAGGTGCTCTGGACTGATGAGTCAAAATTTGAAATATTTGGCTGTAGCAGAAGGCAGTTTGTTCGCCGAAGGGCTGGAGAGCGGTACACGAATGAGTGTCTGCAGGCAACAGTGAAGCATGGTGGAGGTTCCTTGCAAGTTTGGGGCTGCATTTCTGCAAATGGAGTTGGGGATCTGGTCAGAATTAATGGTCTCCTCAATGCTGAGAAGTACAGGCAGATACTTATCCATCATGCAATACCATCAGGGAGGCATCTGATTGGCCCAACGACCCCAAACATACAGCGAAAGTCATTAAGAACTATCTTCAGCGTAAAGAAGAACAAGGAGTCCTGGAAGTGATGGTATGGCCCCCACAGAGCCCTGATCTCAACATCATCGAGTCTGTCTGGGATTACATGAAGAGAGAGAAGCAACTGAGGCTGCCTAAATTCACAGAAGAACTGTGGTTAGTTCTCCAAGATGTTTGGGCCAACCTACCTGCCGAGTTCCTTCAAAAACTGTGTGCAAGTGTACCTAGAAGAATTGATGCTGTTTTGAAGGCAAAGGGTGGTCACACCAAATATTGATTTGAAGTAGATTTTTCTTCTGTTCAATCACTTTGCATTTTGTTAATTGATAAATATAAACTATTAACATGTCTATTTTTGAAAGCATTCTTACTTTACAGCATTTTTTCACACCTGCCTAAAACTTTTGCACAGTACTGTGTGTGTATATATATATATATATATATATATATATATATATATATATAGCTCTAGAAAAAATTGAGACCACTGCAAAATTATCAGTTTCTCTGGTTTTACTATTTATAGGTATGTGTTTGGGTAAAATGAACATTTTTGTTTTATTCTATAAACTACTGACAACATTTCTCCCAAATTCCAAATAAAAATGTTGTCATTTAGAGCATTTATTTGCAGAAAATGACAACTGGTCAAATAAAAAAAAAGATGCAGTGTTGTCAGACCTCGAATAATGCAAAGAAAATAAGTTCATATTCATTTTTAAACACAATACTAATGTTTTAACTTCAGAAATATTTGGTGGAATAACCCTGATTTTCAAGCACAGCTTTCATGCGTCTTGGCATGCTCTCCACCAGTCTTTCACATTGATGTTGGGTGACTTTATGCCACTCCTAGCGCAAAAATCCAAGCAGCTCGGCTTTGTTTGATGGCTTGTGACCATCCATCAACCTCTTGATCACATTCCAGAGGTTTTCAATGGGGTTCAGGTCTGGAGATTGGGCTGGCCATGACAGGGTCTTGATCTGGTGGTCCTCCATCCACACCTTGATTGACCTGGCTGTGTGGCATGGAGCATTGTCCTGCTGGAAAAACCAATCCTCAGGAGTAGGGGAACATTGTCAGAGCAGAAGGAAGCAAGTTTTCTTCCATATATATATATATATATATGTGTTTTAAAATCAGTCCCAGCTGTAGCCATCCGACTTGAGCAAACTAATAATATTTAACATTACTACGTTTTCACGTGCCGCTGTTTCAGAATTTTTATTTTATTTTTATCTTTTCGTTTTGAAGCAATGCACTATCCGAAACCTTTTTTGCTTTTGATTGCTGTCTGAGCCTAAATGCCGCTGGATCGTAGCGCGACGTATGTGATCCAGTAAAACATTGCAGGTTGTACAAAATAGTTTGCCATCAGTAGAATGCAAAATTATTGTACACGATCCGCTGCAGTAATTATTGTAGATTTTTTTTTTTTTTTTTCATTTTGGACACTCGCAAAATGTTCACTCGCTTAATAGTGGGTGCTTTCTTGTAGCACAGATTTCTGCAGTTTTGCAGACCTGCACAGAATCCCTTTCTGCAAGGGATGCTGCGTGACATCACGAAGCTCCACCTTCAAATCTGTGCAGATCCAGCACAGCCGAGAGGGGTATGCACCCAGTATCAGTTGAGATCGGATACTAAACCTACCCCAAAATGCCCATATCTGCCAAATCGGTGAGGAAAGCCCAGAGCCCAGCTGTTTAGCGTCAATCAATAAATCCTGTCCAGTTTTCTTTTTTAAATTGAAAGCTTATAATCGCATCAGGACCAGATTCAAGTGCAGGGTAAAAGTACACAAAATAGAGTTTTCACAGTGAAGAATGAATTTCACAGTCCGTGTCACGTTTTTCACGGCCGTGAAATAGGTAGGGCCTTGGTAACGTACTGTGTTGTTATTATTATTATTATTATTATTTATTATTATTATTATTATTATTATTATTTATTAGCAGACGCCCTTATCCAGGGCGACTTACAATTGTTAGAAGATATCACATTATACATTATACAGATATCACATTATTTTTACATACAATTACCCATTTATACAGTTGGGTTTTTACTGGAGCAATCTAGGTAAAGTACCTTGCTCATGGGTACAACAGCAGTGTCCCCCACTGGGGATTGAACCCACGACCCTCCGGTCAAGAGTCCAGAGCCCTAACCACTACTCCATACTGCTGCCCTGTAAGCGAATCCATGTGGGCAAAATGCTTCTTCTCTGAGCACTCCAGTATGTGATGTATTTTTGGTTGCGACGTGGTTTGTAGATTGATTAGGCTTATACATGTATGAAAAGAGATATTCTACATATCTTGGTTGCGATGTGGGCAGCAAGTCAATTAATAATAAATCAACATACATGTATGAAAGTGATATTATACATATTCAAGCATTTGTCGCTACATATTCGAGTTGTCGCTGTCGAAAATTCTGTTGCAGGAAAGGGTAGGCTACCTCTAATGTACTGTTTGGAAAAATGACGATAGACAATATTGTTATTCACAGAAGACAATGCAAATCTAAGTGACTGTGCAAAGTCATGTAAAGTTTTGATTAAAATATGAGAGCAAAAAAGTGAACTGCATCTCTGCAGCCGCGGCACACTGGAAGGGACTGCTGCTTTGGCTAGCAGAAGCTGGGCCACGTAATTCATAAATTGTAACCAACAGCAAATTAAAAACACATGAGAGATCAAATTATTTCCATGTGAATAGGCCATAATGTTAATGTAGTTTTCAAACTTTTTTTTTCTCCTTTGGACAGTGGGGTTGACATTTATTTATTTATTTCTTAATTTACCGTTACATTTACACTGGAAATTTGTCAGAGTTTACACAAACACAAGGCAACAGCTAGTGACGGCAGGAATATGAACATTGGAAAGTGCTATATTTAAATGCCAATGTATTTATCAAACATGTCTTAAAACATCGGTATTAGTTTGAATGATTTTTTCTTTTATACCATGCTGTATAAAAACAGGACTTACTGTTCCTTTAAACATTTTTATTTTTATTTTTTATAAGCATTTTAACTTGAAAATGATCGATAATCGTCTTTAGAATTTACACGATAAATCAATGTCAACGCAAGGGTTCGATTTACAAAACTAGTAAATTGTAATGTACATCACATTTAGTTTTTCAGCTTCCGCCTTAAGGAATAGCAAGGTGGCAATAAAACTTACAATAAGTATTGTAACAATATACTAATATGTACTTGTCATTCTTCATTCTAAATAACACAAGTTCTAGTATTAACATGAAAGCAGTATAGATGACATGCTTTTCCAATTGACTGTACTGACATTTACTTGCAGGTTTCTTTATTTTCAGTTCAGAACAGTAGCCAACTGAAAATGAGTAGGTGTACGGACTCTGCTACTAGACCCCCCATTAAGTCTCACCTGTTCTATGCTTTGTTTCTGCAGCTCTTTGTGCTGTGCAGTGATGCTCTTCATGTTTTCAGCATGTTCTTTTTTAAGTTGCTCAATGCGTTCTTCCAGCTGTTGAATATGCTCTTGCTCAGACTTCATCAGTGACAGCTTAGCATGATGTTCCTCCTCCAGGGAGCGAACCCTGTTTATCACCTCCTCCTCAACCTGCCGGGCAGCCTCCTGGGCACTCTGCAGACGCAGCTTTGTGATTTCTGAAGGGAAGATTAAACAGACTTATGGTTAGATGGCAACAGCACTTACTCCCTTTTAAAAAGTAATGAAGACATGATTACCTGAAACCAATGCTGCCCTGCATGAAGTCCAATACAGAATTGTGTGTTCAAAGTAAAAGTATTGTTAAACATTTCATCTTGTAAGTGACTGATCAATACAAAGCTTAGCAGTGGTGTCAGGGTGCAGGAGTCAAAAAGGGTCCCATTTATTTTATTTATTTATTTTTTGTTCCCCTATGCAATTCGGCAGTTATACTGTGAAACAGTGATCAGTCACCAATTAGAAAATCAACATTTAAAAATACTCTTGGATTAAACAAACCTTAATATATTGGACCTTATGCCAGACACAATAATAATTCCTCAGGTATAAATGTAATAACTTGGTTTGTCACATGGTTAAAAGCAAATACCTCAAAAGCCAGGAGGATTCTGGTTTCAAAGCAAAGCTGTTGGTAACAAAACTATCCCCTCTACCAGTGAACTGATGGATACTGCTATCGACTGGCACAAATTCAGTCTAGAGAGGTCCCCCCCCCCCCCCCCCCCCGATTACAAAATGTACCACCACAAGCACTGGTTATCAAGCGTTACATTTTTAAATTAAAATGATCTAATGTGCAACAGTAGTTCAGCTTGTGGAAAGTTGGCATTACATATTTACATACAATACCATGCTCATTAAACACAACACAAGATTCGCCTCTTTATTGATCACATCTAACCTTTGATATGGTTGTCCGACAGTTTAGCCCGCAACTGCTCCAGCTCTAGAGAATGCTTTGTTCTTAACTCCTGCATTTCTGAGAAGTAACGATCTGCAAGATGAGTTTTCACTTGTAATAATTCTTCTTTGTGCTGAAGGGATAAGGAGGATCTTAGGGCTTTCAGTTCGTTTCTGTGTCTTTCTTCAAACTGTACACGAAGGGACTCCAACTCTTTCTGTATAATAAAAGAAATTTAAAAAAACTCAAAGCTCATTTATGCAGTGCTCCCTTGTTATGTCATTCAATAATTTAAAAATGGGTTAATTCGCAGTTTGCTGACAGTACATTGACATGTAGTGTAATTTACAGGCCTCACTATACTTCACTTCTAGCTCAATGATAATTACACAGAACTCTGGTGACAATTAGTGAGCGGCACTATACAAGATATATATATATATATATATATATATATATATATATATACACACACATACATATACACACACACATATATCGATATATATATAGATACATACATACACACACACATTATATATATATATATATATATATATATATATATATATATATATATATGATTTAAAAAAAAGAAACACTTTCTAAAGCTTCCCATGTTAAAGCATTTAAAAACTCTTGCCGCTTGCCTAGTTTCATACTGTTTTCCACAAATGAACCATTTTGCTGCTAATTATGCATTCCATGCAGCCATTGGTTCCTGTAACAGCAGCAGCATCATACCTTGTGTTGTTCCAGTTGTTGTGTTAGCTCCCCTAGAAGATCAGTTTGTTCCTCATTCCGTTTCTCCTCAGGAAGAGAACTACAATATAAAAAAAAATACAATTAAAAATCTACCGCCATTGGTAAACACACCATTTATATTGAAACAGCTACACCAAGAATAACTCTAATCAGACATTGAATCTGTAATAGTGGTGCCAAATCTACTCACCGTGTGGCCAATAGGTTTCTACACAGCAAAACAAAAACTAAACCTGTTACGATTTCCCACACACTAGGTTATTTAGATTTGAAAAATACAATTATTGTTTTGCTTTACCACCATTATACAAAATAGACCGTACATTACACAAAATGAACCGCTTCTGTCCAGTTCTGTTTCTTTTCACTTGCAGCTGTATTAGAAGCAGCATGTTTGAAAAATGTCTATTAACTAGACATATCGGCTCACAACCAGACATATGTTTAAGCTTACAACCGGCAGGATTTTTCTTTCAATGAAAAAAGCGCAAGCTGACGGCAACTGTATGGGCGTGTTAAGTGAGCAAGCCACACGTTTTGATGCCAGTCAAACTGACTCAAGGCTTCCGTCTCTGCCGGTCAACAAGCTTTTGAAACAGTCTCTGACCGGTATTTACCAGTTAACGGAAACTCTGTTGTAAGCAAGTAGACTGCAGCAAATTATTTTTCATTTTAGAAATACTGACAGAATACAAGCACCAGAAAAAACATTGTTTTTTGTATCCGAGATACAACTGATGCTAGAGACAAAACCAAACTTCAACTGTGGGGTCTCCAGGATAAAAAGGGTTAAAATCAAAAAAGACAGGTTGCTTGTTTTTCACATCAGTGGTTTACAAACTGCATACCATCCTACTGAGCTTTAAAAAGCCATACAAAGTCACAGGGCTTTTAAAATCAAGATTATATTATTTTTAATGAACGCAGTACCTGGTGTCAGCAGTCTCCAGCACTCCCTCTTCTAGGCACTGCTGCAGGTGTGAAATCTCCTCCTTGTGCCTGTCCCCCGATTCACACAGTTTCTGTTCAAAGTAAGTCCTCAGGTGCTCCAGTTCAATCTCATTCTGTGCCCGGAGCTCGAGGCGCTGCTGGGCAAACTCTTGTTTTAACTGTTCAATGTCATCAATGCGAGATGTACGGGCCAATAGCTGCTCTTTAAGCTCTGAAAAAGTAACAGAAATTCAGCTTAATGTCAGCTTCATAAACTGATAGACCAAAGGATTATATAAAAAGTGTATGTTAGAAGAAAAAAAATAAATAAATAAATCATACATCTTTGAATTCAGAGCATTAACGATCATGCTGTTAGTAAATCGTTATAAAATAAAAAAAACCCTACACGTACCACCCAGCTCTTGACGGCTTGTCCGCGAGTTCTCAAGCTGGGACCACAGGTGTTCAATCTCCTGTTCTGAATGTGCCTTTAGATCATCATACATGGTCTGCAGCTTCTCTATCTGTTGACAGAGGAGGAAAGCAGGGTTACATTAACAACAGGCTCTTGTCTGCACATCATGCCTGGATTAATAAAACCCTTGATCTTCGACTGCAGAACTACCTCAAACATAATGAACTGCTAATGGCCAGGCACAAAAAATTGGGGCAAAAAAAATATTGGTTACAGGTAAGACTTTTCTGAAACAGAAATGCAAGTAAAATCATTATAAAAAAGAAGAAATAATTGACTTAATATATTTTTCTAATACCATCTATAATGAATCTAAAAATTACTTTCTGAAGCCTTGATCCAAAATCTGCCAGAGAAACTATTTTAAAAATTATACAATTGTACAGTACTTGAGACTATTCATTTTACAGATTTCTTAAGAACTGCCCTTACCTCTTTATGCAGTTCCCTTTCTTTTCCTTCAGTTTTTGCCCTCAGTTCTTGAACACTATGGTCATACTCTTGATGTAACCTTTCCTTGAGATCCACCATTGAAGTCCTGTGCAGCTCTTCCAGGTCCTTGAGCATAGCTAAATAAAAAAAAGCAATTTTTAATTTAAAAAAAAAAAAAAAAAGAAAAAAAAAAAGCAGTGCCACTTTGATAGTATTTATGCCAGCTCTATGTCTAAATTAGGTTTCCTTGCATTACAATTCTGTAGAGTCCTCGATGCTAAATAATCAACTAGAAAAATACTCACATGCTGCCAGCTCTTTGTCAGCCTGTAGACAGCTCAGTTCAGCCAGCAGTCTCTCACGCTCTACCTCCTGGGTGCCCTGCAGCTCCTCCAGCTCAGCCTGTTTCTCAGACAGCTTTTGTTGCAAATCCCCAAGGCTCTTCTCAGCATTGTCTTCCCACTCTTGCAACAGAGCCTATAGACCGAACAGGAATGCAGGCATTTCAAGATCTTTTTCTTCAGTGCCATGCTTTCAGAAAAAATCTTCAGCAACCTGCCCTGTGCTAATCCCAACATCTTAATATGGAACAAGCTAGTTCTATTACTGTAAAGGAAGAATCCAATACCAGGCTATTTTGAAGTGATAGTCTAGTATTGGAAGTATAATTTTCCATACCTCTATTTTCTGGCTATGTTTTTTATCCATCTGGGCTTTCATTTCAGCCACTTTCAACATCCAGTCTTGCTTCACTTCATCTGAAAAAACAAATGAGCAGTGGTCATTTCAACATATATCAGAGTCTTTAGAAACAAACGACTGAATGTATTGATCATTTTAGGGGAAGTTCATACTGACCCATCTCCTGCAGATGTTTGTGTGTGAGCTGTTCAGTCTCAGCACGGCGTTGCTCTTTAATTCGCTCCAGTTCAAACTGCTGGCGTGTCTGCAGCATTGCGATCTCCTGCGCCCGCTTGTCATTGAGGTTTTCCTGAAGCTCACTCAGCGCAGCTTCTTTCTCCCGCTGCAGGTTGGACTGAGACAGCTCCAGCTGGGCTGCGTTCAAATTGGTCAGGCTGAGCCGCAAAGCCTCCAGCTCTAGGTTTTTCTCAATCTAACATGAAACAAATAGGAGACGCCATTAAGTTGCTGGGAGAGTTGAATCGCATGCAACAATCCAAACCAATTGACACACATTAGAAGCTAGACACATTTTCAATGTTGCCGCATTCTACCACAGATAAGAAACCAAGTCGGAAAGACAAATGTTTCATATGGTATACTAAAGGAGGAACTATTTATTAATAATGTAGTTTATCGTTTTAGAATTCCGATTGAGAGTTCTGCAGTTACAGATGATGCTACCACAGATCTCGCTCAAATTTAGTTTTCCAGTATTTCTAGAGCTCATCTTTGTGACCTGGATTAGTACCAGAAGTGTCACAAGAACATTGTTGTGGTGGGGTGACAGGAGACGGCAAATGACGGTAGTGGAGGCTCTATCAACTCTGACCTGTGTTTGGTGAAGTTCAGCTTGGTGTGCTTCATCCATTCGCTCCCTCAGGTCATTGAGCAGCTCCTGCTGCCGGGAGGTCAGTTCTGCTCGCAGGTGTTTCATCTCCTCCTTGTGTTTGTCAATGAGGACAGCAATCTCGCGGTCAAAGTCCCGCTCATGCACCTGGCCCAAACAAAATAAACACCTCCAAATTAAAACAGGACCCTCTGGGAATAACAGCTGGCTTTTAGAGTCATGTAATGCAATGGGTCACATTTTGCATATATAGTATATCCAGACTAATTTACATACTTTTAAAAAGTTTTATAACAAAGGACGACAGCAGTAACAAAAGGCAAAGCAACATTACTAACCCGCTTAGATTTGCGATTACCCTTAGCTAGTTTTTACTTAAACAACATAACACCCTTGGATCTAATGCAGATTTTTTCTGATCAACTATATAGCAAAGGATGCCAATACTCCACTTCCTGTCAGATGCACTCTCAAGATCTACCAGTGTGAGGCACTTGTCAGACCATGGAAATTAACCTTTATCACAGAAAGGCAACCAGCTATAGTGTTAGAAATAAGAAATACCTAACTTTAAAGCCATGGTTATTACTCTTTTAGCAGTCAGTTTCTACGGAGAAAGGTAGGTTTCACTTAAGGCTGAAGCACATCGTACCTGTTTAATCAGAACAATCTGCTTCTTTTGTTCTTCCTCCAGTCTAGTCCTCAGGTCAGTCACCTTTTTCTCCACTTCCTCATTCAGTTCTTTAATCTGAAGAAACAAAAACGATACTACTACCGCTACCATTGCCTATAGAACAGCTAACCTAATGCCACTTGGGATTGCTTCCATCTGCCAGATTAAGGAAAACCCTGTGATTAAATTAGAGTTAAAACTATTTGTTCACATGGATCTATTTCCATTTAAAAACACACTAAAATCTGGTGGCCTAATTCAAATTCAAATTCAAATTCCTAAAAGAAATGTTTAAAGTCATGGCCTTCAATGTGTATTCTTACACCATTTTTAGTCTTGGTATTGATTCAATACAAGCTTTGGGACTTTATCATTATGATGCAGCCTTAAGTATTTTCTTACTTGTGATTAATTGTTTTATCACTTATTAAACTTATTATTTCAATGATTTTAATTACTTGAAATATTTAAAATAAAGCAAGTTGAATTTTGGTGAATAGGGCTGATACAGTCTATCAGCCCTTTTTTTTTTTTTTTTTTTATCAGTCTATACAAATTTAATTTGTATAGACTGCAATCATGAGTGTACACTTACAAATGCAATCATGAGTGTACACTTCAATATCAGCTTCTTTACCTCAGACTGATGCTGTTCCTTCAGCTTGCTTTTCTCTTCCTCATAGCAGCTGCAGAGCTCTTCTTGAGCCGCCCTCACCGCATGGTCCAGCTTCTCTGCCTCTTTCAGCCGGAGAGACTCGACTGCCTCATTGTGCGTTCTTACCAGGTCTGCGATGGACTTTTTAAGTTCAGCAACCTCTGTTTTCAAAGCACTTTCCTTTTGAAGATACTCCACTTCTGCATTCTTGAACTCCACTTCAATCTTTTGCAGATCAAGACTCTTGCTCTTCAGCTGGTTTCCCAGATCTTGCCTTTCTGACTCCAGAACATTTTCCAAGTTCTTTACCTTGATATCCAGCTCTAAAACATTTTGCTCCAGTAGAGTCTTGTCTCTGTAGTTCTGATTCAGTGCTTCATCTGCATTCAGTAGATTTTGTTTGATGCACAAGAGTTTTGATTCCAAGTCCGCTTTCTCTTCTGCAAGATTCTTCAGAAGAGCCTCTCTCTCACAGCACTCAGTTTTAAGCAGATGAAGCTCTTTGCACAAAGAATCCTCAAGTAAGGTTTTTTGACCCAGGAGCTCAGAGGTAGTTTGGTTTTTAGCTTTCTGGGCTTCAAGCTGCATCTGAAGCTGGTCTCGCTGAGCTTGTAGAGCAGCTAGTTGGCGGCCAAACAGAGTCTGAACCTCACTGGTGACAGAATCACCTGCCAACTTCTGTTTCTGGACATCCTTAACCAGCTGTTCCTGCTCCTGTAGCTGCGTCAATAGAAACTCTTTTTCCTGAGTCAGCTCTTTGATCAGGCATTCCATTGCCCCAGTATCTGAGGTGTTTTTGATCTCAGCAACAGCTCTGTCAGCACTGTCTTTCTCATTCTGCTTTTCAAAGATTCTTAGTTTGTTCCTCAAGTCTTCCTCCATTTGAGATTTTAGCTTGATCAATTCTTCACAATTCGCTCGCTCAAGTTTTTCTGCCTCCAGCTCTGAACGCACGACAAAGAGCTCCTCTGTCACTTTCTTACATTTGTCCTGAACTTCCTGCATGTCTTTCGATGACCTCATGACCTCCGTTTGAAGTACATCCAATTCTTTCTTTTTCTCATTGAGCTGCTCAGACAGCTCACTGCATCTCTGTATCACAAATGCTTTTTCCACGTCAATGGCATCTGCACTTTCATCCAGCTTGTGCATAGCTATGGTATATTTTTGCCACTGCAAAGCCTCTTCTTCTGGTTCAAGTCCCAATTCAACTGCATCTCCATCAGGAAAAGACTGGCCAGTTAGATCCGCAGACCTCTCAAGGTCATCTTTGGTTGAACCAGACATTTTTTGTTCAAGAATCTCGCTATCTAGCTCAAACCTATAATGATCAGAATGCTCATTACTGCTATGATCTTCTAGACTGCCCTCAGCCCAAGAGCTCTCCTGATGTACTGATGAAGCCAGGTATTTGTCCATCAAGATATTACCTTCCTCTGCATGACCCGATAACTCCAAGGTGAATTCCTCCCCTTGTGATTCATCAGTGGCTTCATGGTTTACTTGATCTTTTCTAGCTTTGATTTTGTTCAGGTTCTCCTTGAGGTTCTCTATTCCTTGCTTGTAGCAGACCACTCTGTCGTCATGCTGGGATTCCAGCTGCTGTCGAAGCAGACGTATCTCCTCGTCATGCTTGCTCAGCACCTCCGCTTTCTCCTGCTCCAGTGTCTGCAGCTGCATATTGTAGTTGGATATGTCTACTTGGTACTTTGCCCTCCAATGCTTACTGGCCTCCTCTTCGTCTGTCAGCTTTCCATTCAGCTCCTCGATGATGGCGTTGAGCTTGGAAATGTCCTCATTCAGCTTCTCCTTCTCGGTTTTGTACTGCATGGCTTCTCTCGCTTGATATTCTGCACGATTCAGATCCTCCTGCAAGTGCTTCAGCCGGTCCTCCATTTCAGATCTCTCCCTCTGAAATTCCTCCATTTGCTCTTCTAGTTTTCTAGAGAGCTCCTCATTATAGCAAAGCTCTGTACCTGGGTGTTGAAACTGGACTGAATGCTGCTGTTGGTTTGCAGTCAAAGCTACCATCTCGTTCTTTAACTCCAGGGCCTCCTTGTCCCGGACTGAAAGTGTATGGTGTAACTGAGATATGGTAAGTGTCAGTTCCTCTTTTTCATCAATTATTTTATTCAGCTGGACTTCTGTATTTTCTAGCTTATCTGTCATGTGGATAAGCAGATTTTCTTTATCCTTGGCATTCTACATAAAAAAGAGCATCACAAAAATAAGCAAATTATTATTTTTTTTTTTTAAGGAATTCATATTATGTATTATTGGGAAGTGGAATCACAATAGTACCAACTATAAGAAATGGGTATAGGCTTCCTCCAGCGTTATGTTTTTTCATCGTGGCAAAGTCCTTATCATTCAGTTTCCAATATACTAAAAGGCAGCTCATGCCTTTACATCTTTCAGGCAGTAACTGTTCAAATGCTTTACCTCTCGAGAGTCCTCTAGTTGCTGCTCCAGTTCTTGTGCCTTCTGCTCAAGAGTTTCAAGGTGCAGGCTCTGGTCCTTCAAACTCATCTGAAAGACCTGCATCTGTTGCTGGGCCTGGGCAAGCTCCATTGAACCAGGGCTTTTGGTCCTTAGGAGTTCACTTGCCTGCAATTAAAGCGCAGCGTTGACTACACAGCAAGAGATTACTCTGATAAATAAAAAATAAAAAAAAATCACTACACAGAGCAAAAGGGATGCACCGAATCCAACTTTTTGCTATTCGGCCGAATACCGAATCCATCTCAAAAGATTCGGCCGAATACCGAACCGAATACCGAAACTACAAAAACTGTCACGAACACTGCTGAATGACTGGCAGCTACTAACAAGTGACGCGCACAATCTACTGTTTTGAGGCTTTTAGTTCATAGTATTTTTATTACTGAATGGAAATATATCCCTGAATAAGATTTCAGTTTGAAACTTACACAATTTACCACTAGCCCCCTCCCCCTACAACAGAAACGTCAAAATACAGAACAGTTTACTTTACCTTTACAAGAAAGGAGAGCGGCATCTTTACCATAACTCACTATTTTCTTTAATGATGTTTCAACCTGTCACTTGATCTGAGAGCTATGAGGAAAAATTATCGTGAAGTGACCTGAATCTCCCTGTGAAATACAACCCACGTTGATTTAAATGCACCGTGTGTGTAATAGTTTTAAAATTATTTTAATAAAACACAGCAGTTCCCAAATGGTTTAACTTGTATTGGCTCATTACAGCAACGTAAAATTTTATTTACTAAAGCATATTGTTCAACAACGTCTTGCACATCTGACAGTTGTAAAGTTACAAAAATCTATCTGTGCACCGAGTTTTTTTTTTTTTTCTCTCTCAGTATGATCTCTAGAACACATCTCAGACAAAGCAACAAAGCACAAACATCTACAACAGTTTGCTGTTACCTTATATTACAGGTTTACTGCATAACTTTACTGTGTAATGTGAATGTGCTGTTGCGTGATGTGTTTAGTGCGTGCGCCACCAGTAATTTAGAGAGTTGAGCTGCGACAGAGTTCATCAAACGTGTTCTTGTTATTAAATAGAACAATTATATTCAATACCAGTTTTGTGTCTTATTTAAAAGAAGAACTGTACACATCTGAGGGATGTATTAAAATGGATGTGCGTCTGGGCGGATATAGGATTCGGATTCGATTTACCAGATCCTAAGCATTCGGCTGAATCCGAACCCTGCTCAAAAAGTAGGTATTTCAGGCCGAATCCAAAACCAAATCCTGGATTCGGTGCATCCCTACAGAGCAATGGAACTTTGCAGGTGGAGACAACAAATAATGGGCACCAGAATTCTAGAATCACCAACACAGGTCAATCAAAGTATGTATTTGTTATTGCATTTACTTCTTAAAATAGGTAGTTTGTCTTGATGAAGGGTTCCCCTGATGAAACCATTAGCTAGGAATTGGTTTTCTACAGCAGTACTGCAAATTATACTACTGCAGATACAATAAATTTCATGAATAGCTAAAAACCTGCTCCAAAAGTTGGTTTACATGTATTATTTAAGCAATACAATACTGAAAAAAATGGTTTTGTCCGAAACAGAACTAATTTGTATATATCAATATCAAATAGAAGACTTTGTTGCAATTAATATATTTTAACACTTAAAATACAAAGCTGATCAGTGTGATCTGTGACCAATGAAGCTGTCCTGTTATAGGCTCACCTGCTGCAGCTGTAGCTGTAAAGCTTGGATTTGATTTGTTAGCTGCAAGGCTTCCCGTTGAACTTCATCTCTATTCTCAATGGCATGCTGTAGATTTGTTGTCAGCTGAGAAATTATATCATTGCGGTTCTGCACGGCTGTCTCTAGTTCCTATAGGAGTTAAAACACAGCGACATAATATATTAGCAAATGTATACATTACACATTTTGCAGATTTAAACATTTTTTTTTTATTTATTCAACATTTTGCAGATTATAACAACTGATCGCAAAGCAGTTTACAATAATGGAAGGTATTGCAAAAATACAGCAATTGTAATGACATTTCCATAGTTCCTAAACTGACTTCACTGAACAGTCGCTTACACACAGACAGATATAGTGAGAAGCATGCCTAATACAACCATACTTGTAATCCGTGGTTCCTCAAATACCTTAGCAACTAATCTTATTATCTTTAGTACTACACACTTGGTTGCTTGTTGTCCAGCTCTCCCTAATTCCAGCAAAAACACCCTCCCCAGTCCCTGCATATTTCTATAAGCAACATGTGCAGCTTAAATACAGCAAGCTTTTCTCTGCTGGTATATAATCGATGGCTGCATTAGGCTCATTTTTACTGCTTCAAGGTGCATCTCAAAAGGCTGTGGATATTGCTGTGAACTTTAGATATTTACTTGTGGGGTCACTAACTGATGGTTGAAGAATAACATGTTGACGATTCTCATTGAAAAACTTGAATTACATACATTTCCTCAAAGCACAATTTTTTTAACAAGGTTATGCCTTTGGCTTTAGATCCATTTTGAAAATCTTGCTTTTTCAATAAACACATTAAGTATTTTAAATAATGTACACGTGCTTTCAACTGTTAGTTTGTGTTTTATCTACAGTACACTTCCAAGTATTAGTTCAGTGGATGCCATATCAATGCACTGTACTTAATCCTAATGCTTTTTTTTTTTTTAATAAGGATTAAGAAAAAAGGAACTTACTGTACATACAGCACTACTTAACAGATATTATAACTGTTTCTGGAATGACGTAGTTACACTCCCCCCCACCCCCCCGAAGTTCTTTGAACTCTTATGTAAATATGTAGATAATTAGCTCTTTAAAATGCAGAAATGCTGTTTCGACACAAACACACTATTCTCTTCTCAGTTACCTGAAGCTGCTCAGTGCCTGACTGAACACCCAGTTTCTCTTGCAGCCTCTCTCCCTCTACAGTGAGCTGATCAAGAGCAGTCTGCTTTCCAAGGAGCCTCTCCTCCATGGCTGTTATCTGACCTCCGCACTCCTGAACCTCTAACCGAGCAAGCTCCGCCAAGCTCAAGGTCAACTCCTAAACAAAAGGTTTCAATAAAACAAACATGATGTAGCTTCTCACAAGCATAATCACAAGCCAGGGAATAATCCACAAGTGCACCTGCACAAGCTATAAGCACTGATAAAGCACTGATAAAGCAAATAGAAGCAAAGAGCTGGACTCCATCAAAAGAGTAAAAAAAGAAAACTAAGAAGATTTGTTGAAGCAATCTCTACAGTCTGACACAGACAGAGGTGAGATCTTTTATAGAAATGCAATGAAAATGATAAAAGCAGTATGATGTTGAAAATTGCAGACAAACTTACTTCAGTATTTGAGTCTCCCAGTGTACTTGAGCTTGAGAATTCACCATCAGTCTGTAAATTAAAGATACATATATTTAAATATAAAAATAGAAGCCAACAGTTCAACAGGGATATTTTGTTTGCTTAATAATTAACGGGTGTTATGATTAACTTCACTGCAGAACTACACAAATTACCAATGACAAAATACACAATGCACACATATAATTTCTTGGGCCAATCTATCTGAAATCCACTGTTCAGCTGTACTTTTTACACTCAATGTTCTGATGTAGAAGAACAAGCTGACACTACAGTTTGAAATGGTAATTGCATTGTATCTGAAGTGGCAAGTTGGCTTTCAACAAGCTATATACTCTGTGGCAAGGCTACGCCTCTCCAATTAAATCACAATGCAAGTTCACAAGCAATGAGCTCAAATTGATACGTCGATAAGGCCATGGTGAAGTATGGTAGGCACTATAATACAGACTTAAATTAAACAGCAACTGACAAAAGTACACCATAACTACCGATACAAACATCGGTATGTGTTTTGTATAATGCAAATAGACAAACTCATTCTTACAGTAAATATATTATACAGTAACTAGGCCTATATGCATCTTCCTATTCGGAGTAAACCATAAAAGGACCTTTCAGTATTACAATATAAATATCTACTCAATTGCAGCAATTTACATTTTTTCTATATATTATAAATGACTGCTCACCTCAGTTGGTTTGCTCTGTGGTCTCTGTGCCTTTTTTTCTACCTCTCCCTCTCTGTCGCCCCCATCCTGCCCAGCAGCTAGTGGGCACTCTTGCGCTGGAAGGTCATGCGAGTGGAGCGCCGTGCCCTTCCTCTTCGGCGTCTTTTTCGGCGGATTCAGGCCGTCACTTTTTGCTTTTCGTTGTCTGAAGTGAGCAAACTGCGGATGAAGGTGAAGGACAGGTAGAGAGACAGGTAAGTAAGGAACAGGTAGCAAGACCAAAGGACCAGCATGGTCGCTGTATACTACCTTGGCTGGACCACGCATACAACCAGGGGGTCATTCAGAGACGCTTGAAAGCCACATGTAAGCAGAACAATCTCTGTAAAGAAGATAATCACAGCATTGCCATCAAAGACAACAAAGAATTCAAGAAACTGCTTTAAAGCAAATCATCCAGTGGATAAATCCTCATTCAAAGCACACGTGCCATGCCATCATTTTGCAACGAGCCAGAAGCAGATCCAGAGCTTTAGTCAAATTTTCAGCTGACAGGAACAAGTTTACAATTACTTTTTCCCCCAAACAATTTAAGGTTTTTTTTAATGGCGCAAATATTTGTCCGATTACCGTACAGCAGCTGAGTGTAATTCTGTTGCCCCTCTCTCTACAGCGCTTTAAGCTGCTTAGGACAGATTAGAACATTTGAAACAGAGGCACTTGTGTGCAGGCAGCATCTCTCGTGATTGTCTCCCAGACAAAAAGGGCTTGATATCCATCCAGATATAGATATAGATACAAATACTGTGCACCTCTGTAACAGACTGCCAGGGGTGAATTGGCATCTCTGCAGATGAAATCTGAATGAGAACACCTATTTTACTATGACAAGCACTTCTAGTAATTACTGTGCAAATGATGAACAATTCATTTTCTAAAATCTGGGGTCACAGCACACAACCGGTCAGGTGTCAGCAGCTTTAAAAGTGATGCCCTACAGTCACCTTCACGCTTGTATTACAAGACATGCCTAAACACAATAAATGAATTGAAAAATGAAGACCTAGGTGGGACATTTGAATTGTTGCCATGAAAAACCATACAAAAATGTGCAATTTTACAAGTTAAGCAGTGAAAATGTTTCTAAATGAGCTCTTTTTTTAAACATGCAATCTAGTACCGGCCACTACTAAACTTACAGAAGAGTACATTTGATTACTCAAACTTGTTTAAAGCAATTCATTTCAATAGAAATTAAGCTGTCTAAAATGCACATATATGGTTGTGCATCTAAATGCTTCACAAGGGTTACTATAATGGTGACTACAATGACTGGTCCCACATTTAATTTCATAGCACTCTTGGTATTCATCGGAGCTAAAACAGAATAGAAATGCATTTTTATTCTAAAAGAACAAATTTCCCATCCAGTACTGCACTGATAATAAATGGCCTGCGCAGCATATCAGTTTTGCAATTCAAACAGAAATGTATAGAAGGACATTTTAAACTGGGAGGTAAAACAGGCAACAGTGGATTTACTAATTCCCAATACTGGTGTGTAGTTTCTATTGCAAATATAGAAGGGAGTGGGAAAACCACTAAATCTGCATTACAGTACTGTACACTGCATATCTGCATACTGTATTGTTTTTAAATGTAATGCTTAACCTGTTGCAGTTTTGGCCATCAAGAGATATCAATATACACCATATGCTGGTGGGCGAATGGTTTGCATAAAGACCTTTGAGATTGTGTCTAGTATAGGCCAGATGTAAATCAAAGGAAATCACAACAGCTGTCTTTACACAATAAAGGCATTCATGCACCACCTACAGGGACTACCATGTGATGGCAGTCATGTATGGCTTAATGATCTCTCACAATTTAAGAAGTTGTTTTCAGACGCTGAGCTGTTTCATGGTTTGAGAGACCAATGAACAGAGCAGACATCAAGCTAGTATTCTTGCAGGTATGCACTAATTACATGACTGTGCTCCAACACCACCACACTGTAACATTATTCTGATAAAATGAATTTTCTGATATACGAGTTTCATAGTCTGCTATGGATTTATTCCTCTGCAAATGAGAACAATTACAGGACAGAACTTTATATATGACTTTTGCTAACTGCTTCAAGCATCTGCTCAAGGCAGTCATTCCCTCTGTAGCCCCACCTCTCCACTTGCGTCAGCTGTTACAATGTTACTATAAATACCAGCCACCTGTGGGAAGAAACGGTCTTACCCCAGAGACTGAAGTGTGTCAGTTTACTTGGTAAATACACCGAGTAACCAAGATCAGAATAAAGCCAATCTCTGACGCTAGTAGTTTTCAAAACACCAAAATACTTCTATACCCCCTGCCCCCTTACAGCGAGTTATTCTGATCTAGACAAGTATTATCCAGTTTGATTCAGATTCCTTAAACAGCTGGTGGGATACTGAATCACACATGGGGGGGAAACAAGCTGTCTTGATTTGAGCAGGTTTAGGCATGATGGGCAAGACAGTAAATCTGACACAGTGGGCTGACAGAGGGTGCTTGGCTGGCAAGCGTTTCCATAGCCAGGTCTGCAAAAATGACTGATGTATTATATGGAACAACAGTTTCAAAAGCGATGTACAGTAAACACCGACATGGTGTTTTTTATTGTGTAGAATGGTTGCAGACACATCCAGAACCATGTAAACACCTTGCAAGTGTGTCTTATTTACCATCCAACCTGTTTACAGTGGTTTCTGAATACAAGTGTAATATGTATCCTTACTGTATACTACAAAATACTTATTTTAAACCTTACCATTTAATATTTCTCTTATTGGGTACAGTAAGAACTATTACTCTAATGCTAACCAGAGTGACAGGCTACCAACTAAAAGTGCTAGCAGTACAGTGTGCTACAACAATATTCTACAGCGCTGCATCAATATAAACAATGTAATAAGATCATCAGAAACATGGGCTTTGTTTAAATATTTGACTGTAGAACTTAGGTATCCTGAAAAGTAGGGACTCCTGTGGTTTTTGAAAGTATAGTAACGTGGAAGTGCTGCATTAAATTACAAATGCAAGAGAAAACCACAAAAACCCGCTAGGATAGAACAAAAAACTAAAATACGATAACCATACCAGCAATACACCGATTTATTGTTGGCAAGTAAAGAAATCCATGCTCAATTTCATTTTGTCAAACAAAGAAAGGTGGTCCATCAAAGAAGCTTTTGTTTATTGTTCCGTGTATTCAGTAGCAACTTCACATTTCATATTTGATTCAAGTACCACATAAACTCGAACCTGAATTCATTCGGCAATCCGAACATTTTAACAGACCTACGGTACTGTATGGGTTTGTTGTTAAAATAAATGCGACGATTACTGTTACACATGGCGTACAGAGGCTGTTGTAACTTCAAGACAAAAACATTATATTCAGTCAAACAATATCAATATCATTCATTGTTCTGTATAGAGATGCATTTTAAATGCGCACAAAATATCTCTTCTTTCTTAACGATGCAAAAACTATACAGGATAATGTTTTATCCAAATAACATGAATTAAGAAAAGTTGTTTCTATTTTGCAAAGTTTAAATAATTATGCATGTACACACCTTGGCTCTACTGGCCTCCAGCTTCTTTTGTCGCTCGTCTTTATCCATTGCTAAACAAAAAATACGTAAATATTTATATATCTATAATAAATATAAAATATTGTTATTTTATTGTCTCTAAAATCTTTTCTCTGCTGTGCCTTTCCAACGCACACTCAACTATTCCCCATAACTGTCACTAACAATTTCAACATGGCCGCCTATCAACATTATCCCCGCCCTAATAGAAATTTCGTTTTTATTGCGAGCCAATTGCGACGCCTTGCCTACCACTGCCCACCAATTAAAAGGGCGACCACTGTCTTTCTACCTGCCTTTTCGGAAATGCTTTCTCCGCCTATGCGGAGTGTTGACTGGCATTGAATTAGCCAATCGCCACCCAGACTGGGTGGGATAAACTGTTGAGATTATTTGAGTGACAAGAGTCTGGTCCTATTGGATTACACAATCGGGAGCAATTTTGTTTTTAAACAGTTTGTTCAGTTAAACTATGCATTGTGGAAATACAGCACAAAACAGCGTACAGTACAGTAGTTTTGGCAAAAAAAATGTTTCTTATTATTTCACTGAATAGTTAAATAACTTTATATATAGAAAATATATACCTAATGTTATTGACAAATCACCTTTAATAAGTGGGTTGGTTTCCCTCCCCGTTTACCTGAGCAAAATACAGAATACGCATTTCAGTTCATTCACACCACAGACACACATACACTCGCATTGTTTGTCTCCTGGATAGGTAACCCGATCTCCCTCCAGTTACCCCGCCACTGCCGGTGTACTTCATTATGTTTGTAAACTGCTAACACATATCACTGAACTCTCGTGGAGGGAGGAACCGTTGGTATTTTACCGCCTTTAGCTAGCGCCAACCAAAAATTACACGTACAGTGCAGTAAAAACAAAACTATTAAATCAGAAGTCTTCAGGACTTCATAACAATTCAGACGGTGTTTCTATTCTGTTTATTCATTATTTTGAAGCACGAGAGAAATAAATTGTTTAACGTATGTAACTTAACTTATATGTAGTTCTACAGTTTTTTGTGGTACTTGTATTTAAATGTATATTATATTTCTATTTTAGAAGAGACTTGATGAAGAAAATATGACACTGTTAGAAATACACCTAAACGTTTATGATATGGCCGTTTATCAGTTTTACAATAACAATTAAGCCTCTTGCATTACACTTACCTTAACTTTAATGGCGCTTATTTGGAACCCCATACTGTGGTTCCCAAAAGTATTGATTCCCTCCTGTCTTTTCAGAGCAAAATGCTCTAATCCAAGTTGATATACTTGGGCAGTGTGGATGGATATGTATGTAGGCTCTATGAAGTATGAAAAGTCTTCTAACTACGATTTTTAAATTAGGAAGTGATGTTTGTTATAACCTGTGTTTCTTTCGAAACTGCACATTTCAAATTATTCTGTTAGCTGCAGTCACTTTAATGGTTCCTTTTGGAACCCAGTACTCATTGGTAAATTATATAATAATAATAATAATAATAATAATAATAATAATCTGCACGCATCGCAAAGAGCTGTACAAACACACACACAAAAAATAAATAAAACAGAACATAGATTACATACGGGTGTGTAACGTGTAAGCAATTCAGCAATGTAACATGGAGCTAAGCCGTTCAGAGCTTTATAGGTTAACAACAGTATTTTAAAATCAATCCTGCTCTAAACCTGCAACCAGTACAGAGAAGCAAAAACCGGTGTAATATGGGCACCCAGTTTAGTGCCAGTTAAAAGTTCTGAAAATATTATAGCCTGCTAATAGCAGCCTTGGAGTAGTTCATTATAGAACAAGCAAAATACATATTCCAGAGAAAGACCAGTGGTTCTATATACCCACTGGAACCATATATTAAACACCTGTAAGTAGACTATACCAAACATTTGCCTAGTTGCATAATTATTATTTGTTTATTTAGCAGACGCATTTATCCAAGGCAACTTACAGAGACTAGGGTGTGTGAACTATGCATCCCCTGCAGAGTCATTTACAACTACGTCTCACCCGAAAGACGGAGCACAAGGAGGTTAAGTGACTTGCTCAGGGTCATACAATGAGTCAGTGGCTGAGGTGGGATTTGAACCGGGGACCTCCTGGTTACAAGCCCATTTTGTTAAGTGACTTGCTCAGGGTCACACAATGAGTCAGTGGCTGAGGGGGGATTTGAACCCTGGTTACAAGCCCATTTCTTTAACCACTGAACCACACAGCCTCCTATACAATTATACAGCACTATAAGGATAGCTTGGAGTCCTTGAGGTTTTATAGATGTCATTCAATAAGTCATTAAGAGCTGGTTAGAGGTTACATTTACTTCTGTACTGTGTTTAGAATGTATGCAATAATTCTTAGCTCTGTTGTACAAATGATGTTCTTTTTCAATTTTCTTGAAATGGATTTTAAAACGCTGCTTCTCACTTATAAGCCTGTTAACAGTTCTGGCCTTGCCTATTTGCATGATATACATATTCTCTACAAAACAGCTCATACTTTGAGATCTGCTAACGATGGTCTTGTGGTAATTCTAAGATCTCAATTAAAAAAACGATGGTGTGAGGGCCGTTTGTTCTTGAGCACCTTCACTTTGGAACTCACTTCCAGGTTTCATCCGGAATTCTGAGTCAATGGTTATTTTTAAATCTAAGCATAAAACATATCTCTTTGATTTGGCCTTTCACTGGCAAGCAGTTTGGAGCTCTTTTGGCTTGCTGTATATTTTTGTAAAGCTCCCTGGGATGCTTGCACGTGAAGGACGCTATATAAATGAAGTTTGTGTCATTATTTATGGGTCCCATACCCTTATTCATTTCACAATAACAGTTTTAGGCAGCATTAATACTATCCGTCCCTGTTAAGTTAATTATAAAAGTTTTTTTGGTTTTTGTAACTCTTTGTAATTACATTTTTAATGCAAATTTGTTATTACATTCTCCCATGCCCTAGCTTCATATCTGTGACTGTACCGTCATTCATCAAGGTGCCCACAGAGTGTCTGTTGACATTGTATGCAAATCCTATGTACCTGGAGATGGAGTTGTTTACAGGCCAGTCCGAGGGTAGCAACCAGCAACCAGAGAGCTGGGCTGGTCTAGATGGAAACATACAGTGTCTAGCAACCAGGTGAAAGACAAGGGCTTGGCATAGAGACACGCAGGGAGAAAAACAAGAAATAAAACACAGGCAAGGTCAGCAACACAGCGGCTTAGAGATCAAAGTGGTCCTTACACTGCTGGCATGTTGAGGGAATAGCACCTTCGGGGCACGCAAAGGGGGCTTGCAGCTTTCTGTTTCTGGGAACTATAAAGAAAAGATACTCCAAGCAGGAGAAGAGCTCCAGTGCATTCGAGGATCTCTTTAAAAATTTGATTTTCACCTTGCCAGCCTATCACCATCCCTTCATAATGACTGATGCAATGGTGGACCAGATGACGAGGTTAAAACTCAAGCTTTTAGAGAAGGTAAGCATTTCTAATAGTTGTAACAAATTTAGGATATGTCAATTCTATAACAAATGTATATTTGTTGGGCCACTTTGGCATATGTAGAGTATGCTGGTATGCCAAGCAATAAACACAACCCTTTCAGTCCAGGGGGAGATGGGAGAGGGGCTGAGATCAGCACATCCCCCACAAGAGAAACACAATGAAAGCAGAAGAATATACTGTATGTGCTTTCTGTCCATTTAAAGAAACACCACCTGGTCAACCAGTGGTTCCTGACGTCTATTATAGCTAAACCTTCAATAATACACATTGGAACCACAACGACAAACAACCCGAACCTCATGAATCAGTATCAGTATGTGTATTTGCATGGCAGTTCTACACACATCATCATCTATATGTATCATGCCTTTGTGTATTCTTATCAAGCTTACCCTATTAGATTCATGTTTGAGCAACTGGCATCCAATCAATCACATGTATTTTGTAAAGCGCCTTTCATGCCAAGGCATCCCAAAGCGCCTCACATGACAAATAAATATACTATACAATAATATAATATAATATACAATAAAATATAAAAAAACATCCAAAAACAAATGGGGAAAAAAATAAATAAATCAAATAAATAAATAAATAAATAAAATACATTAACAAAATTCTAAAATAGGCCATCTCGATCTACAAAAAGGCCTCTGCATAAAGATGTGTTTTAAGCTTTGATTAAGCAATGAAGATTGATCCATAATACAGGTGCATAATGACTAAAGGCTCTTCCACCACAAGAGCTACGTTTTACTCCCTGGCACCCTAAAGTCAATTTCAGTCACAATCGGAAGACAGCAGATCTTTAAACAGACTTTGACAGACGGCTGATAGCTAGCGCTTGATTCCATAGCAAGACTGCACAAATGATCTTCTCATAGAGCTATCTTTCTTGGATCGGTTGTTCATTGTTAGATCTGTTCTTCTGTAGAGACATAATACAATTACAACATGTTATGGCGTGGGTTGAGGTCTGGCAAAGACGCAAGAGTGCCTCCCTACTGTGTCATCAGCACTGCTTCCTTCAGCATCTAGTTTTCCTTGGAAATCACCCATCCAAGTAGTGTCCAGGCCCACCCTTGCTTAACTTCTGTTCAGCTGTAACAACTTGGGTTGCCCTCAGCAAACAGGCTGGTGGCACCAGGCAGCTACCGCTGGCACCAGGGAGCTTCCAAAGCCATAGGTAGTTAACTGTGGCTTTCAAAGTGCCTTTAACAAAGTCAGTAGTCAATACAGGTGTTCTTCTTAACCAAGTTTATTTTAGTATAAGTTAAGATCTTCCAATGATCCCAGAAGGAAGGAAGGCCTGCAATGAACCCCAGGTGCTGCAGTGTATGAAGTGGTGGCGGTTCTGCAGGGAGCGCTCTTCCATGTATCCAGACATGATGTGCTGGTGTCGTTCACTACTTTGTGAGGACACGCAAGGGTGCAAACCCCAGTATCTTAGATAGATAAAATTTGTTTCACATTCCAAAAATCGCCACTGATGTCCTGGTCAAAAATGGGCTGATGATGCTCAATGTGCTGACAAAAATGTGTAACCGCACAGCTCTTTGAGAAGCTGTCAAGTGAAAAAAGCACTTTAAAAATCAAGCTTATCTTTCCTTTCATTTCATTTGGATTGAGATGCAACACCCACAGTCACACCTGAATCTTTTGGCAGATACATTTCTGGGCCTTGTTTTCATATCCCGATCTGATGCCTGTTCAGTTCTTATGAGGTGGACTCGACTGGCCTTCACTAGATTAGGCTCCTCGCTGACAGAATTCAACCAAACATCTCATATGAAAGGCAGAAGAGTCTAGTGAGTTAGCCACCTAGCCCCATCACTTCTGCGAATTCAGAGCTGTGCTCAACAGAGGGTAATGCTTTGGGTCCAATGTGTTTGTTCATCTCACTTTTGTACTGTGTTGGATACAAAGTGAGATCCCAAAATGTACAACATTTCCACGATCAGCATCCCCATATCAATCAGCTTTGTTTTTTCGGTAAATATTGGCACGACAGTCAGAGAAACGTGGAGGCCTGAGTCATGTTGCCATGGCAACACTTGGCTTGTGTTTTAACACTGGCAGTTTCTTCACAGTCGACATTGCCATTCAGAGGAAAGGATGTTTCTCTCATGCATTTGACCCCCTGTGGTAAAGGATTCACAAAGAAACACTAAACCAAATGCAATAGGAAGGGCAAATATTTTGCTTAATTGATGTTGAAATCGAGTTTGTTGTATGCTGAACTTTTTTTCCTTAAGTCTTTTGTTTTGCTATGTTTTTTCTTGCTCCCTGTTCTGAGAAATCATGAGACATTGTGACCTCTCAACTCCGTCCACTTCTGTACCATGAAACATCTTCTTTATCGGGATTGTGCGTTACTGTACTTGCAAACAGCAAAATAACATTCACTCTGTATCTGGCGGTTTGTACCACCAGGTGGCACCATTTCACTGAACAAATAATTCGAAAAAAGAAAATACAGTGTATTAGGGTAATGATGAAAGTTTGCCAAATTAGTATTCAGTATGCACCCACCACTAATAATACCGCACCTCATTATAATGCATTTATTTTATATTGTGGTCTAGTATTTGGCTCCCTTTAAAATTGACTTTCACATTTATCAGAAAATAACTGATGCTGCATCAGAACCTAGACCTTAGAACATGGTACAGTAATAACTATTGACACCATATTTTATATTTATTACCATACCTTATTCACAGCTGCATACATTATTTTATATTAATTATCATACCTTATCCACAGCTGCATACAGTATTTTATATTTATTACCATACCTTATCCACAGCTGCATACAGTATTTTGATAAGTAGACTAATCACTGCACTACAGTATAGGTGATTTATGATTTATTGTCTGGTCTGATATATAGTATAAATATGTAAAGTAGATGTAGAGTAAATAAACGTTTTATTAAATAAAATATTGTTTGCTGACTTTATTCAGGTTCTTGATACATTACAGTTCTTGAAACATATACAGCAGCTTTGTATTGGTCTCTGGACACCAGCCACATATCGAGGGGTGCTGTACAAGATTAACAACTCGTAGAAACTATTTGGTGGAAAAATAGAATTGCCAAGATTAAAAAAAACTATTAAAGTGGATTTCCATCTAAATATACCACAAACTGCAAAATGAAATGATCTGAATCGCTACAGTACAATAATCAATCTCTGCTGTTTTTTTCCAGTTTAATCCAACTCTCTTATTCCACAGAGACTGGAGAACGAGCGAGATAACATGGATGAGCGATCGGAAACAGCAATCTCCACGGCCAGTAAGGAACTCTTTTGCATTCAAATATTGTACCTTTGTCAGTTCAGATTAGTAGTACTGTACAATACACACCCTTGTAAAAACTGACCTCAGTAAATTTGCATGGTAATTTTGCTATTTTCCCATGGTTATACTATGCATTTATCATAGCTTACCATGGTTAGCTGTGCAGACCTATGCTTTACCACACGTTCACAATGCTTTATTACACTTTACTATGCTTTTACTATGGTACATTTTTATAAGGGCCAAGCATCCACACTTTTGAAAATCCAGCTAAATGAATGAGTGTACCTCATGTTTATAAAATGCAGGGTGGTGGAGGACTGAGCAGCAATGGCAGCGAAAGGTATTAGTCAGAGAGAGATACATTTAATTTAATAGACCTGCTAAGTATTATGTACTTCTAGTGTGGTCTATAATGAGAGTGAACAGGGACAAGCTCCTGATAATGAGGAATTGTCCTTTTAAAAGTTTCCCATAATGCATGGAAACATGTAATAAAACATAGCAAAAGCATGGTAAAGCCAGTATGAGCTTTTTAAAGCCCAGAGAGGTATGATAAAGCATATTTAAATAAAAAAAACATGACAAACCATGGTAAACTATGGTAAATGCATAAACCAAAAGCATGGGAAAACTGCAAAGCTACTGTGCAAAGTAGTTGTGGAAAACTTTTATAAGGGGAACCCACGTGCAACATTGATCTTGTTAATAAATCAACAACAGTAAAACAATTCATGAAATATGTTTGCTAAGAACGTGGTCATCCTTTACTTAAATTGGACACAACGTAGCATTCACAAAGGCTACGTCTAACTACAGGCATAATCCTTCATAACCACTTTGAAACCTACGTGAAAATAATTATTCATAACATGTTGCCAGATGTATTGCAATTACATTTTTCACTGCAATGGTACAAAATGTAGATATTAATAATTACAGTTAATTTGTTAATTGCAACAGCGAAGGCATAGTGTTATATAGCCTTGGACTTTTCCACATTTTATTGTGTTACAACATGGAATCAAAATTGATTTAATTAGGAGTTTTTGCCACTGATCAACACTAAAAATGTCCATAATGTCAGAGTGAAAAATAAAATCTACAAATTGTTCTAAATTAATTACAAATATAAAACAGAAAATAATTGATTGCATAAGTATTCACCCCCTTTGCTATGACACACCTAAATAAGCTCTGGTGCAACCAAATGTCTTTAGAAGTCACATAATTAGTTGAATGGAGTCCACCTGTGTGCAATTAAGGTGTTTCACATGATTTCAGGTTAAATACACCTGTTTTGGAGAGAATATGGCACAACTGTGAATCTGTCTAGAACAGGCCGTCCTCAAAAACTGAGTATCCGGGCGAGAAGGGCACTAGTCAGGGAGGCCACCAAGAGGCCTATGGCAACTCTAAAGGAGTTACAGTCTTCCACAGCTGAGCTGGGAGACACTGTGCATACGGCAACAATACCCTGGGTGCTTCACAAAACTGGCCTTTATGGGAGAGTGGCAAAAAAAAGCCATTGTTGAAAAAAACTCACATCAAATCTCAGCTAGAGTTTGCCAGAAGGCATGTGGGAGACTCTGAGACCAAGTGGAAGAAGATTCTATGGTCTGATGAGACCAAAATAGAGCTTTTTGGCCTCAACGCTAAGCACTATGTTTGGCGCAAGCCTAACACTGCACATCATCCTGAGAACACCATCCCTACCGTGAAGCATGGTTGTGGCAGCATCATGCTATGGGGATGCTTCTCTGCGTCAGGGCCTGGAAAGCTCGTGAAGATAGAGCGCAAAATGGATGCAGCAAAATACAGAGAAATCATGGAGGAAAACCTGCTGAAGTCTGCAAGAGACCTGGGACTTGGGAGAAGATTCATCTTCCAGCAGGACAATGACCCCAAACATAGAGCCAAAGCCACACTGGAGTGGCTTAAAAACAAAAAGGTCAATGTCCTGGAGTGGCCCAGTCAAAGCCCGGACCTCAATCCAATTGAGAATATGTGGAAATAGTTGAAAATTGCTGTTCACCAAAGGTCCCCATCCAACTTGACGGCGCTTGAGCAATTTTGCAAAGAAGAATGGGCAAAAATTGTAGTGTCCAGATGTGCAAAGCTGGTAGAGACTTATCCAAATAGACTCATGGCTGTAATTGCTGCCAAAGGTGCCTCTACCAAATATTGACTCAAGGAGGTGAATACTTATGCAATCAATTATTTTCTGTTTTGTATTTGTAATTAATTTAGAACAATTTGTAGATTTTATTTATCACTTTGACATTATGGACTTTTTTTGTGTTGATCAGTGGCAAAAACTCCTAATTAAATCCATTTTGATTCCATGTTGTAACACAATAAAATGTGGAAAAGTCCAAGGGGGATGAATACTTTTGAGAGCCACTGTATATACAGTATACAAATCCACTGTTACTGCCAACAGTGTTACCCTTCTTCTGTCATGATGGAATCTGATATCATTGCCTCATCTCTTTGTACAGGGAGCTATGATGGGCAGCAGGATGCATTGCACAGTGCCCTGAGAAGAAAGAAGGATCTGCTCAAGAAGCTCAGAGTAAGAGTCCAGTGGAGCTGTGCTGAACATTGCACTCAGTTTAAACAGTGCTTAATGACTGCCCAAGATTGGTCTTACACAAAGGTGGTCTCATGTGTGCACAGGGACTGCTTCTTTTCAGGCTACCCTTCTTGCAGATTTTACTGGAACTTCATTTAAAGCATGCTAACTAAACCGAGCTCCAATTAACAAGCAATTACTCAAATGTTGTAATGCTAATGAGGTATGTACATGTTTTTTTAAAGGCTTGGTTATATTGTACACATACCCTTCACTTTATGTTTGAGACCCTATTTTCTCTGTGATTGATGGCTAACAATTGCAAGAAAAAAGATTGTATTTAATCCCAGTGCAAACATGTCGAGCATAGTTGGGCCGAATTTCTTATGTCTATCAGGTGCTAAGCACCAGTTCTTTGAGGTTATCTTTAATTTAGGTGGCCCAAGATTGCTAGAATGATTATGCTGTCAAGCCAGCCAGTCATAGAAAGGTATTTCTTGTTTGAAACCAGCACTTAGCAACCCAAAACACACCCCAGCTGAGTGAGTAGAGCTTTTTTCTGAAAATATTAACAGTGAGGCCTGGGGTTTTAACAGAAGTAAGATACCAGAGAAGACAGCAAGGAACATTTTTTGAAAACTGGAATAGCTGGTAACTGTCTTGTGTTCTGTTGGATTCGATGTCTGGTTTATTTTATCAAGATCTTTACGTAAGTGACATACTTCTTTTTGGGACTATGGAGACATGGGACTGGCTTACCTGATATAATGCAATATAAAAAGCAGATGCATTTGCACACTTTAATGAAAAAATCTCCAACAGTGTTTTTTAAGAATAAACTGATTGATTAATTTCAGTGAAACGTCAGTTGTGTCAGCTAAGACTTATAGGAAACGTAGGGAGTTGATATGATCAACATAAACTCTGCCATTATATAAAACTTTCCACTAATAGTTTTGACTGTGCATCCTTGTCACACATTCTGAAGTGCCGCAAATTTTAAACAATTCTTAAACTGGCATTTTCATGGGTTTGTGATAGAAAGAATGTGTCAGATAAAATTTACAAAATAATTTCTAAATCTAAACACCCCTCTTTTTAAAAATTGTTGTGTTTGTTACTGTCTTTTATATAAGCACTATGATTTTATGAGTTAGTAATCAGAAGGTGTTTAAAAAGATCTTAAAAGCACCTGAATTTCTGGTATTTTCTTATGGAAAATGTTATTTTCCCTAATAAGCAAGCATGAAGACCACTTGTTATTTTGGTTTATTTTTACTTCAATGTTTATGAAATATCATCAAAAGAACTTTGAATAGGCTTTCATTGATTTCAAACACTGAGCAAGTACACCTAAACTTTTCTAATTTATTATTATTAATTTAGTTGTCACCAATTAGTTTTACCCTGTTTTTCTCCCAATTTGAAATGTCCAATTGTATTTGGGCTCAGCTCACCGCTACCACCCCTGCACTGACTCGGGAGGGCGAAGACGAACACACACTGTCCTCCGAAGTGCGTGCCGTCAGCCGACCGCTTCTTTTCACTCTACAGGGCCGCCATGCAGCCAACCCTGAACTACAGTGTCGGAGGACCACGCAGCTCTGCGCAGCTTATAGGCAAGCCTGCAGGTGCCCGGCCAGTGCGCAGTGAGCAGAGGACACCCTGGCCGACCTAAGCCCCCCCCCCCCCACCCCCCCGGGTGGCGCTCAGCCAATTGTGCTCGCCCCCTGGGAGCTCCCGTCCACGGTCAGCAGTGGAATAGCCTGGACTCGAACTGGCGACGTCCAGACTATAGGGCACATCCTTTTTTTTTAAATACAATTCAAAATGGGTTTATGATTTTATGTTGATGTGGTAAACTTTCTTTCTAATCACCCTGTACATTAGCATTCCTTTACAAAGTTTGCATTACAGACCACCTTTTATATACTGGGTGGGTATGCCTATATTTTAGGGCTCATACACAACATGCTGTACATGCCTATTGCTTTCATGAGTTATTAATCACGCATAGTGCACAGTCAGTTCGACACATCCCTAAAACCTGATCTCCAGCCCAGCGCAGAGCTGAATCTCTTCTTCCTGTTGTATGACAGGAGCAGCACATGCTGGAGGAGCTGAGCCGGCCTCAAACCTGGGGAGGGACTCGGAAGAAGCTCCACAGGCTGGATTCAGCTCCTTCACACCAGCCGATATATATCTACCAGCCTCCACCACCACCCCTGCCCCCGCCACAGCCCCAGCCTCCCCGAATCATCCAGCAAATGGTGAGGGGGACCTGCCCTGCCTCCATGCAACTTCTGAGCTGCACACTGTTTGAGAGTCACAGCGGTCACTCTGGCCAAGGATGGAGGAAACTGCTGTGACTACCTATACAGGACCAAGAATTATGGGAAATCAATGGTATTGCAACAGCTATCCCAGTCGTATCAACGCCACTCAAATGATGTGTTTTGTTTTTCATCGCATCTTTACAGGGCTGACCCTTGGTCCGTTTTGTAGCTTCATCTTTATATGGCTGGTTTCTTTAGTCTACCTGGCCTTTTTTTGTACAGAATGTCAAGGTATTAAAGTATTTTTGTTTTGCAATCCCTTTTAAAGTCCCCATTGCACAATATGTTCCTGGACTTGTAACTATTGGGAGCACTGATTGAAAAAAAACATAGAAAATGATCCCTTTGGGGTTTTTAATACAAAAGATGCCAGTATAAGCGAGATAAAAATCACTGTAGAGTAGCCAGACTGCTAATTTTGACAAAATGGTAAATTTGGGAATAGGGAAATTCACTGAATCATTCATAATATTATGTCTGCCTGCACTGAGTGTATTATTATGATTGAGAATGTATTGTGCCAATTGAAGGATGGCAGTCAGCTGTCTGCAGAGAGCATGAGTCCCTAGGTCCAGTAATGAGATTTTAAGACACCTTCTCTCTCTCTCTCTCTCTCTCTCTCTCTCTCTCTCTCTCTCTCTCTCTCCACCACAGATGCCACAGCAGCCAGCGACAATCATCCAGCAGTTACCGCAGCAACAGCCACTGATAACACAGATCCCGCCTCCACAGCACTATCCTCCAATCAAATCCGGCAGCATCAAAGAAGGTAGGTCTTGCTCACTGACAAGTTTTATCCCCGCAGATGCCGTCTTCTGTGCTGCCATTTTGATACATTCTACAGAACTGCTTTAGGTTCCACCATGTGAGTAATGATGTGGTGGGCCATTCCATGATATGTTTATTTTGGATGCATACAGTATATATTTTAACATTTAAAAATGTGATTATTTTCAATGAGTTTAATATATCTTCCCTATTCCTGTCTTTCCCTATCCAGACATGGTGGAGTTGATGCTGATGCAGAATGCCCAGATGCACCAGATCATTATGCACAACATGATGCTGAAAGCAATTCCTCCGATGGCCCTCTCCCCCCCTGGTACTGGGAACCCCCCTCCCCCTCCTGCTCAACACAGCCAGGTAGGCTCCAGCAGGGCTTTTCCATCCACACCTGTTTCTGGCTGGATCTTCTGCTTCCATGCAGTCTGAGCAGGAGCATTGGTGCTTCTGGTTCTATTGCTCCAAAATGTCTGCTTCTGAAACTTCACTGCTCAACAAGCTTTCTTCCCTGTTCTCCCTGCCTCACACCCTGGGTCTGCCTCTCAGTGGCCAGTGCCCACGTGTTTTCAGTTTCTCGTCATGAAAAGTGACACTTTGAAGCACGAAATAATGTTAATATAAACTAGAAATTCTAAAAGAAACATAATAAATGTAATGACAATCGTTTTGACATTGAAAATGACCTCTTGTCATTTCTTTTAGTATTTCTAAATGTAGTACTATTTTGTTAGGTTTTGATGACAGTATATCTTTTTTCAATGCAGTCACTGATTTGGAGTAATTTTAAACAAACACTTCTTTTTTTAGGACCATCACTTTGGAGGCCCCATCATAGTGAAGTCTGACAAGCCTCGGGGATCCTCAGTACATCACCATCATCACTACAGCCCACCCGAGTTCCAGGGCCCGCCCCCTCCCGCACAGCTTCCACCCATTGGCTACCCTATGTGGCCGCCGATGATGCCACAGAATCCTATGGGACAGGCAGGTGGCTACCAACCTGCAGTACATCACGTGACCGGCCCCACAACACTTCCTGCACTGCATGCGTAAGTAGCTACAAAACAGCCATGGCAACGTGTGGCTTGACAAATAGTACAGGTATTGAGCAATGTGTCTAGCAATCAGACTTAATGTTGTACAGAAATACATGGTCCATGGTCATTGTTGCTTAGGGTTTAATTTGTGTATTTTGCTTAGGATTCACCAGAACAAAAGGATGACCTCCTTCCTCTCGCTTCCATTGTATTCCTCTTCACCCCCTTCCTCACCTCAACCACACTCTCAGTACCACACAACCCATTTGATTACCATCACCGTAGTCACTTTAATGCCCAATATTCAGATAATATTTGGTACAAATCCAAATAAAAGTTTTGGTTCAGGCTCAGCCCTACAGTATGGCATCTTGGCCTGAAAATAATAGCAGTATATTTCAGTAATGTGTTCTTTTTTAAGGATAGAAATGGATGGATGGCACCCCAGAGTCCCTCCGGGTCTGTGAGGTAAGAAGCTGGATTTTAATTTATACGACTAGCTATACCCTGACCTATCAAAAAAACTGGTGATGATTTGTGGTTCTTCAACACCCCCACCCCTCCCCCACATATGTTTACTCCACTCAAACTAGCAGGTCGACTCCGCCTGGGTACTAAATATCTAAATAGTGATAGTAAATATCCATTTACTATCACTGCAGAACTGACTGTGTGGGATAGCACAATTGTGTCAATGGGAACGTGGCTTAACCCTTCTCACTTGGATTATTATTCTACAAATATTCTTAATTTTGTGCTTTTTTCCTTGCTTTGCTTTGCTGCCAACTGATGCCTATTAAATTTGCTTTCAATCGTGTTCTAACCGGGTGTTGATGAGCTCTGATGAGAAATTAGTGGCACTGCTTTCAAATCTGTTCCAGACAGGCAAGCCCTCTGAAATACTCTTTTGTTGAATTGCTGCCCTTGTAACAGTTTACCATGGTCATTTTACAGTTTTCACATGCATAATATGCATTAACCATAGCATTTTTTGAATTTGCTTTACCGTACCTGTACAAATCTTGCCTGTGCTCTACCATGCTATGCTGTAATACACTTTGCTATGCTTTTACTATGGTAAACTGTGAGAAGGGTGAGGCTGTTCTAAATGTTTTACTACACTGGTAACAAAAACAATTATTAACACCTGTACTGTAAGTTGTGTATGCTGTGTTTTGCAAGCTATTTTTTTGTTACATTTGAAATAGGGGAAGACTTACCTGACCTGAGACATAGGGACATGTTTTCAAAGAGTTTACTTACAAAATGAGAAACTGCAGTGTTTAGACCTGAAATAATATAAACAGAGGTAAATTAGAGACTTTAGGAAATGCTTTTGAAAATATCTCTGATGAAAGTATATAACTTCTAGCTTCTGGTGATGTGTTGGATATCAACATTTATGGACACGTTTTTAGACAATCAGTGTGTGAGTTTTCTGACCATTGACCTATAATAATTGTTAAGCCAGAACCGAAAATAAAGTTTAAGAGTATTTTTATGGGTATGAAAAGTTATCTTTACTAATGTATTCTTCTTGTTTAGATTCACTTAGTTTCATTTTCTGTTTCAGTGCTCACTTACTGGAGACTTTTTAAATCCCAGAAATTCAAATCTGTGGCCTCAACATCATGACTTGTGTCATACCCGCAAGTTCATCAGGTACATCAGAGTATAACCATTAGCCTGTCCCCCTGCAACACTCTGCCTATAGTAGCTGTAAATAATACATCAGGAAGGAAATACCACATAGAACAGATATTGTATTTCTTCCATCCATTAGGGGTAGAATGTTGCAGGGGGACAGGCTAATGGTTACACACGGGTGTACCTGATGTACTTAAAGGTTAGGTGTCCCCCACTTGTAGGTCATGGTGACCCACTTTTGCATAAGATCTGTCCTCTGAATTGGGTTATTCAGGGATACCTATATGTTCATTACTGTTTGCCCAAATGTGTTAAACTGCATCAACATTTGTTATAGTGTGTTTCTCATACAGTGCTGACACCAGGCTGACTATATCTTGGAAATAGGTTTGATCAAACTAAATATGAGGATGTTGTGTATGTAGGTCACAGTGAACTACTTTTTGATGATAATGACGCCTGTCATGCTTTATTTATAACCTTGTCCGGGCATATTAACATTATTGCATATCTGTTTAATAAGACACTGTTTTTTTTTTTTTGACAGATCGTACAGGTAAATCTAAATCACAGCTTGAAACAGAAGACACATCAGATGGAGTCAGACATTTACCTGTGCAACCTACTGAAGATGACCTCAATATTCAACACACTATCCACTGAAGACTCCCCCATCTTACTCATTGGTCTAAAGATGTACAACACAGCCCCTTTAAGGATCTTTATCTGAACAATGACTGTTTAATACAGAAAGTCATACAAGTGTATTATTAAGAACATGTTTTGCTCATTTATTGATCATTCATTTGAGACTGAAGTAAACATACAGCACATGAAAAGGTTCCAAGAAGCAGATCTATAGTGTTGCGTTTGTAAAATATACATTCCATTTATTTAACCTCCAACATACATAGCAACGGTACATTTATATATCTTTTTTAATTTTTCTGCTGACATCTGTATAAGTTTTGTATGTGTTTGCCATGGAATGGACATGTTCATTTTTCCAGGAATAAATAGATTGGGGCATTTCCCCACAGGCTTTAATAGACATCGCACATTCAATTAAATGCTATTTTGTTTTAAAGAAGCATGGGGCCCCCTATTAATTTACATTCATTTGAAATGAAATAACATTAAAAAAAAATGTTGCAAACCACCTTAAAGCAAACAAAACAAAAATAATTTAAAAAAGAACAGAAATATGAATAGCAATAAGGAGAGCTGTGATAATGTTCCTAATGCAGAAGTTAGTGGGTTTGAAAGTCTTGGTTAGCACTCATTTAAGCATGCTGTATCTGCCTTGTCAATGCATATCAATGCTTAGTGAATGTAACCCAGTCATGGTTAACTGATGATGTGTACAATGTTTTATGTTTGTAAATTACTTTAATTTTAATTATGATTTTTCGTGTACAAGTTCAAAATTCACAACTGGATAAACTGCTTTTTTGTTATTATTATTATTTATTTCTTAGCAGACGCCCTTATCCAGGGCGACTTACAACTGTTACAAGATATCACATTATTTTTTACATACAATTACCCATTTATACAGTTGGATTTTTACTGAAGCAATCTAGGTAAAGTACCTTGCTCAAGGGTACAGCAGCAGTGTCCCCCATCGGGGATTGAACCCACAACCCTCCGGTCAAGAGTCCAGAGCTCTAACCACTACTCCACACTGCTGAATTATTTTTGTTGTGAGTGGAATGACATACGTGAACAAAAGAACTGTGATCAGTTCCAGCCTCGTCTAGAATAATGTCGTTTAAGCCTGAATTTGCGTTCCCTTCTTTGGCCTGTCAATTTGTAGTGTTCAGTAAAAAAAAAACCAAAAAAACAAGTGGAACTGAACATTCACCTTACTCCCCGTTCTCACCTCTGCACTTCACACACTTACAAGGTATTGCAATATTGCGCAGATTGTGCCAAACTCTAAACTATCAGCTTCCATTCAGGTCTGCCCGGCCGTGGGCTAAGGACTGTACTTATTGGACCATGGGGACTGGGATTGATCATACTGAAGTGGGCTTCTAGGACCGCAATAAAAAAAGCACTTTGTTTTGATGACTTACAGAGCCACAGTACTTTGCAGTACAGGCTTGTAACACATATCAATGGATAGGGGAGAGACTGACATTCACTTCCAGATTTTTTTCATTGAGAGTGGCATTTGGTGTCTAAAGGGTGGAGACAGTTTACAGCAGCCCGGCAGAGACAAAAGCAGAAACAAAATATCACAGGAACTTGTTTAGAGCGAATAAAAAAAGGGGAAACACCGTAAATCTGATGCATTTGATTTATATTAGAACATTTATTCTGTCTCATGTGTTTTAATATGTTTTTACAACATTTATAAATATCAAACAATGAGTGGATATAAGAAGATACTATTTCATGAACTAAATGTATCCGGTATGATTTTTTTTTTTTTCTTCCTTATTACTGATAATAATGGAATGAATAACAATTTTATTTATTTTGAGAAAGTAAATCGAGAGTAGTGTCCATTATTGCTTATAAAGACCCTGAGAATAAACGTGTATTATGTCATTGCAGTCACTGGTGTAAAACATTAATTTGCCCAAACATCAATATTTTTCAACAAAACTTTCAGGGAGTATTGTAAGGTTCCTTGGGTCATAGAATAGCGTGTTTTTATACGTTTATCTCCAAGCAGAATACATAATAAAAAACACTTAACTTTATATAAAAAAAAGCAAAGTTTGTATGGTTTCTGATGTACTTTATAATGTTCACCAGAGTGTTCTGAATAAAAGGACGCCATTTCCAAGATGCTATTGAAAAAAGGAACACCATTTCCAAGATGCTACAGAAAAAAATTGATTTTAGTGACTTAAGTGACTTTTTATAGAAATATGGGCCTGGGGGAGCATCAGACTGAAAAATGCTTGGTCCTGAAAGGGTTAATCCATACAATACTTTTATTTAACCAGGTGAAAAGCCATTGAGAACCAGTTCTTGTTGTGATCTGTGTTTTTTTTTTGTTTTTGTTTTTGTTTATTTTTTTTCTCCCATAGCGCCACATAGAAGAAGTTACTTTAAAAGCCTGAGAGGAGGCTATCCCGTCCACCACTACTGTGCTATTCTTGAACCCGGACCTCTGTGTGTGTCGGTGACAGACAGACATCTGGCCAGACAGCCAAAGCATCTCCAACAATTCTAAAGCATCATAAACGCTGGTTCTGTGTGTGGTGTTAGAATTGCACACACTATATTATTTGAAAGATAGAGGCTTTTTGTTTGTTTTGAAATGGAAAACTAGCAGTATTTGTTTTTTGTTTTATTTTTTTACTACTATTTTTACTAAACTCAATACCCTGTAACAGTACTTTGCCTGTAATTAAAAGGGGTGGGCCACAAATTATTTATTTTAAATATTGCTCCTGTATGTTAGGTGAACACCAGCACTTACCACACTTTTGTCCTCTCGCACACTAAATACATTTGAATACATTGCTCTGTTTCACATTAGTTACAAGGTACAGATTCACATTATTATTATTATTATTATTATTATTATTATTATTATTATTATTATTATTATTATTATTATTATTTTTTTTTTCTTAGCAGACGCCCTTACGACTTACAATCGTACGCAAATACATTTCAAGTGTTACAATACAAGTAATACAATAAGAGCAATGTTACAAGGTACAGATTAAGTTAATGTATTTAAACTGGTCTCCTCCCTAATATACTCCTGATGGCTATCTTGCTAAAACAAATTTGATATGGAAGTTATAATATCTAAGTTATGTTATCATTTGTAATAGGCTATATTATTTATCAACAGTCTTCCTTATTTTGTGAAACAGTGTCATGTTCTGTTCTGGAAAGAGTAAAACTGAAGCGCGGGTAACGGGTCCCTGGAGAATTACGAAAAACGAATAACATTGATAAAACGGTTGTGCAAAGTTAACACACTTCAATGAATCTGTTTTATATTTCTATAAATTCTATTTTTTTATTTTAGAAAAAAAAATATAAGGCTGTCTTATGTATTTGTTTGGTTGTGTGCAATCATGACTTCTAAATAAATAAACTATTTATTTGTACCTCTTGTCCTGTGTATTATGTTTTGCAGATTTCTCAAACTGCATTTATTTTGAAATGCTTCACTGTACCAGCATTGTGATATACAATCTTTCATTGGCCCTATGAATATGATATCAAATAGTATCTCTGTTTTTGGATCAAGAGTAAATTTGTCCTTGTCACAGATTTGGTAATCTTGGTAGAATAGTACTCCCAAAAACACAGGGAAGTCATTGATGTTAAAGGAAATTGTGATTAGACTATATATATATATATATATATATATATATATATATATATATATAGATATAGATGTAGATAGATGTGTGTGTGGTTTGTTTTAAGTGTATAATATATAGTAATCAAACTACTGCACAACTTACATTTCAGAGTTTCAGCAGTCTGTGCAGTAGAGGGTGTTGCAGACCTTGGCATGTTCCTCTGAAATAATTCAGGCACTGATATAATAAAGGAAAAAATACAATAACAAAGGTATAGTCTGTCTCTATTGATTTGAATGTACTATTACTCTAATATTGAGATACAGCTAAATTAGCCACCTCCAGAGTCTTTGATTCCATTGTTCCAGAAAGACATGTACAATATTTAATTGAATTGAATATAATTGAAAAGTGATTGACCGCTTCCAGGAAAGGGAATGCATGTTAATACATTAAAATGTTGTTTGAAGTGATGAACTTTTTTTTTCATGCTTCTACTATGAAAAAAGAAGATCATATATTTTTAGATAATATAAGTTGTTGTCAGTTATGTTTTTGGCAGTGTGGCTGAGACTCCCTGCCTTCCAGTGCAATCAATCCAAAGTGAAATTGCTCCCCACTTTTACTACCCTAGGATAAGAAAATTTCAATTGATGGTATATATTTTATTGAAGGATGTTCTACTGTGTACAGAAAGTTTTTGAAGCACAGATGATTTGTTTGCTCCTAAACAATGCTGTGGTCTAAACTTTAGTAGCCATACTAATTGAAGGAGCTGCTCTGTCTGATCGGAGGCTTTCTGACAGCAGGGCTCCGGGTGTGGTGCCACCCATGGTGGACCAGGGCTTTTAAACGTTGGCATGCTTTACATGTTCCGAGGTTTCTATTCTTGCATGTTCATGCAGGCTTTTTGCATTTAGTAAAACCCTTTTATTTTTTTGTTGATTACCCTGGAAATAGGGAGCTTGCCTGTTCTTTTCAGCTACCTCCTCCCTCTCCAGCGATCATTAAAATGTTTTGCATGATTACTCATATTACTAGTTGATGGAATGTAATCTACTTTTGCAAGTGGCTAAAACAGATCCCTAACAAGGACTGAAGGGGTCTGTTAATTAATTATGTGGCAATACTAAAAGAAACAAACATATAAAAGTCAATGACTAGAACACAATGAAAAATACTTCTAGTCCAAACCGTTGTTGTATATTTTATATGTTTATTTTAGCTTCATCACAAATGCCACAATTATGGATGACATACTTGTATTGCTTTTCAATATAAAGCTGGATTTCAGTGAATAGGGGGTTCTGCGTGCTAACAGATAGTCACAGCATATATAAGCTCAGTTCAAAGAAAATAGGAAGGTGTTTCATAATTCTTTTTTGAGTAACCCTTTCCAAGTAAGTAGAGCAACTTAGTGGGTTGCAACAGGTTTCCATAAGGAGCAGGATAGTATAGAGCTATGTTGTGTTAACAGTGAATACCTTAAACCATGTTTCTCATACTGCTTCCTTCTGTTGACCAGCAGTTACAGGAAAGAGTGACCACTGAGTCTTTTGGCTTGAGAACCACTTTCCCAAAGCTATGACAGAAGCCCCTATAATGCAATGCTCTCCGACCCCACACACACACTTTACTGCTTATATTTGCGGGTGCATCTACAGATCACCTTCCTTGGAGTATTGTGATTCTGTATATACATTCATTTTATTAGTGCTGTATATTAAGTGTTCTCATCCTGGAGGGCTGGAGGGTTGTGATGCCCCTTTATAACATTTTGTCCCTTGAAACGTTTCACAGGTGTGCAGCTTATGTTAACACGTGAGCTTCTGGGCTGGCAGACTTGCTGCTAAAGATTCTCCTTAGTGACAGACATCATGGATGAATCAGTGTGTTAAGGTTCAGCCTCACAGGCAGGTTTTACAGGGAGATCTCTCTGTCTGGTGTGGCTGCAGAGAGCTCCTTGTATGGAGAATGTTCAGCTGGATGCTGCTGTTCCACTCCCTGGGGGAGACACTGCCACTGTATGCTACCCTTTGTGGTCCCTCCACCATGTTAACCATGTATTACTGTACATCTATGCAATTATGGCAACAGGACCTTACTATAGACTTACAGTAACTAATAATGAGCTTGGCTAGATGGACCAGCAGGCTTATTTTCTAGCTTTTTCTGCCTCTCCACTTTAGGGTTGAATAGTGTGCATTAGTCCACAAAACAACCACCCACTTTGGCACTATTTGCCAGCCTCTGCTTGAATGGCTGGAAGTGATCAAGTCAGGATTGAGGTATTCTGTGAGGGTGCTTCCCAGCACTGTTCCTCTGTGGTCTCAATTCTGTAATGGTATACAGAAAATATTAAAACGTTAAAGTAGTTTGAGATAAAAGTGTGCTGCTGTCAAAATGACCATCTTATTTCGTTGCCAAAGTACAAATACACTTACTGTATAATCATAGATATCATTCTACTGCTCCACCCTGCATCTGTTGTATGTTCCCAGTTTGATTCTAAGTTGTATGTTCCCAGTTTGATTCTAAGTTGTATGTTCCCAGTTTGATTCTAAGTTGTATGTTCCCAGTTTTATTCTAAGTTGTATGTTCCCAGTTCTATTCTATTCTATCCTGGAGCCAGCATTACACTTCAGCCATTAACACCAGACAGAAGGATATCTACATCATCATATGGAAGGAAGCGCAAATGGATGGAGACACCTATGGATCACATTAGTTTACTGTAAAACTACGTCTTAGTTGGTGCTTATCTTGGCGAGAGCCGAGTTAAAATCAGCATGAAGTTTTAACATCTACTCTTGTGTAATTGAAATCATTTGTATGTTCCTAGTTTTATTCTAAGTTGTATGTTCCCAGTTTTATTCTAAGTTGTATGTTCCCAGTTTTATTCTTAGTTGTATGTTCCCAGTTTTATACTGGTGTTGTGATTATTGTATTCCTCTCACTTTTGTCACATTGAACTCCTGAAAGAAGCACCTTTCATATGAGTTTATAGTGTCTGCCACTGATCAACTGGAAGGATAAATAATAACCAGGATAATTCCCAGAATACGAGTAGAATCGTCATCCCTTAAAAAGGGTGCTTACCTCATGGATAGCGCTAAAAAGGTGAACTCATCCTTATGATAAAATGTCACGCACTTGATCAGCACTGCTGGTTGCTGCCTGGTGTCTGGCTTGTGCTCTGGTGTTTATTTGAGCACTATATTCATGGAAATGCCACCAGTCATCATATACAGTAACTGTGAGTCAACAAAAGCTAACAAAATTTGGACTTAAACATATAATAAATCATGTGATCGGCACTCCCTCATTATTTTTCTATCAGACTCTCAAATATATTTATAGTAAACATGCGGCCTAACCGCGAGTTAACCAAATTTGTTTAAAAAAACTGTGTTGAATATTATGTTAAAATACTGTTCTATCTTGATTTTCAAAATTGTTTTTTTTATTATTATTTATTTCATAGCAGACGCCCTTATCCAGTGCAACTTACAATTGTTACAAGATATCACATTATTTTTTACACATTATTTTTTAAATACAATTACCCATTTATACAGTTGGGTTTTTACTGGAGCAATCTAGGTAAAGTACCTTGCTCAAGGGTACAGCAGCAGTGTCCCCCACCTGGGATTAAACCAAATTCAGTTAACCCTTTAGCTGTTCAATGATAGAAGTGTTAAAAAATAAATTAATAAATGAATTAAACAGAGAAAATGTACATACTGTATATGTAGACTATGTGTACTTATTTTCATGACAGTATATTACCAGTTTTGCTCTCCCCTTACACTGGTTTACTAAAGACAACCAGAAATATACTTGACCTCGAAGGCAACAGAGATGTCTGCTGCTAATGCTCACAGGCTTTGTGAGAGTCAGTCAAGGTTTTGAAACCTTATTTAAAGACGGTTATATAGTTCCAGTGTTGAATACATTTTTCGTTAATTTATTTTGACTACTGAGCTCCTGTTTTCCTTTCTCTCAGCAGTACTTCTTAATCTAATATAGTGACCCTCGTATCTTTATACGAGGGTCATTTCTGTGTAAACAGGCACTTCTGTGTAAAACAGAGCCGTCACCGCGGGACACTGCAGCTTTAAGTGGACAGACAGCTGAGTCAGTCTGTGGAAACCTCTGACACTCTCCTCCTGTAAACCTTCAAAAACAGTCATTAAAACTGTGAGAGGTTATCGGAGGCACTTCAGACCAGTGGAAGACTATGGAAGATTATACAATACTCTAGTGGGACCCCGCTTAGAATACTATGTGCAGTTTCAGTCAATCCCCTTCAAAAATACATGTTTTTTTTCCCCCTGCAGTGATTTAGAGGACAGATCTCAAACCCCGGTGCACTAGAGCTTGAAAAGAGCTTTGATATAGACTTTTAAGTTCTAAGTGTAAAAAGTTGTCAGGATGTTAACAATGAAAAATGTTATAGCTAACTTGAATTCTGCAACTGTTTAAGAGCTCAAAACATTTAAAAAGGTTTATACACAAATTAGCAGTAGCATTCACTCTTAGCTTTTCTGTTCCGTACCACATCATGGATTGTTGGGTTACCTGTTAGACAAGGTGGGCAATAATCCTTACACTACCAGTGCACTAGAGCGGCCAGTTTGAAAAGATCTTTAAAACAGACTTTAAAGTTTTAGAAGTGTAAAAAGTTGTCAGGATGTTAATGAAAAGAAAAATTACAGGTACGTTGTTTAAACAGTTGTAGCAACACATGGAGACGGGTAACACTATATTTTTCGGAACCCCGCTACTTACTCTTTAAGAGCATTCTTTAAACAACTTGTGAGTTAAAGTTCTGTGAAGAAGGCCCAGCATCTCTAGTCTAGAAAAAAAACAGGTCATATTGAGAGTTTAATTTCTTAAATTGCTGGCTGTGGGCAGGAAAATTGTAACTACAATTTTCCTGTGAATGAAGAAACATATGATAGCTCATTCATCTTTTGATATTAAAACTTGAAATGCTCCTATCTGAAAACATTTTTGTTAGTTACAATGCTCTTGCTCTCAGCCAGCAAAATAGTAAATCCAAGTCATCAATTCCAAGTTAACAAAACAAGCAGGACGAGAATTGGGAACTGCAGAAATCAAGTTAAGAACAGAAGGTAGGAAGCACTTCTTAAGCAAGAAGTTTACCAGGTGAACTCGTTCTCAAATTTCAATTAAAAAAAAAAAAGAATTACATCTGTACTTAACCAAAATGAAATAGAAATAATGCAGGAATCTCATCAAAGCCAACTGAACTATTTCAACAAACCTGGCAAACATCATGCCACTCAAAAACTGCAGACCGCTCTGGTAGTATATAAAAGATAAAAAATACTAATACAAATACTTATATCTGTACACATTTTTATTTCAAGACACTGAACTTATTGAATTAGGTTTCCTTTGGTCGTCTATGTTTGCTTTGCATAAAGTTACTTAGACATTGATTTGATCAACCTTAACCCTGTAAAGGGGTAAACAACAGCTGGGTTTTACAGCCGTGGGGAAATCTCCCTGAGTTATCCCTAAAATAAATGATTGATGCAATCTCTCGGCAGATTCCCAGATGATGCACAGGGCCCTAAAGAAATCCATCCATGCTTCTTCTGGTGGGGTACAGGCCTATCAAATTGACCTTTGTGCTGAAGCGGTTCAGCAAACCTCAGTAGATATCTGATCAAACATGACATTGAGAAGCTAGATCAGTTTTACAATACGCACATCTCCCCAGCACCAGCACTGCATCAAATCTAATTGGATCATTAATAGCTTTTGTCAGAGTCAGGATATCAATGGGAAATAAATCCCATTAATTGCAATTAATAAAATAAAATTTGTGACATTTTTAAATTAATTTGAAGACAACTTATTTGTTATTTCCCGTAGCGTGCACTTTCCCGCGAGTAATTACGTCACTTTCCCAGGCGCTAATGCTGTGCGCGCGCACGACACGTTCTTTTTTTTAATTCGTCACTTCCGCCTACCACGGTCTTGCGCTGTGGTTTTGAGTGAGAAAGAGCAGCATATCATTCTTGTCCTGGCAAAAAAAAAAACATCAACCGAGAAGACATGAGCGACAACGAGGATAAGGAATATGTGGAGCGGGTGCGTAAAGTGAATTATTTTGGAAGACGTGTATTTGGTTTTGTGAAGAAAAAGGAATTTCACAAAATGTTCTCGCTTTTATTTTTAGAAGTCGTTCGTTTTTCTGTCCGCCATTTCCGAAGGCCGAGGAACATCTCGAAGTTTCGTCGTGCACCCGCTCTAGTGGCGTTTTGCGTATCCTAATTGGATGCGTGATCGATCAGTCTTCTGATGCTCTTTTCTGATAGGGGAACGAATGGTAGAGGGGCCGGGATATGCATTCGCGGAGCAGCGCCTTGAAATAGGGTTCCGAAAGGAACTTATGCAAAAACAAATAGTTTATAAATATAAATCTAGAATTAATGTTTTTAAAACTTTGACGTAGATTGATATTTTTATATACTGTATTTTATGTAGTAAACGCCAAAATACTGTTTTCTCCCTGAAACGCAGTACTCAGGCAGAAACAAGGCTGCATCTGCAATATTTTATTTTGCTTTCCGTTGTTGAAATAACAACCGTTTTGATGAATTGATTGTGTTTTAATGAACACATGTGTTATTATAAATAATATTAAATTGTGTCACGCGTATTCCTCATCTCAAACTAAATGTTCAAACGTGACTGTGTTTTTTCGTTTTGTTTTTATAAGATCAATATTTCCAAATTAACCCTTTCATGCATGAAATAATGAACATAGCTGAAAACGTAGTTTAGGACACATCTATTAACTTTTTAAAATTAATTTCTTATGGGGGAAAATGGCAATATGATACTAATAGAGGCTCCATATTATGAGGTCGCCAAGCATGAAAAGGTTGAAACAGTCTTTACAGATAAATTCGAGAATTTACTTACTGCACCGGATCAAGACGGATTTTCTAAACACAAATGCACATCAAGTGCCTACTCGCTTTTTTAATAATACACAGTAAAACCAGTGCCTTCCATGGCTCAAATACAACGAAGTAATCTTTTGGAACACGTACTTGGTTGTTTTACAATGTGGATTTTAAATAGCAGGTTTAAGTACGTGTTTATTTTACTCAATGATAAGCGTAAAAGTCGATGTAAGATTTTGCGTATTCAACATTCCAAATGCCCTTAGTAACGCGATCAAATGTTTAAAACGTTGTGTCGTGCTGCTGTAACTACACATTTTAGCATATCTGATAATCGGAGATTGAACAAGATACTAATCACGTTACACCTTTTAAACGATATGAATCTTTGTTTTAAAAAATAAATAAAATTGATCCTTGTATAGAAAATTAGGCATGTATTTTAAATGTATATTTACTGTACAAATAGGCAAATTCGAATACCCCTTAAGCCTTCCTCCCCCCGATTTTACAAGATTGATGAATTCCAGCTTTCAAAACAGAAGATGGGTGGAATTCAATGTACATTACTGCCTGAAGCTGCAGGTATTACTGTTATAAGTTTTGATGACATGGGCCTTGGTCTTTAATTGATGCCAAGTTCTGGGGAATTTACACAGTTCTTCCAGTAAGTTCATTTGACTCCAGAAAATATATGCATGTGGTGGGACTTATACATTATAGTATTGACTTTTCCTAGCAATATCAAACTTTTTCAAAGGGGCAGAGTGTGTTTGAAGATCTTAAACCAATATAGGTCTTTCAGCATTGTTGAGTTTGTAGTATATTTGCAATATACAGATATTCCTGGTTTCTGGACCTCTAGGACAGGAAAAACGTTTAGGTCTTCTCTGAAACTGGAGTTGACCATTGTTTATTCGTATGTTGGTTTGTTGCTGTGTACACATGGCAACAAAGTGCATATACAACATAATATTACTTGGATACAATAAGAGGTTGTTTTTAAACAGCACAAGCAGTGTACTTCTAAAAACACCCACTCATTTGTGTAGCTTGAGAAATTGGGGCCTTATAAAAAAGTATTTTGGATATCTGGTATGTTTTGATGTGAAAGAGTAGCTTCTTGGGGAAGTTGAGCCAGAACACCTGGGATATATAAAAGGTTGTGGATGGGATGTAAACTCTCAGCAAACGGGTAACTTCATTGTGGCACCTTTTTAATAGTGCAAAAAAATTCTGGCCAGAAATGCCTATGCCCTCCAGGCACAATAGTTACATGGCCATGCCCAAAATAGTTTTACATGCCTGATATTTTAGTGAATGTGCACTGCTTGTCTGGACTTTGAGGTAATGTAGTATGTATACCAAACAACGCAATATGTATATTAAGCAAGCAACAGTATTATTCTACTAGTCAGAAGGGAGGCAATACTTTTATACTACTGTTAACTTTTCAAACGTGTTTAATAAAATAAGTTAAATACCATTTTTTGGAAGAACTACTTGTGTGGCCAGCTGGGCACAAATGCAGATGTGCCCAACAACAGCTCAGTGGTGCCCTGGGAACAGGATTTTTGTAGCACTGTTTTCATAGAACAGCCCGCTCATGCTTCGTGCTTGGTATTTGATTTTCCTATGTAGAAGAAAAACTGGCTAAAAGCAGGTTCCCTATGGCCACCTGTGTTTTATAATGTCTTGGATGTCCACCAGTGTACATCTCCACTGGCTGAAGAGTGCTGTCCTCAGGGGAAAGGGACTAGAGGGGATGACCTGACTACTTCTAGTATTAATTACACAGTTAAACTGACTGAATCATGGAATCCAATCAGAGGTCATCAAAAGCTGACATGGTTAAGTGATTAAGAAGTTTTCATCTGATGGAGTAAGTTTAAATAAAATAAATACAAAGTTCTTTATTTTGCTTTAATTGTGGTAAACTTGGGTCTAGAATGTGTTTATATATAAAATAATAATGTGTATATAATATGTATGTTAGTAAGCCATCTAGACACAGGAAGCAAAGTTTTTATATTTTAAAAGGTCAGCTTGGTGTGCTTTTTTATTTTTCATTCCATCGTGACTAACTTTGAACTGTTCCCCATGATTTATATTAAGGGTCTTTCTATTTTGTCAATATGTAGAATGTTGACATTGTATTACATGGAATAATGCTCTGTTTGATTCCTTATGTGTCTAATATGGAGCAGTACTTTGCATGCTAACCAGATACAGGTTAAAACCACATCAGTGGATTTGGCAATCCTTGATTGAGTCCTGTGAATGTGTTTACATATCAGAATAAAAATTAAAAATCACTGATTTGAAAAATGAAACTGCAGCTCAACCTAATTGCACAATTGGGGCAATGTTAAAGTTTCAACATTTGCTTTTAACAGCCCACAAATACGGATTCTAAACATGTATAAGGAGCAGAGTGCAGACACCAGAAGTATTTTATTGGTGTTGTGGAGGGTACACTTTTTATTTATTTATTTATATATATATATATATATATATATATATAATAATATATAATATATATATATATAAAAAATCATATCATAATGGTTGCCCAAGATGACGTGAAGAATAGTTTTAAATCTATTCTGCTAATCTCTAAATGTGTAATCCCTTTGTAAATTGAAATGGTACTTGTTTTGGGGTGGGTGCTTAATGCAGTATTTGCCTCCATTTTGTATGCAGTTTTAGTATTCATTATGTGTTAAACAGGCTTTCATGGGTCAAATATAGTGCTGAGACTTGGGATCTTGGTTGCCTTTTTATAATTCTGTAGTTTTTATACATGCTTCATCCTTTTCTTTTTTCGTTAAGGTTAATGTTGGAAGAAGGAAAATGCGGAAGAAGTCAAATGACAAGTTTTTATTAATAATTTGAAGCTCAAATAAGTGAAGCTGAATTTGAGAGAAAAGAGAATGCATGCTAATTATAAGAAAAAAAGAAGTTCCCACATGTAGAATATTTGCAGTGTGAGAAATGGGGAAGATGAAAGAAGTCAGAATTTGAAACAGAAGAAAGAAGAAAAGAAATAGAAATGAAGTTAAGATCAGAAGTAATCTGGGATAAGAAAGCACTGCGCTAAGTAATTACTAGTCTGTTTGTGTCCCTGTATATACTTATATATTTTTTTTTTATAAGAGTGCATGCATTATCTATGTAATACAATGATATGCAGGGTTTCTTACTAGTTTTATAAGGGATTAGCTAATTAAATCTTAGCAGTTTTGTAGCTGTATTGCCAGTTCACAAAAATAAGTTAACTGTTAAAGTTATGCATATGATTTTATAATGTAATTATCATCTGGGTTTTTGTTTAAAGAAAACCCAGACTTGTTGCAGGCTAATTCTGAGAATAGTTGGTCCTCCTATATGTATACACCTAAATGAACATGTTCAGTGTTATTTTCTGTGTGTCCAGGCCATTTATTTTAACAAATTGAGTTTTTTGGGATTGGCCTGTAACGGGTTAAAATGACACATTTTTTAGATTTGCTAAAAAATTAATTGAATGTGTGTGTGTGTGTATGTGTGTGTGTGTATATATATATATATATATATATATATATATATATATATATATATATATATATATATATATATATATATATATAGATATATAGATATATAGATATATATATATAGATAGATAGATATAATATATAAATAAATTATATATTATATAATTTTTGCATGTTTTGCTAAACTGTAACTCGCTTGAATTTAGGAGTCCCGTTCTGCCTCCCGGAGTGTAAGCCCACAGGGATCGGGCAAGTCTGGCAGCCGTTCACCTGCTCACTCCCCAGCACGGTCCCGTTCCAAGGAGGGCTCCCACCACTCCAGGTCCAAGTCAGGGTCCCGCTCAAGGTCCAAATCCAGGTCAGTTGTCACAACAAATCAGTCTCCATTAGTATTCAGATGTTCTCCTTTGCTACATTTTTTGGCCACTGTAGATCATATGTGGTACTAACAGTATTTGTAAAACTACTCCAGCAGTCTGTGGTGTTTACATAAATTCCCAGTGGGGTTAAAAGGAAGGAATCATCCATCCTGAAAATGTTTGCATAGGAGAGCAGAGCATTCTATTTGTGTGTGTGTAAGGACCCAATTGAATGTGTTCTTGCTTCTGCAGGTCTCGATCTCACCGTAGCTCCCGCAGACATTACTCTCGCTCACGCTCTCGTTCTCGATCCCACCGTCGGAGGTCCAGGAGCAGGTCACACAGTGGGGAGTACCGTCGCCGACGAAGCCACAGTCACTCACCTATGTCCAACCGAAGACGCCATGTGGGCAACAGAGTAAGGACACCCACATACCCACCTGTGTTAATATCCGAAGAGGGAAAACTATGGCAGTGGTCTTGTATGATTGGATTTTTGACTAGCTGTGTTTTTATTATTCTGTACCAAGCAATCAATTAGACTACAGTTGTCAAATTATTTCTTACAGGTGTGGTTTTTCATGAATGTATCTTGAAAATGCAGTAGCTTTTCTTTAGAGGTGGTATTTAGTTTATTTTCTTTATTACATAATAGGCAAACCCAGACCCAAACAACTGCATTGGAGTGTTTGGCCTGAGCCTGTATACAACAGAGAGGGACCTGAGGGAGGTGTTCTCAAAATATGGGCCGCTTGCTGATGTAAGCATAGTCTATGACCAGCAGTCTCGACGCTCCAGAGGATTTGCTTTTGTCTATTTTGAGACTAAGGCGGACTCTAAAGAAGTGAGTGGATCTTGAAAACCTGTAAAATTGATGTGGTCACACTTCTAATCATTCCTTTCTACGCCTTACAAACAAAAAAAGGTTAGATTTGGAGGCTCCTTATAATTCAAAAAATTGTTTTGTTTTCATGTCTTCTATATAATGCTGCAAAGGCACTTTTAAAACAAATGTGTCTTTCCCATTCTCATTCCTGTGTTCTAGATGTAAATTTATTTAAATTGCCTTTTGTTGGTGGACCTTTTTATAAATTGGCTTTTGTAGAAAACTTTGAAATTGGAAAACTTGGCCCTCCCTGTAATGCAATGTTGTGTGTGGTAACCCCCTCCCAGTTATTGTCTAATGGATGTTTTCTGCTGTTAGGCCAAAGAGCGTGCTAACGGGATGGAACTTGATGGCCGCAGAATTAGAGTTGACTTTTCCATCACAAAGAGACCTCACACACCCACTCCTGGAATCTACATGGGGAGGCCAACATAGTAAGTTTAATTTGTTTGTGGTGAAGAGGGCAGTGCATTTGGTTTGGAGTCAAGGGTTTGTCTTGACTGAGTTCATGTTTATTTTCAATGCTGCATATCTGACTTGATTTTTTTTTTTTCCCCTTTGTTTAAAGTGGTGGTGGTGGGGGCAGCAGCAGCAGTGGTGGCGGTGGTAGCAGTGGTGGTGGTGGTTCCAGGCGCTCCAGAGAACACTACGACCGAGGATATGACCGAGGGTACGACCGATATGATGATCGAGATAATTACAACAGATCTTACAGGTAAGATGTTTTTCTTGGCACATTCAGTAGGCAGCACTTGAGTTTAAGATTCCAAAAACAGTTAATTTAACTACAGTACAAGAAATGTACTGAGATGACATAAAATCTCCTAAAACTGTCTAATGGCGCCCCCTTGTGTTTCATTTGTGGGGGGGAGGGGTTTGCGCAGATGCAGAAGGACATTCCTTATCAAATTAGAAGATACCGTCCTCCAGGGAGTTGTCCCTGTAAAAAAAAAAAAAAAAAAAAAAAATTGCTGATAGGATGAGCTTTCCTTAACACTGACCTGTGCTAACAAAGTGACAAGTTTGTCACTTCTTTTTTTTTTTTTTTTTTTTTTTTTAATTTTAGTAGTCACCAATTTTAGCTTTTTGTAGTTCTCCCCAATTTAATAGTGTCTAATTATTTGTTTAGCTCGGCTCACTGCTACCACCCCGTGCTGACTCGTGTGCCGTCAGCCGATTCACCATGCAGCCACCCAGAGCTACGGCGTCATAGGACAGTGCAGCTCTGGGCAGCTTAAAGGCAAGCCTGCAGGTGCCCGGCCAGACTACAGGGGTCGCTGGTGCGCGGTGAGCCGAGAACACCCTGGCTGACACTTGGCTTTTTTTGGTTATGGCTATGAAACCATGAACTATGAAGTGATTTATGTGCTACAGCAAACTTGAACTTGTAGTCTGGGCTTACTGTAAAGATCTGCCTCCATGCAGTTGGCTTGTGTCCCTTCATGCACTGCACACATACTGTCTTTTCTAAAACAAACCACCTTGGATTTAGAATGCTAATAAGTGCATCATCCAAATTATACCATGCATTTAAATAAGGTGCCATTTTTTGACATTACAAGACTTGTAGGATTAAGCTTTCCAATTGACATTTTACTAAGTCCCTTCCACAAACTGTCTGTTTCTCACAGAAAAATAGGGAGTGGATTGCATTTTAACCTTATATTGTAATGTGCGGCATGTTTTACATTTTGTAAATGTAATTCAGGTGTCATGAAAAAAAATTTAACATGCACACTTCTCACCCCCATAGACGCAGATCCCCATCTCCTTACTATAGCCGTGGAGCATATAGGTCCCGTTCCAGATCTCGTTCCTACTCTCCACGTAAGTACTTTCTCCAGTTGTTGTGTTTTTTGGGTTTTTTTTTTTAAAAATTCCTACAAAATGAGATGATGGCATATTGCACAACCTAAGATAGTAAAATATTTGCATCAAATTTGAACCCTTAAGTGCCAGATACACACACACACACACACACACACACACAAATGTACAGAGATGGAATAAAAATAGCCTCCTGCACCTTCAGTGTCCTGCTCATCATCGAGAATGCCTGTCCTGTTCAAAGCCACATATAATTAATAATGTATTCTTGTTACAGGTCACTACTGACAATCATACTATCCCGGTAGCAGGTAGCATGGTTCTGGGATTACTTCTCTGAAGATGACTATGCTATCTTGTGTGTTCTTTTTTTTTTGGGGGGGGGGGGGGATCTTAAGTTAAATATGAGATTGTTAGGGTTACTTTGTTACAGCCACACAAAACAATGACTTGTGTTATTTGTTAGGTGCAAGTTTTCATCTTGTTGCAAACTGTTTAGAGCTGTGCTTTTTTTTTAAATATATATAAATTCTTAATTATGAATGTGTGGCAGTATCTTTTGTAATTTGTTAGCTGCTGTGGGGGTTTGTATTTAAATATGGAAGCTCTTCAGCGGTACAGGATGTCTTGTGCATATGCTTTTACATAAGTAAAGAAGCAATAAAGCTGCTTTTTTACACAATGTGTGTGCCTTTTTTCTTTATTCAAATTATGTATTTATTTTAAGCCTCTACACTCACAATTTTTAATCTGTGCTGGTTATCTAGGCAATCCTCACAAATGGCTATTGAATGTAAGATTTTTTTTTTTTTTTTTTTTTTTGAAAAAACAGGGCCTTTTCCTATTTTGTTTGTGCCATGTTTTGATAGTGTTAAAGCAGTCATTGCCACTGCTTTACATGCAACGATGACCCTGTGTAGCTCTGTTTGCCAGACGGGATTTGGAAACTACTGACTTGTGCTAAAGAAGGTCCTTGGCAAGGTTCATTTGAACAAGCGCTTATCTAGATGTATGCTTTACTAAAGAGACAGGTGGATGTATGCATATAAGCATGTATTGACATTAGTGTTCTTGTCTGCTCTTTGAGTGCCCCCACCCTCTTAGTTATGGTTTTTACACAAAAGGCCAAATCGGGCTTGTGTGGATCCTGCATTCAAGCTGCCAAGAGCAACTAGGTTATATAGTTTATTGTTGTTGATGCTGGAAAAGAACAAGTGTTTGTTCAAATAACGCTGGTAAGAGAAGAAAGGACGGGTGAGGATGTCTATGATCCCCAGAAAGTTACAGAATCTGGTAAGGTTAATAATTTGATTTTTCAAAATTCTGTAAGACTACACAGAGACTGTTGATCTAAAAGGGATAGTACATCATTAAAGAGTAAGTAGCAGAGTTCTGAAAAATACAGCGTTGTACGTACCCAAGTGTTGCTTCAACTGTTTAAATAACATACCTGTAATTTCTTTTCATTAACATCTGGACAACTTTTTAAACTGACTTTTAAAGTCTGTTTCAAAGCTCTTTTCCAAATGGCTATTATAATGCACTGGGGTTTAAGATCTGTCCTCTAAATCAGTGGTGTTCAACCCCGGTCCTGTGGTCCCACAGTCTCCTGGTTTTCCTTCCAACTGAGCTCTCAATTGCTTAACTATACCCTTAATTGAAATTTGCTTAGTTAGACCTTTTTAATTTGTTTTCAGCTTTTAAGCAGTTGCAGAGTTCAAGTTATTTATAAAATGCTGTAGCTAACTTGAAATCTGCAACTGTTTAATAGCTCAAAACAATTAAAAGGTCAAGTAAATTTAGCAGTAGAGAATTGGATGAAGAGGAATAAATAAAATAAGTGCTCTGGCTTTTCAGTTCCGTACCACGTCACAGAATGCTGGGTTACCTGTTTGACAATGTGGGCAATAATCCTTACACTATCTGCACTAGAGCAGCCATTTTGAAAAGTTCTTTGAAACAGACTAAAGTTTTAGAAGTGTAAAAAGTTGTCAGGATGTTAATGAAAAGAAAAGTTACAGGTACGTTATTTAAACAGCTCTAATGCTATATTTTTTCAGAACCTGCAACTTACTATTTAAGTTTCTATCAGCCAGGGACCCCTTTTAATTCAAGTGCAATTATTTTTACCATTAGACTCCATCTGTACTGTACTTTTAAATCATGTATTCTGTAAAGACACTGGGACAGGAATATAAATGGTATTCATCTTTTCAATAAAATGGGGCAAACATTACTAACAAATTACATTATTGCAAGTACATTTTATTATACTAAAGAGAAAGGGTTTTTACAATTATTTGTACTCTTGATACTGTAGCTGCTGAGAATTTGGAGTACCTGCCAGATTCTTTATTTCCTAGAAAGCGAGTTGAGATTCTTCTGTGGGGATTAAGACAGACTAGAATGTTTCATAGAAGGGTTTAACTCGCTGGCTTTATTCAGATTAGCTCAGAACACCCAAATAACATGCCATTGGCATTCTCTGTTCTGGCAGTTAATTAGTGTGATTCAATAATAAGCTACCTTTTAAGCGTAGCTTCTGACATCCAATGATTTTGGTTTCTATTTGCATGTCAGTTGGAATTACAATTTGTACAACTGTCAAATCAAATACTTGTTATTTACATACAGGGTTTTGACAAAATAAATGAAAAGTACATGCCAGATATAGCACACACTAGTTACAGTCCCTCACATATCTGCACATATGTATTAGATGATAAATGGACTCTGCCACTTCCATTGTAGTAAAATGGTACTGTACAGTGGATAAACAAACTTCATAAAAAGTCTGTTGACAGAATCACAACTGTAGCATTTCATGTGCTGATTCTCAAACCCCCGAATCTGTCCAACTAAGAGTTGAAGCAGCAGTTAAATGACTTGTTTAAGAAACGGCATTAAAACAAGAAAAGACCACAGTACTTGTAATGCAATAGCTAGAACTAGATTGTGTAATTGTAGACAAGTGTCTCCCTGGCTTTGTCCAGATTTTATCCACTTGGATACTTCTCCACTTAATATGCTCTATTTTTTAATTATATGACAAGTGGAATTTCCCTTCCATTCACTTTCACCGGGATTCCAAATTATGTTAACCTGCAAAAGTACAACACTGTGCTGTTTGGATAAACACATGTCACAAAGGGCCCATAGAGACACTAGCCTGTCGCTTAGCCATGTGACTGAAAAGGAAAGACCAAAATACTTATATAATATCTATAACTAAAGGGCACATCTAGTGTACTGAAATCTTTGGATGTTATCCATTCAGAAAACTTCTCTCCTTTAATGCTCAATGCACTTCTGTAGTTCTCATTTCAATATATAAAATATGCATCTCCCTGTTGCAAGTCCATGTCAGTCACAATGGGTAAGACTGAAAATGTGACATACATTTACAGTGTGGTGGTTATGTACACTTCCAAAACATCTGAGGCACTACACTAGATTGTTACAATAGGTCTATAACTCCTGCGCATGTTGTATAATAGACTGATATTGATGTGATACAGCCATCAGAAATTTCTTTCTATTTGAAATTGTCATATTAAAATTAGCTATACTGTTTATTTTAATTATATATATATATATATATATATATATATATATATATATATATATATATATAGCTAGTGTGGTGCATTTTCTTGAATTTCTCCTTGAAGGCATTTCCCTAATATTAAACAATTTCCAATAGTGTTATTTGATTGGACAGTATTGTATGCTTGCCATTCCATGCTCCCTAATTTTCTTCTGATTGCATAAGTGTAATACAGAAGGATTGAAAATTAAGCAGATCATTTAAGTTTATGTTTTTTATAGCTAAAACTCCCAGATTGTAGACTGTGTAACACTGAGAAATGTATTGCTAACTTCATTTTTTATTGCATACTGCCAAAAGGTTTATGCAAATAATAGTCACAAAGAACTATTGCAAAATAATTTGATCAGTTACTCATTCTTGATTGCCAAAGCTTTCAGATTTATTTGTAGATAGATTTTTTTCCTCCACTGTAGATTACAACTTTTAAACTGCAGCTTCCTGGTACCGAATCACTTCCTGTGCTATATCTGAGATGTGTATAAAAATTAACTTTGACTGCAGAAGTTTAATTTGTGAAAAGCATAATATTAACATTACATTAGTAAGAAAAATGTAAAACTTTTTAATGAATGCAGCTCGTTTGATTTGCTCAACTTATACCCCTGTAAAATATGATGCTAAAATAGGAATTCAATATTTAGACATGTGGTTTTGACCAGCCAAAACAAAGTTGTCATACACTGCAGGTGTCCAGTTTATGTACTGTTTATAACACAATCAGATTATTTTTTGCTAAATTAAATAAATGGGAGAGTTTGTTTAGTTGTTCTGCTTCAAAATGAAAGTTGAAGTAAGCAACAATGAAGTTAGATAACAGGAAAGAAAAATACAAAAGAAAACACATCCCTTCTATGAAACAGCAAACAGCTGAGGCTGCCAAACAAGCACACAATCAAAAAGTTTAGGATACTAAACTGTCTCTAATTTTAAAACAACTGCAGACCACAGTTCCCAAGCACAAGAAGAGATATGAGACTAGTAAAAAAAAATAATAATAATAACACACACACACACACACACAGCTGCAGAATTTGGCAAAAAACTTCTGTAGAAGGACTGAAGATTTTCTCTTAAGCGCAAAAGAAACTGGCTTCATGGAAATGTAAACGTTGCCTATCAAGCAATAATACTCCTTTCTTTCAGTAAAAAGAAACAAGGTTGTCTGTAATATCTGATTCTTCACACTATGTGGATGGGATTATTGTGATCATATCTCAGTAAAGATGTGGAATGTGCATATTTCTGCTGGGGGAAGGTCACTTCTTAAAAAGTTATCCTGCCATTAACATAGGCAGCATTATTTGCTTAAATATCAATTATATATATATATATATATATATATATATATATATATATATATATATATATATATATAAATAATATTATATTATCAAACAGTTTTATATGAATATGGCCTTGGGGGACAGAAAGTGAACAAAGTAAACAATTGGTGTCATGGGGCTCAAATTCAAACTTGTTTTGTGATACATCTAGACAACATTTGCAGTAAAGAATGAAACCAACAGTACCAATGGAGGACCACTGGAGGAAGAATGATGTGTCATCTTGCATTATGTGAGGTACTGCTGTTGTGGTCACATTGAGTACCTCTAGACATACCATGACAGTGCCCCCCTATGATGCCAGCTATTCAATCACCAAGGTCTATTGTTGCTACCAAGAGCAAGTTTCATTGTTAATTGATCCATGTGATCCATTTTGGGGGGTAAAAATAAATACCCCACCAACTCTTTCTGCGTTGGTAAGTTTCTAATTTAAATCTTTGCCAGCATTTTTAAGGAGGGAAAGTTATTAATTCGTTCCAACGTATGTTGAACTGGGAGTCATTCGCAGAACATTGATACATTTTATGGGATTCAGTAAACAACAGCAACTTCATTTATTTACCATGCTGTATTTGAAGGAAGTATACAGCTTAATTTTAACATGTTTGTATTTTAACTCAATGGACCACTGTGAATTCAGAAAAAATTGAATTTCTGTAGGTAAAATATTATACACCAACTGTATTCAATACTATGAAGTCATCACTGTAAAAAAAAAACAGTAGCAAGATCTCCCTGGGTATCCAGGATATACAGTATTTATACCTGGGAGTTTTCAGATTGAATGTAGAAATCGTTAAAATCAGCATAAACAGGCCGCTAATTTGACTGCAGACATAGAATAAATATTTAGAAGTGCTGCACTTTCACTCAATCAATGCACCGATCAATTTATATTGCTATAACCTGGCAACTGGGAAGAATGGTCCTGTTCTCTTAATGTGTGAGGCAGCTTAGGGAATGTGAGGTTCTACCTAAAACAGGTGTGAGTGTTGTCAAATAAGGCTTGTTCTCATATTTAATTACCGGTTTGCATTTCCTTTACTTCATGAGAAACGATCGTAAACGGATGCACTTCTTAACTATCCGCACTGCACAGGTGATAACATATCATGTTGTATACAAAGTAAACAGTACCGTAAAAAAAAGAACGATGTTAACGAAATACATAACGAAATAAATCTTGCCCAGATCCGAGCAATCACATCTAGTAACATCTAATCTGTGTCCCATTTACAGATGTCTGTCTTACGTTTTGCGTGTGTTTGTTTTCATTCAGTATCAACATAGGAACATCTCCCCCTGTTGTGTAGTCGGAGCGCTTCCTGCAGCCTGTCTGTGAGTTTAGCTTCAGTACCATGTGAACGGGGCGGGGTTTATTGCATGTTGGGCATGGTAAAACTGGCTGGATAAAACCTCAGTCATTTTTAAAACCCAACCCCCTCAACTTTCAATCAATGTGGAGTCCGTAGTCCAGGCGATTGACAGACAAGTGGGACAAAACATAACCAGCGAAAAAGAAAATACACATTTTGACAGGTTTACCAAGCAGCTTCACCTTAGCACGTATCCCCCGTTTACCGTTTTGAAGACTTAATTATCTGTGTGTTATTAATGTGGATTGATACTTCTTACCTGTGAAATTCACGGTAACGTTCTATGGATTGTCTTCTGGGTTCTTCTGACTGTGCAGAACCTTACCAATCCGGGGGTTTAAATCTTAACGTTTCAAAACGCCAATTTTTCACTTTTTTATTGAAACGATTAAAAAAAACAAGATTGCGTCAGGACCCAAAATAAATACTGGTTGAGGCAACGGTTATTTTTTAATGGTGATTCTTTTAAACGACTTAATTTACCTTTTTACTTTTCGTATTAATATAATAACCGTAAAGTTAATATCATCCCGCTGGTGTACACGCACGTTTTTGTATGTAGTAACTACGAAACAAAATCTAAACGCCAATTTCCTCTGGCTGCACTGCAGTGGTACCGCCAGTTCTATTTAAGGCTTGGATCAAGGATCCTGTTGCCACTTCCATCCCACCCGTGATTAATTTACCCCTGGTCACCACCGGGATCTTGGTGCCACTTGGTATCTTGATGCCAGATCATTCGGAATACTGGTGATGTAGTCCCCAAACACGTCCGAGTAGCAAAATATTTTTCTGATATTTTTAAGGCAGATTTTATTTAGAGGCGGCGCTTACAGAGTACAGCGTCGCATCGACTCTTTCTACCCCAGTCAGAGTGTTTGGCCAAGAACACAGTTGGAGCTGGGGGGTCGAGTGGATTTGGGGGGTGATTGCTGCTTTTTTTGCTGGGTTTTTTCTCTTTTTATTTTTTCCTTTTTATTGTTTTTTTCTGCTGGATTTTTCCAATTTGGTTACCATTTCAGAATTTTCTTTTGGATCATGAACAAACTATACATCGGGAACCTGAGCCCTTTAGTGACTGCCGAGGACCTGAAGACACTCTTCGGGGAGAGGAAGCTCCCTCTAGCCGGTCAGGTCCTGCTCAAGTCTGGTTATGCTTTCGTGGATTTCCCCGACCAAAACTGGGCCATTAAAGCAATTGAGTCTTTATCTGGTAAGTGCATCTTAACTTCTGAAACAACCGCCCCACTGTTTATCCTATACATATCCTTAAAATGAAACCATTTAATAAATACCCAGAAATAAAGGAGAGCTAGTTCAGGAAAATATATTTTCCTGTTCGGGACGGCTTCTTTAGAATGTGCATCACCCAGTACCCGAGGTCAGCCGGGGTACTTTACGTTCTAAAAAAATAAATAAATAAATAAATAAATAAATAAATAAATAAATAAAACTGACACATTTTATGACCAAACACATACCCGGAGACATTCATACAAAAAATAAACAACCCTCCGCATACTCCAATTAACATGTTAAATCTAATGTAATAAAGTCCGTTGCCTACGAGCGCTACATAGCAATCACCCATTGAAATACATGGGATGGTGGTAGGCACAATTATTTTTCAGGTATTTTTTGTCTTGATTTTATTGAAAGGCCACAAGGAAGGTAAACGGAAAGTAGGTGCCAAGTACATGTTCCTCAAGTGCCCGGGCATGTTTTTACGAGGTGTCCTATATGTAGGTGCTGGGGGTCCGGAGCAAAGTGCTAATAAACAGGTAGCTGGGGGGACGAGGTGAGACTTCATTTCAGAGCTGCGCCAGGCCACTCTGCATTAACACAGCGAAAGGGAAAATAGATTTTACCCTGTGAACTCGGCCGAATACACACACACAGCCTTATCTAGAGATAGGGGAAAAGACGGAGAGGTGGTAGAGGAGGGCAGAGGCTTGTTGGGATCGTTACATTTTCGATCGCTTTTATAATTTTTTCTTTTAAAAATCTATCCCTCTCACAGGCTAAGTGGGAGGTGGGAGCAGAAAGCATGGCTGCCCCGTCCTTCATTGTGAGTTTTAAAATATGAGCTCATCACTCCTCTTTGGCGCCGCTTTTGTAATTTTTAAATTAATATATATATATATATATATATATATATATATATATATATATATATATATATATATATATATATATATATATATATATATATATATATATATATTTTAGATATTTCAACTAAGGCTACAGATCCACATGGGCTTCAACTTCCCCAAGTATTTTGTCGGACTTTTAGAAAAAAACAAAAAACAAACTTTTAATAGTTGTGTCGTTTTTCACCTCGAGTTTTAACTTCTTGTTTCGAGTTGCAGATATATGTGAAATGTAACAATTTTGTTGTAAAACAATCAATTAAATTAATATACCCTCGCATATTTCCTTACATTATTGCCAACTATTTTTTTTAATTTTTAGTATTGTTCTTTCTCCCCCCACACACAGGCAAAGTCGAATTACATGGAAAGGTGATTGAGGTAGACTACTCTGTCCCGAAGAAGCTAAGGTATGATGCTTTTGAGTGTTGTTACTAAACATTGTCGCCAAAAAACTACACAACATACTTTAAATGGCTACTACGAATTATTGCTCCTGCACAGAGAGAAGGGTGCAGATGTTTTTTGTTGGTCGGATGAATAATTATTTAATTATATAACCTTGCTTTTGTTTACCTAGGTTGAATTCCCTTAAGCATTATTGCACGTTTTGAAGACATTGTATTTTAGTCGTTTTAGAACCCTTTTCATATAACAGTTTGTATTCTTAAACGGTTGAGATTAAAAAAAGGAAATCATTCTTAAAACGAAAATAGCTCAATGAAATGCTTCCTGTTGTGTATAACATGTGATTATGCATCATTGTTTGACGTTTAAATCAATTATAATGTATATTAACTTGTTTTAATGAAAGCAATCCTAAACAAAATATTCTTATTTTTCAAATTAATGATTACATTTTAATTCTAGTACATTTCGATCAACTCCCTAGGCTAATACAAGTGGTATTCTGCGAACTACCTGAAAATATTAATTAACAACAAGTGGACTGCTTCCAGTCTGTACTTGTTATTGATTTGGATAACGAGATTGACGTTAAATACAGTATACGATATATTTCTGATATGATCCGGTTTCAAATATTTATGTAATGACAGAATATATAGTGTCATTTTGTAAACAACATTTCTGCGATAAAAAATAAAAAATAAATGGTGTACATATTTCATCATATTCTAATATTAGGACTCGTATACTGTACAACAGAAACATGTATTGCTTATAGTCATGGAAAACATACGCTTTCAGAAATTATTTCTAAATTCAGTTTGTCCTTGAGTGGGAATACAACTCTAGGACCACTTTATAAAATAATAATAATAATAATAATAATAATAATAATAATAATAATAATTACACACAATTATTATATATATATATATATATATATATATATATATATATATATATATATATATATAAGTTATCAATCGTTGTATAATTTCTGAAAACGTTCGTATTGAAATTTAAGACGTTAGACATTTTTAAAATATAAATTAGCGAGGATAGTGCTACATACATACAGTACAGTAGGCGAATAACAGGTCTTGGGGTTTGGAAACTTCTATGAACTGGGATATCTAGAGACTATATTACCGGTATGTTTGCACAGTAAACTGCTTACACAATGCTAACAGGTGTGTTTAGGTCACAGGACATTTGAGACAAGAGTACTTAACAAGAGATGATACGGTGAAGCAACATGTTTAGAGTTGTACAGTGAGAGGCGTTACATGTAAAGGCTGAACATTTCAACGATTTCTAGAAAAATCCAGCCACCCCTTTTAGTTAATGAAAAATCCATCCATACATCTTTGAGTTAATAAAAAAATCAGATGACAATGCTCATGTATGTGCATTTTCAGATCTGATATTATAGAAATGTGTTTTTATTGACAACATCCAGTAAACAGTATTTCAATACTTGCATCCTGAGCCATTGGGAAAAAAAGGGCATAATACCACAATAGTGACGTCAAAAAGTGATAATTACTCTAGAGGAAATTATAGTCAAAGTTTGACCTATTCGACTCATTGAGACCCATCACTTTCAATTCAAGCACAAAATGTCTCATTTTCAATCACTCACAACACCCACAGTACAGAAATGTTCATTAATGATCAACAAAATCAGAATACATAAAAAAAAAAAAAAAATGGTGTCAAGCTGGTACATTTGTATCTCAGAGAAACTGGAGAGGAACTGGAAATTAAAACAAGGTAAAGGCAGTCATCCAAATAAAGCTGAAGCACTAACGGATAACGACACAGAACGTCTGTACAGCACTGAAACACTATGTTTAAAAAATGCCCAACTGTAGGCCTACTGCTGAACCTTGTCTTCTTTAATATTAGCATCACAAGGGTTTCCATGTATTATATTATAGAGGGGCTTCAGTGAGTTACAGAAAAACAATTCCATCTCGGGTGGCTATGATAGTTTATAAATTACTCAACCTTCGGTCTCGTAACTTATGACGTCACAGAAACCCTAGATGGAATTATTGTCCTGTAACGCACTGAAGCCCCTCTATTATATATATATATATATATATATATATATATATATATATATATATATATATATATATATATATATATATTTAAACAGTACAAATATTCAGCAATGTTGAATAAAAATAAAGTTAAAAGGCCTGGCATTTACAGGAAATTATAACATTTATTTAGATCAGTTGAAATGTAATTTCTTATCAGGAAGTTCTATACAGTAATAACTTTGACCATTGGAGTTGTGTTAAAAGTTTGTATTTAATTTTTTTTTTAATAATTACTCCTAATTTTAATGGAAGTTTTGTGAAGTTTTGGTATATGTGTGTGTGTTTTAAATAAAGCCAACTTAACAAAAAGATTAGCAAAATTAATGAAGCTATTTGTTATAATGGTTGTTATTGGTTAGATCATGGCCCCACTGTAGGCATATCTTTCTGTAGAAAGCCCTGCAGTAATACTACATATATGTGATCTTACTGGTGTTCATTTTAAATTCCATTCCAGACGGAATACACTATTTTTGCTATTTCGACAAGTAGCCACAGTCAGAACTCTTGGGGTGGTTTCTATTTAAGTTCTCTAGGCTGAATACTTCCAGTATGTGGCAATGCTGTGTTTTAAACACACTGTGTTACAAATTATATAAAACGTATATTTTCCATTTTGGAAACAAAAGTTGAAAAATCTTGTTTGTGCTAACTTTAAGGGGACGAGTGAAAGGATCGGTTTGGTATGTGAGGGAGCAATACACTGTCCTTTGAGTTCAAAATGTTTAATTGTCTTCACATCAGAAGCTCAGCCAGTTTAAATGGTTTGAGGTTACATTGAAGGGAAGTTGGCTATATACCTTGAAAAGGAAGGATGTCAGCTGGAATGGCAGACAGCACTGGCCTGGCCTGGTCCTGGTGACGATAGGATTACTCATTCAGAGTGTGTCAGTGTGAGTTCAGTTCATTACTCATGTATGATCCATAGTCTTAGCAGCTCAGGTCATTTTCTCTTATAACCTGTTATACCACATCTTCACGTGAGACAACACACCAGTTTCTCCACCATTTGATTCTTTGCTCTTAATTGATATGTAGATATTTGCGATAATACAGCATTTACCATTTGGTGTGATGTGTTGTTGAAAAAATATACAGGTAGAACCATATTTCAATTGGTCTGTTCCAGTAAATACAGTTCTGTTTTTTTTTTGTTTGTTTTGTTTTTAAAAATCAAGAGAATTACCTTGAAACCAGTTTTTGATTTATGATTTTGTAATATATGCATATATCAAAAATACTGTATTTGGTATATTTCATATTAACCTGCCGTGTGTCTGACTGTAACACCTGTAATTTGTGCCCTTTTGGAAAAGCTGTTTAATATGAGAATGTGTGTGTGTGTGTGCAATACCATTTATATAATGTCATATTTACATTTTTTTGTTGGGGGGTGGGGGGATAAAATTGGTTTCTTTAAAAAATATTATTATTATTATTATTATTATTATTATTATTATTATTATTATTATGTAATAACTTATTTCTGTGTTGATTTTTCCAGCAAGTAGCATTTCTAAAATACACCCCATCAACAGAACTGAATTTAATGCAGAAGGCTGCTAAACTATTAGCTGAGCGACACCAGTAGTTATTTCTTACTTTAAACCACAGATTAGCCCTACATTTATGTTGGACATGTTGTGGCAATGCTGATATTGACTGCCTTAAGTTGCCTGTTTTTTACCATTTGACACAGCATGTCATTTAAATAAAACTATCAATAAAACCGTTGAATACGATTGTACATTTACTAATCTCAGTAGCTACATTTGTGGCAGAAAAAACCCCATCAGTTTTAGCCTTTATCATAGCTAATATTTTAAAAGCCTGTTCAACATTTCTACACATAACTTATAATTGTAAAAATAATAAAATAGGACATTTTAGGTAAAGTAAATCTCAGCATTCCCACAGCATCCACCATTTTTAAATACAAGATACTTCCATCCTACACATTTATGGCTGATATCTGGCTTCAATTAACACTTCATTCATGGCCATGTTTTTTTTTTTTTTTACCCCAGTGAGCAACCTGCTCTGTTTGTGTGAAAGGAAAATAAAGCTGGCAAAGCCACAACACTGGCGACAAACAACTGAAGGTTAATTAAAGGACTCCAGAGTCCACCTAAGTTGTTTCTTAATTCTGTAACATTGCTGTTTTCCTTGTACCAACTACACTCTTGTGTAAACAGCTGGAATAAACAAAGGGGCTGCTTTATACATGGTGGTGTAGTGCTAATATTTTACAGCCTATTGTAGAGCTGTGTGAACCACTTACCCACTCTGTTTCTGCTTTTCTCTTAATAACGTTGGCAATCCCATTTACTAAAGGATGTTAAGCTTTATTTCCTCCTCGACACTTCTCAAGTTTGTTTCTGTAAATGTTTCCCAGATTAATGTCTCTCTTTATTGGTAACTCTAGTCCTTAGCTAAAGTAATGAATGATAAAGCGTTCCTGGGTGACTGCTAGATTATTTTTTCTGTCTGGAATGTGGCAGTAGTGCATTCAAAGAAGACCACCACCACACAAATATGCAGCAATGCCCCACATACATTACAGGGTGCATCTGTATACTGTTAAAGTACACCCCAGATTTGATTACGTTTGTAAGGTAACCCCTTTGTCTGGGTTAATTGAAATTGCAAGGTTTATTTCTGTGTTAACTTTGACAGGAATTTGCGTCTGTAAACCTCACCGTAAACTTCACAGGAACATATTCACAAAGCGCTTAGCCGAGTGTTAAGTTGGCAGCATTTATGATGTAAACTCTGGATTTTGATTATTAACCTGAAAGGAAGGAACTAGAAAGTTTTTTTTTCAGACAAGTCAGGTTTTTACAACATGCCCATGGAAGATTTAAAGAAATAATAATCTAGTTTAATTTCATTGTTACAAGAAAAACTAGTTTGTGCTGAATGGCTTAATTGATTTATTGGTCTGCAGAGGTTCAAGAAAAAGCAAGACTCTCAGTAAACCCACCCATTTTATATATATTTATAGAATGCTGTTTTTAAAAGGCATTCCTTTCTTTTTATTTTCTTCATGAGTCACCTTAATGCCTTAATCTCCTCTAACATGACTGTTGCTTTTTTACACTATTTGTATGATGTTTTTCTTTTGTATAAAGGTCGTTTCTGGGGGCAAATCAATTCATACAAATCTTAATCACTTTACTAAAGCCTTCCCGAATGCAATAATAGGATGATGGAAATTCAGTTGTCAAAAAGAAAAGGACTGCTGCATACTGTATTCTTTTGCAACAGCAGGGAATTCCTGCCTTTTAAGCAAGGTAACTTAAGCATTTTGGAAATATAGAACAGTGCTGGGATGTGCTTGTATCTTTAATATTTTAATGTTTATTAAAACATTTCCAGATATTTGTTCATTAACAAATAAGAGAGCTGTCTCATAGGGTAAAACAAACCCTGTACCCCACCCAGTTACCTTGCAGTACCTCCCACAGACTCTTATGTACAATACAGTGTGTTCTGTTTATTTCAGACCTCAGTGAACACATTGCAAATGGAACCTGGTGACAAGGTTAATTTTTCTTTGCCTCTTAAAATACATTTCTAAATCAAACATTTATCCCAGCACTAATATAATACAATGATAAACTAGAAAAGAAAAACTCACACAATGTCATCAATTCTTCCTGTTATTAAAGACTATACTGATTCCATAGCCCTTGTCTGTCCGCAACATATCGCCACTACAGTTTAAGCTATTTAACAAATGTGTTGAAGCTTTAAGTGTACTTTTACACTCTGCAAGGTATGGTCTGACCCTACTTAGTGCACTGGTTCAAGCTGCTTAGTCATTCATTATTCCAGTTTCAAGTTAATGGAACTTGATTTGCCCTGCATTGCCCTCCCACCCACCCATTTGTTTTCCAATGAGAAAAACAATGTTATGTTATAAACCTCGCAAAACAACAAGGGAGTACAGGCAGGTGCAGCTACACCTCATTAATGTTTTGTGTTGGTTTTGCTAATTTTCCTTTTCTTATCCTTGTAGATTTAACTATGGTACCCAATATTTTCTCAGTGATTGTGAAAGTTGTCTTTCATTTATAAGGTCTTGGCTGTGCGTTGTGTCACTTGTGGTCTGGTGATGCATTGTGAAAATACAGTAGATGCCGGTTATTAGCAACCCTGATAAAGACAACTTTCGGTTATTAACAACATTTTCCCAGGAACCAATCCCGTCCCATAGACTTTAATGTTAATGGAATTCTGATATTAGCAACTGCACGCCGTTTATTGACAACTTTATTACTAGTTGCCAGTGCTACATAGCGCACTTGCGTGATTTATGCACAAACTTCATGCAGCTTTTATAATACACTGACTTCGCAACTGTGTATTTCTGGTGGATTCAGGCAGAATCGTGGCTTTGAAATTGGCTATGAAGCTGCACGCAGAATTGAGATGGATTTAGAGCGGGAGATGGTACATTGTAAAAAGCAGACAATGTTGGACAATTTCTTATTTTAAAATTGTGTTTTTTAGAATTGATTATAAGTACAACACATTTTTTATGCTTGCTTTACACACTGTAAGGACAATTGTAGTACATCGTTGTGTAGTGCTATTTAAGCGTATTCCCTCTTTTTTGTTTTACACACGCGTGAAGTAAACAGTTCTATGTTTGGGTATTTTGTGTTTCTCATGTTAATTTAACACTAACATTTAAAACACATGTATTTCAGTGCCATATTTGTACAACTACATTATATATCGTTGTTCCATATAAATACACTTGAAAACGGGCTTTTTGCTTATTGGCAACTTTTGGTTAATGACAACTTTTTGCTGGGAACCGAGAAGTTGTTAATAAGCAGCATTTACTGTATGTACAGCATTTGAGGAGGAAGACCACGAGTGAAAAGGGAGGAATTGCTGGTTGTCTGAAGGCATTTCATACTGTTTCAATTCTTGTACAATCATGTAAAAATGTATTTATTCAAAAACCACAAAAGAGACCATAACAACAAAAAAAAATTAATATAAATTGCAGTAATTTTACTGCAACTGGAGGTTCTGTTTTCATTAATTAACAGATTTAATTGTATTAACAGAAGATCATTATTTTAAAAGAAATGTGATTTGACATGGATGCAATTCAAAATAGATAGACTGTAGTTCATTTTTCGTTAATATTTACTATATGTAACTAATACATAATTCTGCAACAGGAATGATAAGCAATCTATAGAACTACATACCTCAACTTTATTATAGTTATTTTCTCTATAATCAAATGTAATACTACAGGTAAATGTATTCTAGTACAGTGCAATCAATACACCAGTGTATATATATATATATATATATATATATATATATATATATATATATTCATATATTCATATATTCATATATTCATTTAAATAAACTGTTTTACAGAAAGCTACAAAAATAGCAATGTTCTCCAAGGCTAGTTTTAGAAATTGTAAAAAAAAATATGTACCACATGAAAAAGGATAATTTTACATGAAGCTGTTGATGTTTTATGAACAGCAGAGGTGTTTTTATTTTTATTTTTTAACATTTTCTCATTTTGAAACAACAACTGGTCTATACATGTTTGATATCTAGAAATATATAAAATCTTCTGTGTCAGTAAATGCATTACCTGCCTGCATCACATATAATGCTCATTACTTCAATACTGGCAGATAAACAAACACATTTTGTTGATTCCCAGTTAGGTCATTGTAGTAAATTTAACTGTTTTTTACTTTTGTTGTGTAAAGACCCTAAAAGACCCGGAACCAAACAATGAATTAATATAAATCAAAAGTATATCAAGCACTCCGGTTGTTTGGTTTTTCCACATTAATATAGATATTAAATAAAAATTATGAGAGATACGTTAGTTTCTTTGTTTTTACTATTATGTGCTGCGCTTGGGTTTTTAAATGTTATTTCAAATTCACGCATTGAAAAGGCTCAAGATTGTTGGATACCTCTATGTACACTTATTCCTTTGTACCAGAGCTGTGTTTAAGAAGGGGTCAATTCCAACTGCATTGTTTGTAGAGCCTAAACTTAGGTTTTAAAAAATGAAAACTTAATAGCAAACATGAGCCACGATTAGTTATTTTACACTTCACATAGGGGTATAGTGACACTTTCAAATCGTTTACTCCAGTCTTTAAAGAAACCCGTTTTTTTTTTGTTTGACAGGAAGGAATTCAGTTACATTTTTACAAAATGAGAAATAAACAACTTGAGATGTATTACTTGTTTGTTTGGTTCAACAATATTAAAAAAACAGCCCAAAAAACAGGTGTTTTTGTCCCTTTAAATTTGCTTTAAAGCTTTATCATGCTGAACAGTTAGGCTTTAGTTTAGTAAATCACTATCAAAATGTATGTTCTTAATTTTGATTTAAAAAAAAAAAGATTTTAAATTTGTTTGTGATTGTGTATTAATTAATATTTTTGGACCTTTTTGGTTAAGAAATAATTGAGCTTTGTAAGTTGTTAAAAATAAATGTGGTTTTAGCTAAACTGTTCTCTTTTGGTTATTTTGTGTTTAGATACCTGTCTGTTCACGTGCGGCACACATTCTACATTTCAAAGCAGTTTCTATTAAAAATCAAAGTATGAATAATTTAGACAATGATAATACATTGTTTAATGAACTCTGTAATTATTTTATCCCTGAACTGAATTGCAGTTTAGTAATCATTTTTAATCATTTAATGAAAACATACAAGCATACAAAAAAAATAAAAAATAAATAAAAAAAAAACGAAATTCTACTAGTATTATTTTAGGGGTAGAAATAATTGTCCACTGTGTGTTGAAATTTAATTGAAACATAACACAAATCTGTCAGTTTCTGTGTGTAATGCATTCAGATTTTCTCAAAAGAGCTAAATCAGAATATTCTTAAAACTGATTTTTCTGTTTGTGGATTTCATTGCTTTCAGAAAATGTGTTTGCATTCTGAATTACGGCAAACAAATTATTCTGAAAACTACCAAAACTCTTATGTGCATGTAACTGCATTGTATGTAGTCCTTACTTGTTGAAGCCAAGTTCTGTGGCTTGGCTAGGGGTCTGGATAATTGGTAGTAAACCTATTGCATGTTCTTATGTTCTTAAGGTGATTTACTGTCTTGACCATATTATTTAATAAACACAAAAAAATGGGATATGAAGTAGTATTATGAAGCGAAGGTGTTTGTAAATTGTGAATTTCAGTTCAACTATAGTTTCGCTATTATTAACATCATTGTATTGTTTAATAGCTTTTGTAAAAGAAAAAAAAAGTGGTTGAACATTTTAATATATTTTATGTGTTTTCTTGCAATTAATTATTTTAACAAATTGTTTAGGTGAAATAAAAGCAGCCCTACTATAAGACAAACAATTAATTATGTATCCTATTTTTTATGTTAACTCATTAGCATAATACATATAAGATATTTTTAATACATTCTATCAGATGAAAATGTTATTGAATAATTGAATAATTGCATTTTAATCCAATGCAAACCTTTTTTTATTTGTGTCTTGTGCATTATATTTTTTGGGACAATTTTTTTTAAATAAATAAATTGGATAGTTTTAGAAATAACTGTTTTATATAATGTTTCAGTATAAAATTAATATCTTTGTAAAACAGCAGTAAAATCCATCGGTCAATCTGGAACAAAATTCAGTGGCACCAGATACATTCAGACACTAACCCTACATTTCAATATCCATAGCTGTGTAAATTATAGTTTGTAACTACCTCATATCTTGTAGCTATACACATTCTCTTGTCCAATGCAATTTAAAAGAGCTCATATTATTCAATTGATATTAATTAAATTAGATAAATCTATCGAAAAAGCAAGTCTTCATGATGAATTAATAAAAGTATTTTATTTTCCATGTAAAAGATTGGTTTCAAAGAAATAAACTGTAAAGCTTTTTTTTTTTTTGTTGCCACAGTTTTTAATAAAAAGGAAATATGAGTTCAGTGAAGCCTTACAACAGTTCTGGTTGTATTACAATATTCCAGTAAGCCACCATTTTGGTTACATGCTGTGCTGTGAAGCATCTGCCTTGTAATTTCTTAAAGGGGGTTTGGCCAGCAAACTTTGTAATCTTCAATTGCTTGTGTGTTACTTTGCGATCTTGCATGCAAAAACTGCCTTTTAAGTTTTCCCTCCATATTTCATCAAAAAACTCTTTTTTTCAAGAAGAGCCAAAACTGGAAAACTGAAAAAAGGCTTTTTAAAGTGATAACAGAAAAGACATTATAAATTTCTTAGCTTACATTTGTTACCAATTATACTTTGAAGCCATGGTTTAATCTTTACAGTACTGCTGTAAAACACTGAATCAGTGTTTATTGACCTCACTCAATAACATTGCAGAAGGTGAACTGTTGATTCACAGGACAGGTGAATGTAGAGATGAGAAGATGGGATTTTTGTGCCAAATCTGCACAACATTTATTAAAGAAAAATGACCTAATTTGGAGCTATGGGTCATGGTAGGGCAAACAGATTGTTTGATGTCGGTAAAACAATTAAGTTTATAGTTACTAATGTTTAATTAAAGCAAAAAGGTACATTTTATTCTTGCAAAATCAAGGGTAGGAGCTGTTTAAGATGTTGTTTGTAATGTATGTTTTGTGGTTCAAGAAGACAGGGGATACAAAGTTAGCTAGACTGGTTGGAGACTGTATTTGTAAGCATGCAAGAGCCAGGATGTGAGTGCTCTGTAATCAGTGCAGATACTGTACTCTGCTTTATTATTTGACAACGTTGTGTGGTTTCATAATTTTGGTTCCAGGAAAAAGAACAAAAAAACAAACATGATTACCAATTATTGTATATAAACTTTGAGAGAAATGGTACTGCCTCAGCTGCTGAAATTCAATAAATACCAACATTCGTGAGCAGGATAAGAGACCTGGGGAAATAATTTAACAAATATTGTTTTATAGACAAAGCAGTGTTTTTTAATAGGGGTATTTAAATTATAGTACAATTTATTTTTAGAAGCAAAAATTGAGCAAGTAGCTTAAAAACACACACACTGAATTCATATTTGAGAACTTGCAATAACAAGTGAAAACTTTTTAGGAGACTCACATTTCAAAATGAAATACAGCACAGCCTGATCCTGTAATACATCTTTTAAATGAATAATCATAATAAAGCAGGGAAATGTACCTATCCAGACAGCATGTTGTTTTTAAAGTACTGACAACAAGTTTGAACAGTAATGTAAAAAAATAAACACAAGCATGCAGAGCAGACAGAAAACATGTTGGTGCTCACCATATCCCCCCCCCCCCCCCCCCCCCCGAATATTACAAAAAAGAATTCTCCACACCCTTTATATATATATATATATATATATATATATATATATATATATATATATATATATATATATATATTGTTTAGGAAAATACCTCTTTATACCTCTTGAGTTGCTTGATAACTTATTAGCTAAAAATCGTATCTAATAAAAGAGAACAAGAACCACATACTAGCTCACCATGAGAATTAACATTATTTATTTTCCATTAACACTAAAAATAAAACACCAATGAATGTAAACTTCAATTTGTATGACTGGGGTGCCTTAGCACTTGCCACTTCTTCTTTTGAGACTCCTTCTGTGAAAATGTATTTCTCAACCACTGCCCATCAATGCTAGGTTACAGTTAATCATAACAGCTTTCTAAAAAACAAAAAAAAACACCTCAGTGAATTTGTATGAAACACTTGTGTTATAAATAGGATGATTGCAGGCTATTAGATTTGTTATTCAACTCATTTGTTTCGTCATCATTGACCCTGCTGCGTTTCTCAGGTCGTAGGGTGTTTGCACTGACGTCACTTATTAGATAAAGATTATTATTATTATTATTATTATTATTATTATTATTATTATTATTATTGTTATTATTATTATTATTATTATTATTATTATTATTATTATTATTAATAAATTATTTAGCAGACGCGTTTATCCAAATATCCATAAATGCATAGAAACGGCTGGGATCAAATGGTTAGAGAATCAGTAAGTTTCTTTTAAGTACAGTGTAATGAAATAGATAGTTGGTGTTAATGAATTCAATAATCATTATTGTCAAATATTAATAAAAGGCTCTACAGTGTCCAAGGAAACTTAGTACACAATAGCTGCAGTGTATCACATTTTAATAACTGGAAAGCAATTCATAAAATAAATTAAAATAATAAAACAAAAGGGGACAGTAAAGAAATATTGTTTCACAAATTATGCTTTTGAATATACCCATATATACCCATTCTCAACCAAGCTTGAAATATTATTTTTGCTACTGTAGGTAAGCATTTAAATACAACTAAAGAGACTAATCTAAATCTTTGTCATATCGAATATTTAAACTGCTTTATTATTGTCACATTCTGGAGTGCTGAAATAAGTTACTGATACTGACTAATATTTTGCAGCTCTGTTTTTTTTTTTAAATTATTGATTTATAAAACTTGGCTAAATTGACTAGATTACACATTTCCAGCTGGTCTCTATAAATCAGTCCCACAAACTGTTCATTTAAGGGTTATAAAATAAAAAGGCATGATTGTTTAGTTGTGACACTTTCAATGTAGTCGAATAATTGATTAGCATTAACATTATATTGTGTATTAAAATCACATCACATATAGAATACACACTACAGAAACATCAAATACATCTGTTCTTCTCTGCATTATTTTGCTCCAGTGTTGTATTTGTGTTGAAAAACTGTTTAAAATGTTAACTTTTTGTTTTTGATAGTCTGATACAGTTGTCCCAATCTTCCGACTGACTGCTCGGATGCGGTCCAAAACTGCACTTATAAGTTCGTCTCCAGTAAGTGCAGGGAGTGGAGGAGTGTGGACCATATTTTTGTATATGGTAATTATCTTTATATGCAGCCATGCGCCATATCTCACAAACTAAGTAAGTCATAGAGCTCAGTTAAGCAAAGCGGTGGTTCAGGCAGGGATTAACCTTAGATTAAATCACATAAACATCAAACATATTTCCAATGCTTCCAATACCAGATCAAATAGTCAGTCGAATAGCGAGTATCTTTTTTGTCCTTCGTCCAATACGTTCAAAGAATGGAGGGAAGGGATTTATATGTTATCTTAATTTAATACATCCCTGTTATGTGCCACAGTTCGGCTCCTCCCCAGCTTCCACCTGCTTTTTGTCTACGTCTAACGGGTGAGGGCAGCTATCCTGCCCCTCTGTCCCTTTTATCTGCAAGCTAATTTCTGGGTGGGGTACCTCAAGGCAAGGCCAAAGAATATAGTGTAAAATATGTATAATGTAGTAGTGTGGTCTAGTCTTAATAAATGATCTTTCGCATGAGTTTCCTGACTGAACACAGGGGAACTAAGGGGCTGATTTCATCAAACTATACACCTCAGGAATGGATAAGCCACAGATTTTACAAAAAAGCTTTTGACAGCATTTAACTGGATTCCATCCACCACCTACTGTATCTGTGGTTATCCCTGGATTACCCCTAAAAACAAGCCAGTAAAGCATTTTCTTTATTCTATTTTTTTTTTTTTTACATTTAAGCTTGTTACAATATAAAATGTTTTCAGATTAAGAAACAAACTGTTTTGTAAAAAAATGAGATCCTGTTTTTACATTTCTTCATGTTTGTGTTTTGCTCTGAAACTGGCATTCGTAAGCTGGTTCAGACACTAGCTTACCTGTTTAGGTCACTTCACAGCGTGACAAAGTACAATGTAAACACACTGGACTGCCAATTTTTTTTGTAATCACTAAAAGTAAACAATAGATTAAAATGAACCTTCTTTATTAATGCTACTACTGCTAATCATAATAATGAGGCTTCTACTACTAATATCAGAAATCATAATCATAATCCCAGTGGAACCCTAGGAAAGGGTGTACAGGTCATAGGTCCTGGTGTAAGGAACAGAATCCAGTAGCCACAGGTGCACTTGCTTGGAAGCAGGCTCTAACTGTGCTTAATGCTTGCATCTCAGGTTCTCAAACTAGCAAGGTCCTTTGCCTGCTTTCAAACTCATGAAAACTTCAAGTGGTTTTAGTTTCAGGTGCTAAATTATTCTGGCAGTGTAGGTGCCAGGTATTTGGAAGAGCACCTGTGGATACTGAGTAAGTTAATTGGTTGCTCTGTAATAAGGCAGTGCTGAAGCTGCGCCAAGGACTGCGGAGAAGTGCAGCCTTGTGTGGGGAAGGTATTGCGGGGCTGAATGATACACTGTTTGACATTCAAAGCTTTAATGCCCCATAGAGTTGTATACATTTTAGAAGGTACTGTACTGTAGGCAATTACATTTGTGTGTGTGTGTGTGTGTGTACTATCAATGTGCAGACAAAATTTAAGAAAATGTCCCCACAAAGCTAGTAACTCCTGAAAAAACAACGTTGCGGAGACATTGCCACTTTGTAAAACATGTTTTTAAGAACTAAATATTCCTTCAAAAAAAATAATAGTTTGTTGTCGACTTTCACCCTGTGTGTAGTTTTATCTGACTGGAGTTAGAAATAGTAAATGAAAATGTAGTGAGAGTCAATGAAAAGTCCCCACAAATATGTGTGTGTGCGTGCGTGCGTGTGTGTGTGTGTGTGTGTGTGTGTGTGTGTGTGTGCGTGCGTGCGTGCGTGCGTTTGTGTGTGTGTGTGCGTGCGTGCGTGCATGTGTGTGAGTGTGTGTGTGTGTGTTTGTGTGTGTGTGTGTGTGTGTTTGTGTGTGTGTGTGCGTGTTTGTGTGTGTGTGTGCGTGTTTGTGTGTGTGTGTGTGCGAGTGTGTGTGTGTGTGTGTGTGTGTGTCCGTGTCCATCCTGTTTTTGTTTTTTATATGTAAACACTGCTAATGTTGAGAACATCATAATCCCACAAAATAGGACAGAACCCAAGCAAAAGTCCTCTCTGAAAAATGTCTAAAAGCCCTGGTATCTTCTGAAGTCTGTATCCCAGAAATAAACCGGAAGAAAAAAAAAACTCAACCTCCACCAGGCTGTTTTTACAGTACAATGCATTAAAAACAGAGGTGCCAGTAAATACTCAGACAGACATGCAAGGTCCTGTAGACCAAAGCGTATGAAATATCAGTTATCTTAACTACTGTCATCTTCTTGCTTAGATTCAGTTTCTGTTTCAGTCATCACATCCTGGTGACTTTTTAAAACTCGTTTCCTCTCTCAGTGCAGCTGATACACCATTAGTCAGCCCCCTGCTTCTCTTCACATTGGTTCTATATTTTTCTTACTTCTGTATTTCATACATCTGGTCGAGGTAGTGCTGTAGGGGGACATGGTTAATGGTTACACTGATGTACCTGTTGAACATTGACCGTTTCAGGCTACATGGGTGCATTTAACTTTTTAAAAAGTCACCAGGATGTGATGACGGATGTAGAAAGTGATATAGAAAGTGATATATAAAGTGATTCTTGACCAGGTTACATTAGCTTAGAAAACGGATGATTCAGTCCCATACCAAGTTTCTCTTTAACATATTCAATCTTTGCTAATGATCATTTCCAAATGATGTGGTTTCACTACTTGTCCAGCCCCGTGGTATTTAACTACATTGTAGTCCATTCCATGTCTCCCATCATGTTGGGCTGTCTATAGTCCATTCTCTGCTTCCAGTTCTAGAGAGGAGGGATTGAGCACTGAGCTTCATCATCTTTGCAACCAGGGTGCATGCTTTATTCGGCCACAGTCATACACACCAGAATCGGATGGATCATTATTCTCCTCAAGTAATAACTGTGATTAGAAACTGCTTCCTGGGGTAGGATTAGCTGCTTCATTACTGGGTATATTGACTGCACATTTCCAGAATAATATAGCTCTTACTTTCCTTTAACCCCAGCTGGGGATGCATGTGCTGTAGTGAATGTACAACGCGTAGCAAGTGAGCAGTAAAAAACAATACTAGATTAATAGAAAGAATTATACTTCTCTGTTTCATGTGCTGTAGTGCAAGACTGTTTTTAAAAAGACAATTGGGAAATGCATCTTTAACTTTAAAGCAGTATTTGAAAGGTTTTGGAGGATCATTTTACAAATTATTTACACATACTGTGTACGACATTACATACGTTCCGTAATTAAGGTTTATTACTCAAAATAAAATAATTACCATATATATATATATATACACATATATATACATCAGTACATCACTTAGCTGCAATTGATTCAATTAATTTGCAAAGCAATGGCAGAATGGACTGGCTACAACCAGGAAAAACTGAAGGGATGGCTGTTTCTTTGTTTATGACTTGTCCTTCATACATATGAATAGTTTGCCTATTGCAGTGTGTTCTTCATGCCAGCATAATTACAAAAGGAAACTCAGTAAGATACACGTTTTACTCTGCCTGTCACTCGACTAGAACTTGCGTACTCAGAAGTTGTAGTGCTTGAGTACTTGAATATGTTTTTATTTGAAATTCCCACACTTAGCAAAATGTGCAGCACTTTATCATAGACATGCTTGTCTGCATCTTCTGGTATTGACAAAGGTATAATGCCATTAGAACATTATAGTCTTTGTGTAGAAGCTGTGTTCTGGTTCTCAAACCAAAGCGCCCCTGACTCAACCTAAGAAGTCATTCTGAGTCTTCACCTTTTTCCTTTCATTCCACCTTTTGTTATAATCTTTTCTCTTTCTATGACATCTGTTTATCAGGCAAAGAAACAGACAAACAACACACTATCATCAGACAGAGAGAGGGCGGATGAATGCTTTGTGGGTCAAGTCAGGGAGTTGCCATAGAAACCGATATATAGCTGAACCGAAGGGAGAAATATAAATAAAAACAGAAGATAATGTATGTTGGAAACATGAGATAAAAACACACCTATGAGGGATTTAAAATGTTACACTACTAAATGTAAAACTCTTACCAATGTGTCAAGTAGGGAAACAAAATGTAAATAAGTATAATACAATAAAAGTACTAGCCTATATAGATTTTATTTTAAGTTCTAACTGAGGTAATAACACACTGTCTGTTTATTAGACATACTGTTGTTTCCCGTTATTGACAATTGGTTGCTTTGGTTGCTAGGAAACAGTGGAAATGGGATCTGTTGTTGTCACTCTTCACTTTCCGGATTCAATGTGTTTCCTCTACAGCTCTGCATCACCCTATAGAATTAATACATTTTGCTTCATAAAGTTGAATGAAACCTGCTAAATAATGTTACATTAACATACTGAATTGCATAGCACTTTGTAGTTTTCCATATACTTAACAACAAGTGACAAAAATTGGAAAATGTGACATTTCGAAATCTAACATGAAATATAATTTCTTGAAGTACATGATGTTAAATTAAAGATTTAAATTATAATATATATACTGTATATATATTATTTTGTATTTATTTATTTTTAATTATGTCTCAATCCTAAAATTCTAGGTGATGCAAAACTTTTGGCCATAGCTGTAGATGTCTTGTTGAGGGAACCAGTTATCAGTGGCATTGGTGAAAGGGTGTACAAGATACCAGCAAGATAAAACAGATTGCTGACAGAAATTCGTTTTCACTACAGACTATAAGCCAAGCGCTACATATTTTTTCAATAATCATAGTCTGGAAATTGGGACACCAGAGTATTGGGGCAAAGTCTTTCAAAATATGAATTTCAAATCAAATACAAACTGCATTAAATTTGATACTGATATTGTGACTATTGCTAAATATACCCTCTTGTGAAATATCCAGACACTGTAGATTCAAGTTCAGAAACACATCCTTCTATTATGAGCACCAAAAGGAGTGCAATTATCTTTACAGAGATAAAGGATTTCACTTTTTTTTTTTTTTTTAATAATTCTCCTTTTGTAGTTTGTGTTGAAGATTCCAACCTTTTCCTCAAACATTACCTGTACAATGACAATACCCCCGATATTGTAAAATGCTTATTCACTGATACATTTCTTTTGCATTTGTTTTAGCAAATAAGACAATTTTTCAAACTGCTTTCAGTATCTGAACTGTTAAGCAGAAACCATTCTTGCAGTAGCTCCTCTGGCCTCAGTCACTTTACTGGTATTTATTTTACAGTTTAAATAACTAAACTCTATAGCACGTGTATGTTCCTAGATGATATTCAAGGGATTTGTAGATCAGGAACACTGTCAGCCGCTATTAATTATTACTTACTTAAATATTGGCAGATTACAGTTTATGCTATATAATTCGAATATGGCCCTTTGTGTAGCAGTCATTGCACAGTGAACCAGAATTTCTGTCTTTAAAGACATGTACAAAGCCAGGGAATTAAACAATTACTACCCACCAACACTTAGATCAGTAATAGACCCCATTGTGTTGTTTGTTTTAATGTTTTAGAAGCATAAAAGTAAGACCTATAGCTGGTTCTCCAGTAGTGCCCTGTGACGTTCTTAAAAATAGTTTTTATATGTATTTAAGGGTGTTGCCTCAAAGTAGGCACTATGCTGAAAGAATTGGCTCTGTAGACGTTTCTTGTCAAATATTATAATTATACTAAAAGCATTTACATTGTTTTGTATGCTTTCGTAAGCTACAATGGAGTGTGCGGGTAGTATTAATCATTTGTGCCTTCGACTGGTCAAAGTGTTAAGCACTTTTTGTTTTCATACTTCACTGTGTGTTATTTTCTATAACAAAAATAGATTAGTTTATTAAATGAACAATATTTTATCACACATTTGAAATAAGAATGTGAGTATAGCCACTTGCATGAGCAGTCCTGTTCATACAAACAAATACTCTGTGGAGGAGCTGCTGTAAGTCCATAGCTTTCTGGTCAGATACACAGGGAATAACTTTTTAAAATGAGAAACATTTTTATTTTTTATAATATTAAGAAGATTAAAAAGTTATTGCGCTGAATAGATATGGTAATACTCTCTGAAGGATTTGACACATCAGTTCTCTGCCTACCATTTAATTTAAAATGCATTGAAAACTCAAAATGACGTGTAGTGGCACTGATGGCTTTAACTGTGTAAATTGATGGGACAAATATTATTAAAATGTACACAGTTATGTATAATATAGTACAGAGCAGGGGTAGATAGGTGCATGAAAAGGACAGTGGTAATGGACATGTACTCTAGACGCTTGTGCATGGGTCTCTAGTCTTAATGCTTGAGGCTTCAGTGTGTTTCAGATACCCGTCAGTGTGCTGATCCTGTGGCTATTCTTCCTGTGAATTGTTCATTGTGAGCTCAGAGTGACAATGCTGGACGTCTCCTCCGCGATTTCACACTGACACTATCTCTTTGTAACAAAGTACAGTAGCTGACTCTGCTTCTTATTTTACCCCTAACCCAGCGTATGTATTTGTGATCAAATAAATAAATAACAATCCCTAAATAATTAGCTTTATTTACAATTAGTGACAAGGCTATACGAATTGGTAAAGAGTATCTGGGTGTTAAACAGAAATCAGACTACCGCTGTAACCAAAATTATATTAGCCTCTAAAATTCAATTTATTAATATTTGTTTAAGCATTCTACAACCAAAGAACATTAAAATATCTGTGTGAAAATCCATTTTATTTAGCTGGAAAGTGACACAAGCATTAATATAAATGAAAATTCTATAACCTTTCTGTGAAAGAAAATATCTATCACAGATATGCTAAGAGTGCAAGCTGTGCAAAATGTTGTAATGAATCTCCATCAGCCACAGTGTGTTAAACAATCAAATGAGTGCCATGATAAGCTCTTATTAAACTGCAATGCTGTTTTTTGATATGCTGGCCTTAAAAATGAAAGCCATTTTTAAGAGGGTTTTAGGCCCCTTAAAAAAAAATAAGCTGCTTATTTATTTTTTAACAAAGGACTGTCATTTAGCATTTAACAGTGGTGGCAGGCAAAACCATTACATTTCATTAGTGTGGATAATTATTTAAAACAAATACATCTGAAAAGCTAGTGAGAGATAATTGGATTTGGAAAATAATTTCTGTTGTGTGTTACAGGGCCCTGTTATGTTTTTGTAATTGTTGTCAACTGGTTGAATGTAAGTTAATAATTTACTGTTTTAATTTAATTTTATTTACCTTTTCTCTCCTAGAATTTTTATTTTTGACCAAAAAAAAAAAATTGAACTATATTGTGTAATATTTGAGCAGGTAATAGTGACCTATATTTTTTACAATAACTGACACCTGATTGAAGCTATTTCATACAGGCTGTTATTAGTAATATCATTAACTCAAATACCACTTTATCTAAAAATCTAAATTTAACTTAAAAAACCCTCAAGATAAACATATTAATTACTTATTTAAAAAAAAAAAAAAAATATATATATATATATATATATATATATATATATATATATATATATATATATACAAAAGTTGAATTTCCAAACTTTTTATTTTTTACTGTGCTTTGTGAAAAATAAAATAATGTGGCCTCACTATCTTTCACTGCTCTTTTGTAATTTCCACAGTGCAATGTGTCTTTAGTAAAACAAAATACACAGGAATTGTGTGCCCCACTTAAGTGCAGTATTCACAGAAGAGCAGTACAAATATATAACCTTTGGACATTGTAATAGGAATGAAGGTTTGTTTAAAAATTATATAAGCGAGTGTGTCTGTTTTTTAAAATTATTTAGCCCTCCAAATCTGCCATTTGCAGTACAGTGCACTACTGTAAGGTTGTTTTTAAAGAAAATGGCTTTTTATAAAATCTGTTTCATAATTAGAAAAGTCGGTTGTAATTTGATAAGCTGCACAATTTCATTATACAGTGGAACACCCCTTGGACCTAATTAGTTGGAATAATAGACATTTTAATGTACTGTACTTGAAATGATTACTATGAATTTGTGTTTTACTTTTTTTATGTCCCAGAATCACAGGTTTATAAGGCACCCACCTTACCAAATATATAAACATATGGAGAACTAATGCATAAGTATTGTTAAGTCGTTTTCAAAGAAACTAAAATGTATTTGGGGGTTTTGAATTTAGTAATTCCACACAATCTTAACAGTCTTCTATCAGGTCATATCAACAGATAAAGCACACGACAAGCTGGTGAATGTGCCTGCTGTGCCACATTGCATTGATTTCAATTCCATTTGACATTAAGAGCAGCATTCCTTGATTTGTATTTTCATGTCTTCTGTGGTGTGCTGTGGGAGCAGTGTATCATCTAGCCAGCTAGATATTGGTGTGATGTAAAACCATGTTCTCTGAGCAGCTCTGGCAGAGTGTGCTGTTCACACACAAAAAGAACATAAACTAAGATGTATACTGCTAAGCCATTCTCATTAAAGAAGGCAACATATTTAAATGGAATCATTTTCATAATTATGGAAATACCACCTTACTGTAAATAATATTATGCCTGAGTGCTGGAGTCAGGCAGTAGGTACTAGTCAGATCCTTCTATTACAATTTTAAAATGGGTGACAATATGCCGAGTTACCACTATTAGGAGTTTGTCTCTATGTCTCTAAATATACAGTGCCTATAGAAAGTCTGCACCCCCTTTCAAAATGTGCACCTTTTGTTGCCTTATAGCCTGGAATTAAAATGCATTAAAATAGTTTTTTTTCATTTATCTACACTTCCTACCCCACAACTTCCAAGTGAAAAAAATATTCTAGAAATGAGTAGAAAATTAATTAAAAATAAAAACTGAAATAGTTTGGTTGGATAAGTGTCCACCCCCCTTATAATAGCAATCCTAAATTAGCTCAGGTGTAACCAATCGCCTTCAAAATCACACACCAAGTTAAGTGGCCCCCATCTGTGTTAAATTGTAGTGATTAACATGATTTCAGGATAAATTCAGCAGTTCCTGTAGGTTCCCTCTGCTGGGTAGTGCATTTCAAAGCAAAGACTCAACCATGAGCACCAAGGCGCTTTCAAAAGAACTCCGGGACAAAGTTGTTGAAAGGCACAGATCAGGGGATGGGTATAGAAAAATATCAAAGGCCTTGAATATCCCTTGGAGCACGGTCAAGACGATTATTAATAAGTGGAAGGGGTATGGCACCACCAAGACCCTGCCTAGATCAGGCCGTCCCTCCAAACTGGATGACCGAGCAAGAAGGAGACTGATCAGAGAGGCTACCAAGAGGTCAATGGCAACTTTGCAAGAGCTACAGGCTTTTATGGCCAAGACTGGTCAAAGTGTGCATGTGACAACAATATCACAAGCACTCCACAAATCTGGCCTGTATGGTAGGGTGGCAAGAAGGAAGCCATTACTCAAGAAAACCCACCTTGAATCTCATTTGAAGTATGCAAAAAAACATTCAGGAGATTCTGTAGCCATGTGGCAAAAAGTTTTGTGGTTTGACGAAACTAAAATTGAACTTTTTGGCCTAAATGCA